>NC_083460.1:37443810-37781310 GCF_030014155.1 Tachysurus vachellii
GAGCCAATTGAAGTTCTAAACACAAAATGGAAAGGTGTACTGTAATAAATAAATATGCTCCAGGTGATATGATCCTTGTATCAGCGGCTCTGAGACTTTTCTGCAGCGTTCTGACTCAGAATTAACTTTGTGTTCCTGTTTCCTTGTTTCTTTGTCAAAATTTGATGTAAGGCTTTTAGAACCACTCTTCTACAGTAGCACTTAAAACATAACCTGTGCCGTATGACTTTAATACAGAGAGAGAGAGAAGATTTGAGAGGAATTTCTTGTATTCTCTTATAGTGAATATATTATATATAATCTTATAATTTTTTTTAGATGTGGAGTAAATGCAATATTTGAGAGAATCATTTTCTGGTACAAATACGTGCATTAGATGGTGCATTAGATAATGATGGAAAACAAAAAAAGGAATATTAAAGATGTGTATTTTCATATTTGATGGCACTGTTCTCTGTTCTTTAATCTGATCGGTCAGAAGGTGTTGGTTCCACAGAAAGTTTTCAGGGTGGATGTTGGTTTTTGCGGTAAGCAACCAGAATTTTTTTTGTTCTTACCCAGATAAAGATCATAACGCGCAAAAGTAATACATACGATTAAAGTCAATCGAAATATAAGAAAAAGCAGACATGATCTATTTTCTGTTTTTGTTTTTCACTGCTTAGGATTCTGTTGAAAATTCCCTGGTATTACATGCTAACACGGTATGACTTGGGTTCTAGCCAGTTTTATCAGTTTAAATGGTGTCTGGCAACAAGCGAGTAGTTTAGTGGCAAAATCACGGGAACAAAATACTATTATAAAAATCCTCCTATTTATATCAATGATCGCAAGGTTTCTTAGGAAAGTATGCAGCAAACACGAGCAGTTACAACAGTTACAGCGGTGCAAATGTTTCACATATGCTAAACATGTCTATGACACAAATCTAGATAATGACAGGATGTGTGAGATTTGTGTGTCGAGAGAAGTGTGTTTAAAACCATAATGTCAGAGCTTGGGGAGAGTAGAGTCAGATTTAATAGAATTCATCCTGGCAGGAGGTCAAACATGTATTAAACATGCTTTAATTGATTGCACAACGTATGCTGTATAATACATTCCTAAATATCAGATTCCTCCCTTTGTGGCCTGCCCCAGGACTGACACTGCTAGAACTGAAACAGAAAGTAACATAGATTAAAAACAAGACAAGAAATATTTGAGTGAAATAAAATCTAAAATATATTGAATCACACTGAGAACGAAAAAAAACACATAGATGAAAATGTATAATCCAAAATCTAATCTATTATTCTTTATTGAATAGAATAACTTTTTCTTTTGGTTATGTCTGAAAAGGTGGATGCCTTGCATAAGAAACCAAATACTTATGTCCCCAGAATCTTGGGAAACATTCACCGGTGCATGCACGGATGTTTTCAGTTTTGCAACGCGTAGTTAAACAGCATTATAGGCCCATGATGTACTTGGATTTGGTGCACACCCAAGCAGCTCATGCAAGACCGCACATGTGACTAAAGACAGTAAAGTCATGTCATTCTGCTTCTAAATAGCTCCAGTGCAGGTCATATCTTCTCACACAGTGGCATTGCATCTGAACAAGAACTTCACAGCTCTTTGAGCAGCAGTGGAGAAGGGATAGAGAGATCAGTGGTCAAGCCTAGGAGTGAAAAGGTCACAAGTGAAGTGGACACCGTATTGTAACGAGGTGGTGTTAACTCTGGAGCAAGAGAGAAGTACTGTATCCTGTGAAGGGAGATTAACTCCCTTATTAATTAATAAATAGTTAGATTGTATAGAATTAATGTTCTTTCTGCAGTCCATGGACACACACCTGTGAAATACAGGATTCTTATACACGTGGTCTTTAAACCCAAAATATGACGTGCTCACTGAGGTGCAGCGGCTGAAGAGAGTCGTAGTCATGCACCTGACCGACACTCCCATATGTGGTTCGTCCCCAAATCATCGCCACCATGTTTTTGTCTGCTGTAGCGTTACAGTTTTCCCTCACTGGAACGAAGAGGTCAAACCTGTTTCAGCATGACCATGAAGACATGGTTTGAGAAGGCTGGTAGAAGAAGAACTCAATCTAACTTCTAACTCATAAAGAAAAGTAATCCGGACCAAAGTTCAGGGGAAAAGAGTTTATTGAAGATAAACTTGTGTAGCATAGCCTTCTTCCAGAAAAGGTTCTTAAACAAAAGGTAGGTACTGTTAGGACCTGCTACTGGAGACCCTACACAATGCAGGAAGGGCCATTTTGTCCATTGTGGAACAACGTAACATCAGGGATGACTTTGGGATTAACTGGAATATTTACTGTACCCCAGGCCTCCTCCTGCTCTAGACTTTAGTGGTAACCTTCGCAGAACACTGACGCTTATTATAAGAACAAAGACGGACTAGATCTGGAATGGGATGAAGAGGAGTCCACATACTTTTGGTCGTATAGTACAGTATATATTTTCATGGGGATTTAACAGTAAATGAGGCAAATGGAAGTTTGGTGTCCATTCAGTGAAGAGTTAGTGCCGGTGCCAGTTAGTGCTAATGAATATAATAATGGTATTTTTTTGTAAAAAAAAAAACCAAAATTATAAATGAAACAAGATTACATTTTACAATTTATGAAACTTCATATACAATTTTTTTTCTATTTGTATTCCTAAAATTCTGGTTTCTGTGATAGCATTGGAAGGAAACCCAAATGCAATGCCATTAGCTGCTGTTTAATATATGCTATTTAATATATTTTTTAAATGGATTTCTTCTGTAGCGCGTGGTTTGAATTACAAAAGCAAATTTCATATCAGATATTAATCAAGATCATGTGGCCTTAGATTTCACAGTGATTTGTGAAGAGATTGATGTCAAACAAGCAATCGGAAGGTTATGCAATCTTTTCCTTAGCTGTACTTAGAAGTTACTTCATGTTTTGTTTGTATCAAGTCAAGTCAAGAAGCTTTTATTGTCATTTCAACCATATATAGCTGCTGCAGTACACAGTGAAATGAGACAACGTTTCTCTAGGATCATGATGCTACATAAAACAAAGACAGAGCTAAGGAGTTGTAAGTAGTCTTAGCCACATAAAGTGCAACTGTGTGACCTGGTGCAAACAGTGCAGGACAAGACAGATAAGACAGTGCAGGACAAGAGACAGTGCAGGACAAGAGACAGTGCAGGACAAGAGACAGTGCAGAAAAAAGTTACAAGACAATACAAAAATACAATACACAAAAGACAATAAACAGAAACAGCGCCGACCGACCAGTGTAAATACTGTATGTGAATACTAAATGTTCAAACAATATTTCGTGCAGTAACATTAGAATGA
Source organism: Tachysurus vachellii (assembly GCF_030014155.1). Classification (NCBI taxonomy): domain Eukaryota; kingdom Metazoa; phylum Chordata; class Actinopteri; order Siluriformes; family Bagridae; genus Tachysurus; species Tachysurus vachellii. The sequence goes on from NC_083460.1 coordinate 37,447,154, forward strand.
ACACAGTTTCTTAGCAGCAGGTCCTTGAGATAATATACAGAATTGTGCAAATGATTTAAATATTGTACAACGTGCAAAACGGCTGAAATGTTGAACAGTTTGTGCAAAAGAGCAAAAAAAAGTGTGCAAAACAGCATTTAAACAGTTTGATGGACGTAAGCAGCATGTAAACAGTTTGATGTGTCAGTGTGTGAGTTTTGTGTGGGTCTGTGCAGTCCATACAGATGATGTGTGTATGTTGTGCTTGGTATGTGCTTGTATGTGTATGCTTGGTTGTGCTTGTATGTGTTTATCAGTGTTTGGGAGTTCTTGATGATAGATTTGTATGATTGCAGACATTTTGACTCAATATGAAATGTCAGATTTCAAAGGAACACACACATATATGTATGTATGTGTGTTTTGAAATTTAGCCCTATTCATTGTAATATATTTTTAAATACGGGATACTAATTTTACTTCTAGTACTACTAACATATTTTTGCCTAATACTACAGTACAGGTGAATTTTCAAGGTGAAGTTCACTTTTTAGCACCAGAACATTCACCTTCAAAGCGTCAGTAAAAATTCCTATAAACAAATCTAAACTTTAACAGACGTGACAACAAGAAGGAGCTCTAATTCCCCTCCCTGTTATTACGAACTCTTTGTATTCATCACTGCAGATTGTATTGTGACAGGTAGCTATTAGAATTCAGCTAGATTTGTCAGAGAATGTTCAGAGTTATTATCATGCTAGCTACCATGAGAGACTAGAAATAACGCTATGGTTAGTTAGCCTTAGTTAAAGTTTTCCTGTGTTCCTCAGGGAAAGAGCACTAATTTACCCTGGGTAACTAAAATGGGTGTGAAACTGAAGATTTAACTTTTGTGAATCTTTTATGATCTCTTGTGATTTTTCTTGAATGTTTTTATTTTAAATTAACTTATTTTAAAATATGTCTACCATTTTTGTTAGTCAGTGAAGGATTTGAAGCTGAACTTCATCCTTTACCAGAGTTTTTATTTAGAAAAATAGTTTCTTACCTATAAGCGAAACTGAATAATTCATATGAGAAAGAAAGAGAAATTATTAGACAGGTTCCTCTGGGCAACAATAACACCTTTTTATTTATTCACTTTCTTACATTTATACTTATTTCCTTACTTATTTGTTTGAATGTTTTTATTTATTTTCTTGCTTAGTGTCAGCAAAAGCGGTGCTTATCAGGGTAAAAAACCAGACGCAAACTTTTTGTCACTTTAATTGCATGCTTGCACTACAAGTGATTACAAATGATTTGTACTGAATACGGTTTCTCTTACATCGTAAACTGTTTTGTACTGTTTGTCTTTTTACTTTTTATTGTACTTCATCTTCTACCTTTTCTTACAGATTCTTACTTTTTATATATTCAATTTCTTTACTTTTTAGGATATTTAAAAAAATTTTTTATTTACTTTTTATTGTAATTTTAATGTCTGTTGCCCTTCTAGCCTTTGTTCTGGTGAGGTTAAAAACAAAATAAGTATTTCATTGTACCTAGGTGAAAAAATCTGATGGGAAAAATATTGAAATAAACTGGAGGCACCGAACAGAAAACACGGACAAGATAACCATGACCTAGAAGACAAGGTTTTAGGGATAAATAGAGGAAACAGTTAAAGACACATAAGGGACAGATGTGCAGAGGTGGGAAGGAATTAAAGGTGGGGTCTCCGTTGTTTGAAAGCCAATGTTGACATTTGAAATCACCAAAACAAACACGCCCCTAACCCAAATGGGTCCCACCCCTGTTTTGGTAGCTCCGCCCCACACATACACCAGACAACTATAACCCAAGTATAACCCAGACAAGTATTATGGCGGAACCTGTTGGGGCAGCTGACCGAGGGTAAATTTTTATCAATAAATGAACTCAATGAGTAATACTATGGTAATACAAATGTGTTTTTGTAGTACTGTGTGTTGTACCATGAAAGGTTTAGCTCCGTTTCACACAGAAGACGTTCAGTTCTCTCCAGCGCTGCTGATCCTATATTAACACGGGTCCTGCTTCTTACCTTATCGTAAGCCTTTCTTTCTTTGTTTTTATCTTCCATGTCAATGTTAAAACTGCTTTCTGCTAATGTCACACATGAGCACTCTCTCCGCCCATATTGACATGACACGCCCCTTTCTGCTCATTGGCTAGACGTTCGTTTTGTTCGGCGGCCCGACTCAGCTTTCTAAAGCATTTCTCAAGCGGAGACCCCACCTTTAAGGTAGAGCGAGGCAAGGACACGTGAACATGAAACAAACAACAGCAACACAGATCACATTGTTGTTCTGCCCCCTAGAGTACTGGGGGCAAATGTCTAAGCATAAACCTGGCAACTAGTTGTGTTTGTTTTTTTTTTTTTTTGAAAGTAAGGCAGTTCACTGATTAATATTAATGCTCTTGTTCTAAAGTAATCTTAAAATAATATCCGTTGTTTAACTTATGCTTTGTGTCCGTTCTTTGTGAGAGAAGATTTTGCGCAACATGACAAGCTTCATATCTTTATCTTACTCAAGAAAGCTGTTATAATGTTGACACATTGCTGTGGTATAAAGAATAAATCATTCAGGTCAATCACGTGATGTGATTACTTTCTTATGACGTTTGATTGCGTGATCGTGTTTATTCCTTAACGGATTGACTTGTACACTGGATCGTTTCACTCTTATTCTTATTATACTGTTCTTGGATTGTTTTTTTTTTTTAAGGTGATGAAGACCTGTACATCCAGCAAGCGGTTGTGTTTATCGAAGATGCCATTCAGGTAATACAAACATCACAAAATTTTGTTTTAGATTAGTATTTACTCTGTCTTGTTTTTTTCAAATGTATTTATTGTGTTAAGTGTGTGTTTTTATCCTCCACAGTATCGGTCCATCAATCACAAGGTTGACTTGAGATCTTTGAGCTTATACAGATGGTATTACTCCAGGATATATCAGTGGTAAGCAAGCAAGAACAGAGATTTATAGTCATCTGAAATTATTCAAGGGGTGATTTACTGGCCACTGGTTTATTCTCTATCAGTGGTGTAGGTTTTATTTTCCTAGTTTTATATATTTATTTACTTATTTACTTGCAATCACCAATGTGAACTATGTAATATTGTGCATAGCCCATAAAATTAGCTACATGTACACTTATTACCATATGTGTGTGTATGTGTGATAAAGGGGTCTTGGTTTTACCATTGCTATAATTCTGGCTCTGGCCTTTGTGGAGAAACCTTCTTCGATCACATACACATCAGACCCCCGCTTCAGGCCTGAGCCCTGGGAGCCGCCGTGCGGCCTGCCCGAGGCCATAGAGATGGTCTGTCTCTGCATCTTCATCTTAGACATAGTAGTCAAGGTATAATATCACTAAAAAGTGCAAGAACATTTACAGTATGTACATATATTCAACTGCGCTTTAGTTAAGTGTATGTAAATTCCTGCTCCACAGAGCTATCTGATTGGATGGGAGGAGTTCTGTACGAATAAATGGCTGATCGGCTACGTGCTGGTCATAGCGGTCTCCGTCATCGACTGCATAATCTCTTTTGCCATGCTGTGTGATCCGGTGAGTTAATCAGATGTTTAATCAGATCACATATTTCATATAAGTTCACATCATACAGCCCACGCACAGACTCAGCAGTGGGTATCCTTATCTCTTCATTTTGTTACTGTGGATGGTAGTAACGTTTGCTTTTTTTTTTCTATCTCCACATGCAGACCATACGAGTCAGGAGACTGATTCGGCCATTTTTCCTCTTGCAAAATTCCTCCTTAATGAAGAAAACTTTAAAATGCATCAAGAGGACAATTCCTGAAATAGCAAGGTAAAAACATTAAGGCTTCGATTTTGTAATCTCTTCATTTAGGACCAATGTTCTGTTGAAGGTGGATGGATTCTGTACATCACAATAACATGTATGATTTTTTTTACCTCAGACTTACATACTTTTCCTTTAATCTGTCACCTGTCTGAATATTACCTGGGATAATGTATTAGTAAATATATTACTGCGTAGTTATTCTAGACGTGAAAATGTAAAAGATTGCTAGAGATGACAAAAGGACGATGGGATTTAAATCACAGAGAAGCTCCACCTATAGAATATGTCACGTTATTTCTCTTCATTACGTTTAGTTAAAGGCAAGACTCTATCTTTCTCATTTTACCCCCAGCGTGATCCTGCTTCTGGCACTGCACTTGTGCTTATTCACCATGATTGGGATGCTGATCTTCCCCAGATCTGAGGTACAGACAGATACCACAAACCTTATTTACTCATCCTTAACTCAGCTTCCTCGTGAGGTCCCTCGTGTCGAAGGAGGAAATTAAATAAAATTAAAAAAGCCTTAACTGATAAATTGTCATTACAGCTTCGATAATTTGTAGAATTGTTTAAAATGTCAGAATTCTAGATGTTGGTGTAACATGAGGAATATAACTCTTCTAACAGAAGAAATCTGTTATGTAACATGTCAATAGGACTCGTCGAAGAACGGGGAATGGGAATCTTACTTCAGAAACCTGCCTAAAGCCTTGTCCTCTCTGCTTGTGCTGCTGACGACTGCTAACAACCCAGACGGTACAAAGCTCATGACTAATTTCTCCAATCTTACATGAGTCATATGTGTAGTAGGCTTAGGAAACCATTCTTGTGGTCAAACTTTGACATTTTGAACCACATGTAGTTTTTCTTTCATGCATGTCTCAATCATCAGTAAAACGTTTTACTAGCATTTTAAAATTAAAGTCCAGTGAAAAATGCTGCAATTTCGTCTGTATTGATACCTTAAACGCAACATTAACACCAAACTGTAAAGAGTTATACTGTATGTTTACAATAGGGAGATGAGGTATCACTTTGATTATCAGCAATATCCAAATCAGTTTAGTCTTATCACCTCAGCCTCGTTATTTATTTTGCACTGATCTCTTTTCACGCTAACATGGACGGGGAAATAATTGCTGAATCATTTACTAAATTTTTTATTTTTTTTTTATTAGTCTACTTTAAACATTTCAATGACGACGTTTTGATGATGACGCGGCGGCACAGGAGCCCCACAGACACACGATGTCTGACTACAATATGAAACGATCAGGCTTGTATCCAAGCTTAGCATGATTTTAAACGTCTTTGTTAAACCGGCTCCTTATCCAGCGTGATCTTTGCGGGCAGATGCTACGACGTGCTACCAAGTTTCAAAATTAGCCTAAATAATATCATTTCCATTCCATTTTATATCATTTCCATTCCATCACTAAACTGGCTGTTTTCTAGAATTCATCAGAGACATTGTGTTTCCCCAGACTGGCATATATGTAGTGGCATGGAAAATATATTCTCATTTCCCAGTTCCCCATGGTTTCTGTGACAAACATGTTGCAGTATTTTAAAGATAAAAAAAAGCAACAACTGGAAAACATTTGCTGGGCAGCGCCTCGTGGTGCCGAGGACATGATCGTAACATTTACAGCGTTTGCAGACGCCCTTATCCAGATCGGCTTACATTTTTTATGCTGTTTTATACAACTGAGCAGTTAAGCGCCTTGCTCAGCAGCCACGCAGTGGCAGCCTTCAGATTGGTAGTTTAACACCTTAACCACTAGGCTACCACATCCTGTAACATAACAGTTCTTCATAAATTGTCATAATGTATTAACTAACTTTTAACAGCAGCTCTGACCGTAAATCTGGTAGATTTGAAGCCTGAATCTGCTGCATTATAATCAAGTTATCATGCTTTTATACAGTTACTAACACAGTTATTATTACAGCAATCAAGTCTAATTCTTTGCAGACAATAGTTGTTGAAGAGGAATAAACCACTTTATGATGTACTGACATAGAGAAATAATCAACTTCGGTTTTTTAACATGATAAACAATTCTTCTAAAAGCGAATTTGTAATTGTTTTCTTTTCTTTCTGCCAACAGTGATGGTTCCTGCGTACTCACTGAATCGGGGATACACCATATTTTTTATACTTTTCAGCGTATGTGGTAAGTTTTTATAAAAACCTGTGCAATATCACTTGTGTTCAGAATTTATTTGTTGATGAACCTGTATTTGGATATAATTGCATTTTTTTTCTTCCACAGGAACCTACATCTTGATGAATTTACTCACTGCTATTATCTACAACCAGTTTCGAGGCTATTTGCTGGTAGGAGACTGTTTAGCATTGATTTAGACTTCAGTGTCTGTCACAGTGTCACAGTACTTATGAATGAATTTCTGCCCTTTGGCTTGGCTTCTTTGCAGATGTCAGTGCAGGCCTCCATATTAAGGAGGCGTTTGGGGATCAGAGCCGCGTTTAAGGTGCTGTGCTGTCCGGGTCAAAGCCACGACGACGGAGCTGAAGATCACGCGTAAGTTAGAGCGCGTGCACATCATGTCTAACACAGCGGTCACGCCGTCCTTCGTTCGAACTGCAGAGATCTAGGTTCTGATTGGATAGAGACGATGTCGATTCATTTTATACATCAGCTCTATTAATAATTCCAGCTGTATATTAAAGCACAGGATTATATAACAGACACACTATGTAATCAAAAGCTGCCTTCACACTGCACACGACAAACGACGGCCGATTAAACCGGAAATCGTTCATTTCCTATGGAGAGTCGCAAAGGGGCTGCGTGAGGTGCCGAACGTCTGCGGATCCGTAATTTTCGGATCCATCTTGAGCGTTGGATCCGTTAAAAAATGTAACCTTGTGCGACTACACCGCATCCGATATGCCGACCGGATGTGATGTATTCCAATGTTGTCCAATTTAATGGTTTATTTATTAATACTTTTCAATAATTCTTAACTTTAGTCATTTTTAAACTTTATCAAAAACAATCTTTTTGTTTTAAATACATTGTTATTGATTAAAAAAAAGTAATAAATTATTAATATGTATAATTTTATTATTTATTTTTTATTATATATATATTATTTTTAATGTTGTGTCCATGTTTCCTCAAAAATTGTTCGCGGTCTTTCTGGATTTGTTGTTGTATTGATTGATTGTATTTACTCCTTCATTAATTAATTCATTCATTCATTCACCATGATAAATGGAGGGAGAATACAGGCTCTTGCTTTTGCTCTCCTTTACTGGAGACGCAAAAGAAAACATTGCAAATCAGTGTGGATAAAACGCTACCTGACTCGGAGAAAAAGTCTCGGCGAGTATCCATGGCTTCATTTTTTCTGTTAACGTCTTTGTATGATTCTAGAGATGTATCATACAGTATTTGGTTTTCCGAGACGCGAGAATTAGCTTCTCTCCCATGTTGACGTCTACACGATCCTATTGCACATTCTGTGCGACTGTCACTAGGGGGCGAAATCCGACAGTCGTTTCCGTTTGTCGTGTGCGGTGTGAAGGCTGCTTAAGGCAAGTATTAAAAACATGTTTAACATAGAATCTTTGGATATTGTGATATAAGTTAAGGAGGCGTTTCTAGCGTCTGTAGGTTTTAGAGGCATTAGGTTTTGTACGTTTTGTCTTATGAACTCCAAAAGAAATAAGAGAGGCTGCTGAGGGAACTGCTTGTATTTACAGATATATGTTTATAGCAGTAATAACATAAGTGATATCTGGAGATAGATTCTTTAGTGCACGTTCAACAGCATTAAACGTAACTAGACACAAATACGAAGTACGTCACAATTTTCTTTTAAAAACAGACGAGCAAAATGTCATTGTTGCCAAACTGTTGTAAAAGAGAATGAAAATGCTTTAAAGACACAACACAATGTCCCTATAACTGCACATCCCTGTTTTTTTTTTTATTCTTACATAATTGACCCACGCGCACACGTACTGTATTTGTGTGTATTTAGAAAGAGGGTTCGAGTAGGCACGGTGCTGCAGGTCATGAGAAAAGTGCAGATGACCTCATACTACAGACAAGCTGTCATTAAGGTGAGTTACAATTGGAGCTGACAAAATATTCCCATGCTTTGTGTATTAAAAAAAAAAAAAGCTTTATTTCAGTTTTCCATCTAATTCCTCAGGCTGCTCAAGAATTTCCTGATGGTTTTATTGATGGAGAAGCCTTTCAGAGGCTGTTTGATGAACTGGATAAGGAGCACATCAAAGAGGTAACGTTCTCTGAACTGAACCGAGGAAGTCATTTGTATAAATGTATCTAGACGACAATTTTCCGTATTTGCGTGCACGTAGATCTGATCCTGTTTGGTACATAATGTATTTCTATGAATTTGTATTTGCATGCGTGTAGATCGTTAGTAGCTTAGAAAATAGTTAGAAAATATTTGCAAATTATGATATTTACGTTTTGTCCACTAGCACCCACCGAATCCACAATACAGCTCCTCGATTCTACAGTCAGTCCAGAAAGTGTGCAGTCATTACTACCTCACCGTGGTGGGAAACGTCGTGGCCCTCACCAACGTCATCTGCATCTGCGTGAGTAGACTGTTTGATTTTATGTTTAAGATGGAATATTATTTTCCTTCAGTTACCAGGTAGAGAAATGACAATAGTTTTCAAATGATTTATGTCTCCATCTTGTGGTTATGCAAAGAAACAACAAGTTTGGAAAAAATACAAGGGTTTTTTTTTATTGAAGGTTTGCTTGAAGGAAAATAAATTGTTTCTGATGTTTCTGATATAATATCCAATTTACTAAATATAAGCCACCTTTCTATATATTTCTATTTCTATAAATATTTACATACTTATTCATACCCACACATCATTTACAATAACTGACTTATTTATGACGTGATTGCGGCCGTTGTTTTTATTTTATTTTTTTAATAAAAGAATTTTTCTATTCTTAAAATAAAAAAAAAATTGTGTTTTGCAGACCATCTTAGTGCTGGATTCAGAAAAGACTGTAATCGAGAGGAATGATTACTACATGGAGGTAACTTTATTCTGAATGCTGGCTTATGGGCTCATAAGGGCACTTTCACATGACCTTTTGTGCTGATATGAAGGAAAAAAAAGTTCACATGACAAGCACACTGTAACTGTTCTATCTTATTTAGTGTCAGCTAATGAACTAGACTAGTTTGCTCTTTGCATTAAAGTTTGGTTTAACCGTAGCGATGTCCACCATCTTGTGATCTGATAAAATGTCACATGTATTTTGGAACATCTGAAGCACTCCTAAAAATGTATGACGTGTACAATATGAGGTAACATAAGCCAAAATGCCCCCCTGAGATAGACTAATAGAAAACTTTATATACATTTGGTATACGCTCTTATCCAGAGAGACTTACATTACCGTTGCTCAGGGTGGCAGTTTGGTGGACTTGGGATTCGAACTCACAACCTTCAGATCAGTAGTCCAACACCTTAACCACTAAGCTACCACATATAAATTATACACTGTATATCTTGTGTTTTATGGAAACCTCGTATATCTGCTGATGCTACATTTTAACCTTTAGTGTCTTGGTACTTCGTGTTGCATATAATGTGCTGTTTTTTGTCTATACAGGTCATTAATTGGGCTTTTATCATCTACTACCTGATAGAGATGATACTGAAGCTGATTGCCTTTGGTTGGAAAGGCTACCTCTCTTACAGAAATAATGTCTTCGATGGGTTCTTCACCATCCTTCTGCTGGTATATAAACATATGTATATCGTCGCTGTCGGGTGGAATCCTCGTATCTCCAAAACTCTTATTTTTCAGGAAATTAAAAAACACCGTACCTTATCCGCAGTGCACAGGGTTTAGTCCGCGTTGCAGTGGATTGTCTTGCGCTAAATTCCTGTCCTCAGACGAGCACCAGAACTAGCGGGGGTCAAGATTGTTTTTCTTTGAGCCCAGTGTTTTGAAGACATTTACCTCAGAAGACGTGTCGATTCGTTGCGACTCTTCTTGAGGAGAAATATGCCGTGAAGCTCTCCCGCAGAGTGAGGAAGAGATGGACAGTTGAAGTGTCCAATGGAGTTATGAGATTTGCGCTCAAGCTATTTTCAAGACTTTAGATTGGTTAATAACTTGTAAAAATAACAGACCCACATGGGGACTGACCAATAGCATCGATATGTGGAAAAAATATGAAATTGACCAAATTTGGACATACGAGGTTTCCGGCCCGACAGCGACGATATGTTCTTTCAAAAATGATTATTGTTAATGTTTGATACAGACAGATTTCATGTTTTCTTGCTAACTTGCTAAACAGTAATCTGTACATTGATGTTCTTTATCTAAATAGATCCTTCAGGTTACTATTTTTGTCGTGTTCAGGATCACTGACCCAAAATCGTAAGTGTGATTTCACTCCTCATACATACTATTAAAGTGACACTATGTTGTATACAACAGTTTGTGTTGATCGTGCAAACTGCACCTGTGTGTCGTTCCCAGGATGACTGGTCAGCTCGGGGGAATATCGCTGTGGGAATTGGTGCGACTGGTCAACATGCTGATTGTCTTCCGTTTCCTCAGGATCATTCCAGAAATTAAGGTCAGCAGCATGGTCCTTTATTTATTTATTTATTTATTTATTTATTTATTTGTTTATGAAAAAATTGTATTCTAATGATGTCTTTTTCAGTCCACCTTATGCAACTGCGACAGTCACATCGCAAGCCTGGATTGAGTATCATTATGCTAAGAGATTTACTGTTGGTTTTTACTGTTTACAGACGAGTAAAGCGCCATATGTTGTACATGACATCCATTTGTATCCGTTATTAGTGTGGAACGTCACAAAACAAGTTAGTTCCTGTTATCACTTATGTGGTAGCAGCTATAATCAGCTGCTCCATCACCAGCCACTATCTATCTATCTATCTATCTATCTATCTATCTATCTATCTATCTATCTATCTATCTATCTATCTATCTATCTATCTATCTATCTATCTATCTATCTATCTATCTATCTATCTATCTACCTATCTATCTACCTATCTACCTACCTACCTACCTACCTACCTACCTACCCGCCCACCCTCCATCCCTCTCTCCAAGTTAATAAGACAAACATCTTCTGTCCAGAAAGTCTTCCTGGGATAGAAAACTCGCTTCTATAAACTCAAATGCGCCAAAAAACGTCTCCTTATAGAAAACAACACCATATTAATAATTTTAAATGTTTCTTTGTTAAACTGTACTTTTTATAAATTAGTTATTATAATTGTTGTATTACGTGGCGCATCTGCCACACAAGGTCCTGAACGAGCTATACTGTTACTATAGAAACAAGATGTCAGAAGGAGTCTATTAATATAAATCTTTGATCTGAATTACTGTTATTCTTTTCAGATATTAATATTACAAGGTAACTTTGAGTGGCCAAGGTCGTCCTGATACATGCATGTTACACGGAGTTCTGGCTCCACCTTGTGGTTAGAACTGTATATTGTTTTCCATGGAATAATTTATCTCAAGTTTCCAACACTTTTTTGATAAAATTTAGTTCCCCATGTTGGAAATGTGTGGGGTTTTTTTTCCCCCCAGTTATGTTAATGATCCTGGCTCATGAGTCCATAGTGTATATATAATATATGTCTAAATGTAAAATGTACTTTTATTCCTGTTTGTAGTTGATGGCTCTGGTGGCTAGCACTCTTGTGGACCTTGTGAAAAACCTGCGAGCTTTTGCCGGGATTCTGGTGGTGAGTACAAACAGTGCTTTAGGGCTTTAACAGCATCATCAGTGACTTGTTAAGCATGTAGACTTTATCTTCTCTGCAATGTGTTTTAGGTGGTGTACTATGTGTATGCTGTGATTGGTATCTGGCTTTTCCAAGGAGCTATTACTCCTCCGGTCGCAAGGTACTGTATATACATTATATATATGGCATTTCGACTACGTACCTGTACCATGCAATAACAATAAAGCTCTATCTATCTATCTATCTATCTATCTATCTATCTATCTATCTATTACAAATGTCATCATTTTATTGTCAGAAGGTTTAATTTGCGGGAGAATGGAGCACGTACAGTCAGGATGAATTCAGAGTTGAGATAGTGAGAGCTTGGTTAATAGGGAGATTTCGTCTAGGCAGATTGATCATATAATATTGATATCCCAGAAAACACTTTACACTGTTTATCCATTCTACCTTTGTTCATCCTGTCCCTCAGGCACTCAGGTGTCCTCCCCCAGTCTGAAGACATGCGTTGTTGGCATCACTAAATTGTCCGTACTATGTGAGTGTGTGTGTGCACGATTGTGCCCTGTGATGGACTGTGTTCCTGTCCAGTGTGTGTACCCTGCCTTGTGCCCTGAGTCTCCTGGAATAGGCCCAAGGTTCCCCATGACCCAGTAGGATAAGCAGTGTGTAAATTGAATGTATAGACAATATACTTTCTGATATATTGTAGATTCATTCATTCATTCATTTTCTACCGCTTATCCGAACTATCTCGGGTCACGGGGAGCCTGTGCTTATCTCAGGCGTCATCGGGCATCAAGGCAGGATACACCCTGGACGGAGTGCCAACCCATCACAGGGCACAATATATTGTAGATGTGGGTAGTAATTTAACAATTACTCAGTAACTCTCATTGGAGGGCAGTGGTGGCTCAGGTGGTTAAGGGTCTGGGTTATTCATCAAAAGATCGGGGTTCAAGCCTCAGCACTGCCAAACTGCCCCTGTTGGTCCCTTGAACAAGGCCCATAACTCTCTTGGTTGCTGTATCATGTCTCACCCTGTGCTCTGACCACAACCTCCAAAGTTACAGTTTGTTAGCAGATCTGTATATTGTCCTACGTGTCATGGAAATACGTTTGAGTATCATAACCAATCCCTTAATGCACACTATCTATACACAAGAGTCGCGTTTTAATCCTCAACCTGTTGCTGCCACTTCTCACAGTTCCTAATTAGGGCTTTAATAGATGTAACATACAGTATAGTAGCTGAGTTGTAGATATTATATTTTATACTCTATTTGTGTACATTTCCTCACAGTGTGGCCAACTCAAGTAGTGAGAATAGTACATCCAACTTCACCATGGAGTGTGGATCCTACGAACAGCTGGAGTATTGGCCAAACAACTTCGATGACTTTGCTGTAAGTATTTAGTGCATAGATTAAGCATTATAACAGTAGGTTGTTGTTCGTGATACTCAATGTTCACTTATGGGTCTTTCAGTCATCTCTAGTTCTCCTCTATGACGTGATGGTGGTGAATAACTGGCAGGTTTTTATGGACGCCTATACAAGATACACCACTGAGTAAGGCAACAGATTTGGTCGTTTTGGTTGTTCTGTTTTATACTCTATACATTTCTGTGTGATTACTATAATCTTGGTTGTCTTTAGGTGGTCGAAGGTGTACTTTGTTTCCTGGTGGTTCACCTCGTCTGTCATGTGGGTCAATCTGTTTGTTGCGCTCATTTTGGAGGTACAACAATTTTGTCTGTTACTAATTTTGTTTTATCCCTGTGGGTTTCTGTATTGATAGTTTTTCATCAGGAGGTTTTTAAAGCAACCAAACAAGCTTTGAACTCAGTTATGGTCCTGTCAGTAAATTTTCAGCTTGTTTTGTTTGTGCTGTCTGTAATAAAAAAAAAACCAGCATGGAAAGTTCTCTGGAGCAGTTATGTGCCCCTTTTCCACCGAGGCAGTTTGAGTGCTGGTTCGGAGCCTAATTTAGAACCAGTTCTTTCTTTTTCGACAGCCAAATCACCGGCTCTGAACCAGGAAAAGTGGTTCTTAAGTAGCACCAAAACGTTGCTGGTCTAGACTTAAGAACCGCTTGTGTCAGGGCCTGTGGGCGGAGCTGGGGGCGGGGTTACTGTTAGCGCATTTGATAATGTACCTTGAGTATACTAATGTTTGATACAGTTTTACTTTACCGCGATATGATACATTATCAGCACACATGATAGTAAGTAGCTACATGCTAAGGCTAACTTTTTTCTGTGTTAATGATAAAATAATGTTATGTACTTTCTCGATTACAACCTCCGTTTATACAGATTACATGGAGCTGCACGTACACGTTGTATTCGCCGCGTTTGGGTGTTAATTTAGGTTCACAAAGCCATGAGCATTAACAATAAAGCAACATCCGCCATTGTTGATGTGTTTGTTTTTGCCGCTGCTGCGCTAATGTTGCTGTGTAACGTGACACGTATACAGTGACGTCAGACTCGGCTCTGTGATGCTCTCTAGCCGGTGGAAAGGCAAACCGGTTCTTAGAAGGTTCGCCAGTGGAACCAACTTTGAACCAGCACCCGGTTCTTTTTGGTGGAAAAGGGGCAATAGTTTCTACAGTGGATTTTTTGCTGTTATTGTTAAACGTACAGATCCTTTCTGTTTAGTTGATATTATTATAGACACACATTATGTAGTTTTCTTGGTGAGTATTGAAGGGTTGGGTCAGTGGTTTTTAAGTCATATTTGTGGTCTTCTCACAAGGTAGTTCAAAGAGAGTCTTCCTGTGTTTTGGTGCATTGTCATCCTGATACATGGCACCACCTTCAGGGTACAGTGTTTAAACAATTGGGTGCACATGGTCCTCCAGAATGGTTTGTAAGTCCTTGCCGGTGACATGCCTATCTAGCCAAGTTAATAGGAATGCCATGATACTACTAGGGTTGGGTATCAAAAGAAAATTTCCGCTTCCAATTCCGGTTCCATAATAAAAGAAACGTGAAAAATAATGCACAATACTTAAACAATTCCATTTGTGTTTATTAATCACTCTTTTTAACTATTTTAAACAGAGCATTTCAATTCATATCAATTTAAAGTTAAATAAATCCAATATCAAATTTAACGTTCAGAATTACAACTTAGCAAAACAGTTAACAAATTTTATGAAGAAAAAATTAACGTCTGCTTTCTCTGGGAGAAGACGAGACCTTTTCTGGCTTATTGTATCTCCAGCTGTGGAGAAAACCCTATCCGAGGGGGTAGATTTGCTTCATTGTTGTGAAGCGTGAGTGACTGATTTCTGTGGTAAGCTGCGTTCATTTGGTTGCGTGACTGTAAACAGTGTAAAAAAATTCATATTCATGAGGTAAGACATGGCTATTTAAAGTGACCGCTCCCAGCGCTTTGCCCATCATCGCATCGGAACCGCGTTTGGAACCAAAACTTAATAATTCCGCGCGGTTCCGGTTCCTGTTAAAAAACAGAACCGGTTCTCGGTTCCCAACCCTAGATACTACAGCCCAAACCATCACAGAGATGCCCCTGTGCTTCACACTGGGCAAGCAACAGTTTGGGTGGTTAGCTTCTTTGAGGCTTCTCCACACTGTAACTCTCCCGGATGTGAGAATGACAGTGAAGGTGGACTCAAAGAACAACAAGAATGTCCACAGTCCCAGATTTCCGCCACTGGCACCACTAAAACCCACATTTGGCATTGGCACGGGTGAACAAGGGTTTGGCTATAGAAGCTTGACCATGAATATTGTCCCTGTGGAGCTCCTGACGAACAGTTTTAGTGGAAACAAAAGAGTCGTGGTGCTCAATTTAATCTGAAGTGAGCTTTGGTTTTATGTTTTTTTGGTCATATACTGATATTACCCAGGATAACGTGGCTCTCGATATGGCACACAAGTCTCGCTGTCTTGGTCATAGATATATCTGACACCGATACGTCTCTCATGTGCATATTATAGGCATGAAACCTCCATCATTATTTTTCCCATGGTTCATTGTCCATCCTACGTGTGTACTTGTACAGTAGGCAGAACATAATTCCATTTACATTTAATGTTCCAGAACTTCACTTACAAATGGGACAAAAGCCATGCGATGAGCGTATCGGATGTGGAAAGAACAAGCTATGAGACCACAGTGCACGTGATGTTCAGGTAAAAGCTCCTTTTCATTTTTGCTCCCCTTTCTATGAATTTCTCTCTGCTCGAACTTCTGCCTCTTGTACACAAAACAGTTTAGACAGTTAGACTCTCTTTTGTTGAGATGTTGCGATACATTTGTTGTCCCTCCCAGGCTATTTGCATGACACAAAAGACAATGTGCATACATGGTGTTCCTTTTGGTTCCTGATGTAAATTCTAAATGTTTCTGTAGACAGAAGAAAAATATATTTTTTTAGTTGTTTAGACGGTTTTTATTTGTTATTGTGAGGTTACTTCATGCCACATGTAGTTAATCTATTTATATCGATTAAGTAGCTGAACTAAAAATTAAATAATACATTTTGTTATTTTTTTAATTTTTGTTATTTAAGTACACAATATATACTTTTATATATGTTTGGTGTCAGGTGTCAGTTTGTCCTCCCGCTTTTGGTTCACATCGAAGTTGCTGGAATTTGATCCTACAAAAGAAACGATTCTTTGATTCCAGGCATGAAAAAACCTAGAGTTAAACTTTGGAATTAATTAGATATGTGAAGTAAACAAAATAAATTATTCCCGTATGCGTTTTAGTGTCGTCGCCAGCCGGTGAACATCGGCTTTTAATTTGAGATGGACAAGTCAAGACTTTTGTCAGCTGAGACTTTGATTCATTAATCTGTTTTTCTGAAAGATGTTCAAAAGTGATCAATATAAACATCTCCTAATTGTTCAACAAATTTCAGTAATATTTGAGTTTTCGAGTGACCTGTTATTCTATGTAGGCTAGTAGATTAGATTTAAAATGATATTTTGATATTAAAAAATGTCCTCGGTTCTCGAGCATCATATCTGAGCAGCATCTTTCAAGTCAGTTTATATTTTAGTATGCAGTGAGTCAAAGCCTCAGGGTTTCTAATTAAAGTATGTTGCACATTCCTTTCTGGCATGCTGTTTATCCCTGCACTGACTTGTCTTTATGAATTCTTTTACTTTTGCTTGTCTGAATCCAAAAAAAAAAAAAAATCCAACATATCTAACAGCGATCAGACTCATGCTCGATAACTGCTCTAAAATATCCTGTAACATGCATTTCTGTTCATCTCACCTCCTGCTTCCTTCATAGAGATCAAATCCAAGAACCCAGTCTTGAAGACGTAGAGAACCAACTCCAGTGTCTTCCACATCTCCATTTCCCTGGCTGGTCGCTTCAATCACACAGCCCTTAACGGCAGCGACACACACATCTGCTCTTCACCGCATGTTTACGTTTTAGGTGCGGAGGCACGAAGACTTCCATGGTCTTGATGTTGGGGTTAGTGCAGAAGACAGTGTCACGTTGCTGCTCAGTTTTCTGTTAAACACATGTTCGAGACATGGCACTGTTTTAAAATGCCAGAGACTTTTTATTATTATTTTTAAATGTATTTATTTTTTAATTAGAAACGCTCTAGTACTAAACTATCTCATTTACGAAAAGGGAAATTATACGGGTTTTTTTTTTTTGGTTTTGAAACGAATGCTTTAACTAGATAATGACTTTCATGGACAAAATGAATCCATCCAACCGGGTCTTAGGTTCAAAAAACAGAAATAAAAGAAATGATTTGCATAAGTTTTCAACCCCCTTGAATGTTTCCGCATTATGACGTAATCTAAAACTGAAAGCTGATTGCATATCATGCAGCTATAGGATACAAAATGGTCTACAGCTATAAAATGTAAGTTGTTGTAGATTCTATTCTAGTGATATGAGTTCTGGTGACTAGTTATGATTTATAAACCCAATTAAAACGACTTCAGATTCCGTTTGTAACAATCCAGAGTAGAGAAATGAGCAACGGGGAGTGAAAACTTAGCAACATTTGTCTGAATGGTGAATTATGAATGCCACCACTTTCGTTGCTTTACTACTTCTCGGTCGCTCGACTACTCCTTTACTAGAAGCAATGTAGAGCTCAAACGAAGGCAGCAGACGTCACGGGCTGGAACATGTGTGCTGAAATCACCCTGAAGCTGCTCCAGAAGCTCTTCCATGCAACCCAGACTGTGTGTTGGTGCTGAGATGGGAACGTGAAGATCTGGACAGGTTTGCTGCTGAAATGTAGAATGTATTGAGGTGCTTTAATACTCAACAAAGCCCAGATGGTATCACAGCCTTAAAGGATAGATGCCTGTCTACAAACTACAAACGAAGCGTGTGTGTGTGTGTGTGTGTGTGTGTGTGTGTGTGTGTGTGCATATATATATATATATATATATATATATATGTATATGTGTGTATTAATTACTGGAGCAGTAGATGGCACATACACTATACGTAGAAATCCTTCCTTGGAACCTTGATGAGTGTGTGACAGCCTGAGAAAACCCTTCACGCTGCCAATGTCTACTTAACTGTGAAAGCTGCAGGCTTTTCAGTATCTGTCTTCACATATCTCAACCAGAAGTACAGGTTTGAATTCTACCTTTCTAATCTGCTTGCTTTTAAACAACTCCAGACTTAGATAGCAATCTTTGGACTTAGCTAGTCTGATTCTTTTCACATCTTTCCAGTATTTACTGATACCACAAACACACACACACATACAAATATCTTTGAAAAGGTTTTAGAGACTGTAAAGTGCAGATAGTTAAAATGTTTCACTACAGACACGTGTTTTTAACCCCGTGACACAGTTTGATCAGCAGTGTAAAGAACGGATGGATAGATGGATTTTCGAAAGGGCTGATATTACACACGCCTCTTGGGGTGCCTTACGTATCATGAAAGTTTCCAGGCTCCTGTGTATCAGGTCGAACACATTGATGCTTTTTGGATAACGTGTTTGCAATTTAATAATAATAATAATAATAATAATAATAATAATAATAATAATAATAATAATAATAATACAACCAAGCTGAATTCTTCTTCTTCTTCTTCTTCTTCTTCTTCTTCTTCTTCTTCTTCTTCTTTGAATCATTGATACACCCTTGTGCAGATGTGCCAGATGTTTATGTACTGTTGTACTGCATCTGAATCGACTGCATTATCTGTAATGACTACAAGAAAATTTGAGAATGTAAATGTGTGAAGACATTGGATTCAGGTGCCTTCTTACATAACTGTTGCACCTTTTTTTCCCCCCCCCTCAACTTTTCTCTGTTGCTCAAGGAGCAGCTCTTAAATTCTTTAAATTCTTATGAAATAGTCACCGTGTTTCATTTGGTGGAAGATTTTTCTGAAGACGCTGTTCGTGTGGGCTTTTCTTTCAAACAGAAGGGTTTAAAAATGATTTGAAATCTTTCCTAAATATCCGTAAACGTGTGCCTGGAATTGTTAAACGCGATCCTGAAGCTAAAAAAGTGAATATTTTACATCAGTTCAGTGAAATATATTTATGGTTATGTATTTATGTATTACTTTCTTGTGGTTTTTGCAGACCTCCGCACACAAGTCGAGGTGTTGGTTAATTTGATTCGTTTCTCATTTCTCATTGGCTGCGTACAATCATCAGAGCACCGTATCAGTCTGTATACATCCAATGAAATGTTGCCCGTGTTTTTCAGCCTTATTTTTATCTACCACATTTGTACTATAGAAGTGATAACCATAAACCAGAATATAAAAATCAGAGCAACCGTAAATGCAAAAGTTTTGTGTAATGGAAACTTAAAGGCAGTTAAAAATAATAATTCATGCCTAATACCTTAGTTGCAAATACTCTTATTTGTATTATTTGTTTTTATCTAGTCACATTTATCACATTTATTATTTCGTATTATAAAATTTCAATCAATTCAATCAACCAAATATACTGTAAGCTGATTAAGCATTTAATATGTTGTTTTGCTGTTTATGAGATTTACATGTTTTTATTCTCTTGGCAGATAATTTAGATTCTTTCTAGAAATTACTGCTTAAATTGAGCAAATCCAAATCGAACAAGATCATTTAGAGCTTAGATTTTGTAAAATATGTCTAGCCTTTAATATTATTAGATTCGGTTTATTGTAAACTTATAATTAGAAACTGTAGATACATTTGACTTAAAGATATTTTGTCAGGTGTTCTCGTCATAGCGCATATCACACGAACAGCACACAATGTTAAGGAAAGCACAAGGACCTTGGATTGTTTTTTACAGCATTTGATTAGTTTTGCTGTCTTTCTTTCACATTCATGTCACTTCTCTTATGTTAATATAGAACATTTTAGTGTTTGAATGCAATGGTGTAGTTTGAATTCACGCGCTATAGCTAATCACCTGCGGTTTTTACTTAGTGTCTCTAAACACTTCACTTTCTTTCTCATTTTGTACCTCACACAAATGCACACACACACACACACGTGCATACTCTACACATACTCTACAATATACTTTACAAATGTGGTAGATATAATATTCAATTGAAAATAATTTTTTGAATTTATTTCTGTTCTGAGAATTCTAGCTTAAGGTATAATGGGGCTTTGAAACACACTGGATTTGTTCATGGATACAGTTTTATATATGAAATGATCAGTAATAAAAATAAACCTGTGTATCAGTATGTTTGGCTCGTTTTAAACGAGATTTAAGGTTTCGATTATGAACAAATGAAATGAAATCTCTTCTGCAGAGAGCCAGTATGTTACTCAGTATGTAAATACGATTTTAATACTTACTTTTGTTGGATATTTAAATGTATTATTTTGTATGAATAAAATATGTATCATATGATCATAATATACATTTCAGCGTTCTGAGATACATCTGAATAAAATGGGATGTTGTTATAAAGGTGAAATGACATTCATGTTCCTCTTTTCTTTATTTTTTAGCATCTTGTTGAATTCCTGAGTCTGATTGGTCAGAAGGTGTTTAGAGATTACAGTCATAGCTGCTGTTTTGTTTTAGAAAATGAATGGTGCTATATTTCAGATCACAGGTTTATATCGATGTGCAGGTTATACGGTCATTTCTATACAACAAATTCTCCATTCAAATTGTAACGGTTGCCAAATTGCTGTGGTATAAGAAGACTGTTAAAAGATTATGATCACGATCACTGTGGACTCACATTGTTGCTTATTTTTCGAATACAGCAAGGCACGACGACTTACTCCTAAAATATACTATATACCAAATATACTTAAATACAGGGCCGGCCCTGCGCATAGGCAGAATAGGCAAATGCTAAGGGCGCCGCCCACCACTAGGGGCGCCCGTGCACCCAAACTATTATTTTTATTAATATATATAGATTTTTTTATATTAATATATATGTATATATATTTTATTACCTGAGAAGTATTTTATTTATATATTTATTATATATATTTTATTGCTGTAAGAAAGGCAAGGAAAGCAAGGTCTCTGTAATATAGTTTTTTTTATATAGTTTGTGTGTCTTTCCAAAATATTTTCAAAATAAAGAAAAACAGGACAAAGCTGTGCAGTTTGTTTCTGTTTAAGTTTGTGAACAAAATGAACGGAACACAATTGTCTGTGATTCCAGGGGCACCAGGTGAAATCTTGCCTAGGGCAGCAAATTGGCCAGGGCCGGCCCTGCTTAAATATACTATATAAAGTATATACTAATAAACAAATACACTATGTTCTTGTACCGAAAGGTGGATTATATGCATAATACAGAATGCGACGTTCCTGACTATAGTGACGTAGTGACCTCTAGCACGTTCTGAGTTTTTAACCACCTTTTGGTGTCAATTCGCCTTTTATTTATCAGAATGCAGCTTTAAATTCCTGTCTCGGGGAAAACTGTTGATCCTGTGTGTTTGTCTGCTTTTCTGTTTCTTTTTGATCTCAGAAAGCTAAACACACCCAGTTGCACAGGGCATGTTTACCCAAAACAGTATGTGTTGACAACCCGAGGACACAAATCACCCCCTCAGCAATACACAAACAAAGTCACTCTGACCTCTCTGTACACAGCCGCCATTCCTGTCCATGGTTTATGCTTTCCCTCTTGATATGACACACAATATGGAGTGGTCTAAAACCTCTTAAAAATCACTTAAATTATTTGACACACTCATTTTTATTACTTTCTTTGTCCGTAACCTAATCCACTGCACCAAACTCGTACCATTGCCCTCACTTCAAAACTCACAGTTCACTGGCGTTTACTAGGCAGTCAATTTATATTCTGAGACTGTCTGTGATTATCCTACCTACATAAAGTTCATTACACATTCATAACACATTCATAAGAGTTATAAGGTGTGTTTCTGTTTTTCTTTTTTTTTTGAGAGAGTCTGAACAAATGTGAACTTTTGGTTTGTTTGCTGTTTGGTTTGGTTTCATACTGTAAGTAATGAAACAAAAAATGTGGTGAAAATTCACTCACAGAACATTTTGGTCAGAAAAGATCAAATAAACCTTTGCCATGTCGCAAAAATCACCGGAGCACAAAGAACACAGGGAGCCGGCGCTAAATAAATGATTAAACAATTAAATAGGTAACAAGACATGCCACTGATCTGATACACAGGATCAGTATTTCGCTGAAGACCAGCAATAAATAGAGGATCAGATTTCTTAGAAAACATGAATTTGATCTGATCCTGTAACAAATAGAAATGTTTACATATAAAGAGACTGGATTGTTTTTTTTTTTATTTATTTTGATTGCTTAATTTTATTATATTATATTATTCTATTATCTACTAGTTTTTCAATGGAAGTGTTTTTAGTGTAAAAGAGTTTAACTAAATAAGAAAAAGCTGCAAAAAAAATTTAGCAATTTAGGTAGGTATTTTTTTTTTCCTATTTTCTTTTCCTTTTTCCAGATTTTTCCTTTTTTAGATGATTATGAGAATCAGCTAATAATGCAAAGATTCCCAGAATTCGGTATTTCCAAGATTCTACGTTTCACTCGAGTTGTTGCTGATAAAATAATTTGTAATAAAACCTTTAGTGTTAAATTGAAAACAAGTCCAAAATTCTGCATTCTCACTAGTGCGCTCACACTACTGAACCCCTCCATACTGTACTGTAGATGTTCCATCACCTTGCTGCAGCTCCTCACATAGCCACTAGAGGGACTAATTCCATAGTACTATTGTAGGTTGCTATAGTGACTAACTAGCTCCTTGAAACTCATTAGCTATCAAGTCAGTCTTCTCATTTAATCAGTCTGAAACTAGTGTTACTCTGTGGGATGAAATGTTCTTCATTTCAGTTCATGTATGACGGATCTATCCTCTAATGATAAATCGGCGATTAAAGACAACGACCGTTTTTTTTTTTTTTTAGATCTTGTCTATTAATTTTTCTTCTGTTCTGTACAGCTATTTCTCTCTCTCACTCTCACTCATTTTCTACCGCTTATCCGAACTACCTCGGGTCACGGGGAGCCTGTGCCTATCTCAGGCGTCATCGGGCATCAAGGCAGGATACACCCTGGACGGAGTGCCAACCCATCACAGGGCACACACACACTCTCATTCACTCACACAATCACACACTACGGACAATTTCCCAGAGATGCCAATCAACCTACCATGCATGTCTTTGGACCGGGGGAGGAAACCGGAGTACCCGGAGGAAACCCCCGAGGCACGGGGAGAACATGCAAACTCCACACACACAAGGTGGAGGCGGGAATCAAACCCCCAACCCTGGAGGTGTGAGGCGAACGTGCTAACCACTAAGCCACCGTGCCCCCTACAGCTATTTCCATTTTATTTATTGATTTTATTTTTACTTTTAGATTCTGTTTTTAACTCTATTATTATTATCTCTATTTTATTTACAGTACATACTCTATAATGCGGACAGTCGTAAAAGGCATTTCACTCCGTGTGGTAATGTGTATGATTGTGTATGTGACTAACAACAAAAAAAAGAATTTGAATCGAAATAATAAAGAAGTAAGAATAATATATATATATATATAAAAGAACATGATATGCAATAAGTATATGTTTAAGTAGTAGAACATGGTGTGCGATTATGTTAGATTAAGTAATAGTACAAAATGTGCAGACGTTACAGAATAGGAAGTACTTACAGGAGCTTGCAGGAAACAAACAAACAACCTCTTTCAAATTGAACTTGAAATTGTTTATTCAGTGTAAATCTGTCTTTAAGGCACATTTCCTCTTACTGTACCTTCTGTTCTGCATGACCTTATACTATTCCTCTGGATATTCCCCTTTTTGTCCTTGCCCTTCCTGTAACCGTTGGCAGATTGGCATTTACAGTTTACAGTTAGCTGATTTGGAATTGTTTGCTTTACATTTCTGTAAATAAACGTTTGTAAATGGTCCACACCCACAAGAGTGTTTGGGTTATGAGAAGAACTGGAACTATGGTAAGTGTCTAATTACATGATTGATTGACCTCTTTTCTTTTTTTTTTTTTTTTTTAAATCATTGCCTGGTGTTTATTCCAGAGACAAAAATAATAAACCTTCTAGCCACCAGTCTTTGTTTGTGCTTTAAAATTCTTGATCATTCTGAATTAAAGCTTACACACAACGTATGTGTAAACGGATTCATAGACAGAAACAAGGTCCCCTATTGCACTAAAACTAATCCCATGCTAACTTTACTGTAACTTTAGGTTTCTTTTATCTTAGTGAACATGTTTAATCAATACTTAAGGTCAATGAAGCTCCAAAACTGAACTAATACACTTTATGTAAATATTAAGTAATATCCATTAAAACATATTAATATTTGGTGTAACGGTTGCCGGTTGCCTTTACAATGGCATCAGATTTCTTTTGTATGATTAAACCCCAAAGGTGGAAGGTGTAAATTCTATTAGCAGTGGATTATTATTATACAAAGCAAACAAAACAAAATCCACAAGCAAAACCAGCAGAGTAATCCAAAAAATGCAAAACCTAAAAGCTGAGAACGAGATGAGCACAGCAAGGGTCATGCACGTCAAAATGAAACAATGGCGATGAGTAAGGCATCGTCTATTAAAGTGCTGACTTATATAGTGTATATATTATATAGTTGACCAAAAGTAGTCAAGTCAAGAAGCTTTTAGTGCCATATAGTCTTCTTCTTTCAGCTTTTCCCTTCAGGGGTCGCCACAGCGAATCATCTCTCTCCACCTATCCCTATCTTCTGCATCCTCAACACTTGCACCCACTAGCTTCATATCCTCATTAATTACATCCATGTACCTCCTCTTTGGCTTTCCTCTTTGCCTCCTGCCTGGCAGCTCCATGTCCAACATTCTCCTACCAATATACTCACTCTCCCTCCTCTGAACATGTCCAAACCATCTCAATCTGGCCTCCCTAACTTCATCCCCCAAACGTCCAACATGAGCTGTCCCTCTGATGTACTTGTTCCTAATCCTGTCCAATCTCGTCACTCCCGAAGAGAACCTCAACATCTTCAGCTCGGCTACCTCTAGCTCAGACTCCTGTCTCTTCTTCAGTGACGCTGTCTCTAAACCATACAGCACGGCCGGTCTCACCACTGTCCTGTACACCTTCCCCTTGATTCTCGCTGATATTTTCCGATCACACAGAACTCCTGACACCTTTCTCCACCCATTCCAACCTGCCTGCACTCGCTTCTTTACCTCTTTCCCACTCTCTCCATATAGTAGGTAGTGAAATAAGACAACGTTTCTCCAGGACCATGGTGCTACCTAGAACAAAGACAGAGCTACATAGAACAACACAGAGCAAAGAACGTAAGTAAATTAGTCCTAGCCACATAAAGTGCATCTGTGCAACCTGGTGGAAACAGTGCAAACAACCGATACACAACATTACATGACAATACACAAAAGCAGCACCGACCAGAGTACATACTATATATTCTACAGTACATGTGCAAAAATACTGGAAGTATTTAGTACTCTGACACGAGTTCCCTCTGATAGTTAAGACGAGGGGTGGCTGATGACAATGCTACAGACCTAGAAACACCTTTCAAGAGTGTGAGTCCTGTGGAAATCTCTCATAAGGGAAGGGTCCAAGATATGGGTTGATTCGGGGTTGTACTCCTCCCAGTCAACCAGATATTGGAGTCTACTACCTTTGTGATGGGAGTCCAGCAGATCTTAGACTAGATAGGCTGAAACTTTATTTCAAGTATTGGTGTTGGAGTGGGATCTGCTTTTTTTCATAGTGTTGGGGCACTGGGCAGGTTTTAGAAGGAACATTTACAAGGAAAGGGAGATGTAACTGGTGGGGAGCAGGAGATAGTGTGTGCAGAGTTGATTTGACGTAGAATCTTGAAAGGTCCCCTGAATTTTAGGATGAGATTGCGACTGGGCAGTTTAAGCTTGAAGTTCCTTGTATGCCTCTTTTCCACCGGAAAGAACCAGGTGCTGGTTCAGAGCTAGCACTGGTGCTGGTTCAAAGTTGGTTCCACTGGTGAACCTTCTAAGAACCGGTTTGCCTTTCCACCGGCTAGAGAGCATCAAGAGCCGAGTGTGACGTCACTTTGTACATGTCACGTGTCCCAGCAACTTTAGCGCAGCAGCGGCAAACACAAACACATCAACAATGGCGGATGTTGCTTTACTGTTAATGCTCATGGCTTTGTGAACCTACATTAACGCGGCGAAAAAAACGTGTACGTGCAGCTCCATGTAATTTGTATAAACGGAGGTTGTAATCGAGAAAGTACATAATGTTATTTTATCGCTAACACAGAAAAAAGTTAGCCTTAGCATGTAGCTACATACTATCATGTGTTCTGATAATGTATCATATCGCGGTAAAGTAAAAGTGTATTAACAGTAGCCCCGCCCACAGTCCCGGACACAAGCGGTTCTTGAGTCTAGACCAGCAACGTTTTGGTGCTACTTAAGAACCACTTTTCCTGGTTCAGAGCCGGTGCTTTGGCGGTCGAAAACAGAAAGAACTGGTTCTAAATTAGGCTCCGAACCAGCACTCAAACTGCCTCGGTGGAAAAGGGGCAGTAGACAGCCACACCAGCTGGCCTAGCTGATAGGGTGGATGGGGTCGTCGGTATATGGGAATATATGAGAATCAGTCTGTAGGCATTCGAAAAATGATGAATCATGACCAGAATTGTGGTGAAACCATGGGAGTTAGGTAAAGTCTGTGACAAAAACAACTGAGATATGAGACCGGGGGTGTCTTAGTATGGGGAGGGGTTCTAGTAATCTGGCTAGTAGCCGGCAAGGGGATTTGCATTGTGCACAGATTGGAAAGGCTTTTAAGAGCTCAGTCATGTCTCAATTCAATGTGTGCAGTGGTAAACATATGTTTAAGGTGTTTGAAGGCCATCTGTGCAGAGTCCAATAGTTTCTTGGCTTTAGCTTGAAGAAGAGATGTGGTAAGCCACAATTCTATAGTTCTTGATAACCCCAAGAACCTTTGTAACTCCATTATGCATTAAGTTGCCCAATCTTTCACTTCCTGCGTCTTGTTCTGGTCCATCTCAACTCCTTGTCTGCTTATGATGTACCCCAGGAAAGTAATTGCATCCAGGTTAAATTTGCACTTTTTCTGCTTTGATGTATAGTCGGTGTTTTATGAGACAGGATAACACTAGGCACAGTTGATTAACGTGATTTTCCTTAGGCATGGAATAGATCATAATATCATCAGTATACACAATGACAATGGTTGAACACGTCCTTGAATATTTCATTCACATCCCCTCAGATTTCATTTACTCGCGGTATAGGATATAAAATAATTTTTTTATCTTTTTTAATTATTTTTTTTATTTTTTTTATTTTTTTTATTTTTTATTTTTTTATTCTGCTTGTCTAATAGATGCTAAATTATTTGTTAAGTCACCAATTAGCTAAAATATCACCTCTAATGAACAAATCTTTCTTTTGTATGTTTAGTTAGAATAGTTTAGTTTTATACATAATTAAGAAATATGTGGAAACAAATATAAAACCCATTAATATATTTATATATATATTTTTTTGCCATCCCAGACAGAAATCTGAGTAACAACAATGATCTCCTCATTCAGTTCACAGCTCTGTGCATGTCTTGTGATTCATTCTATGATCGTGTTAGATTATGATCAATCATTTACTGGTTTAACAAAATTTGTCAGCATGCCTCTCTCAGGATCTTTCACCCAACACTGTACAACACTTTCCCAAACCGGAATGTACAGTTTGCTTGTGATGACAGATGTGTAAGTGATGTGAGGGCCTGTACTATGTTAACTATTTGGAAGGTGCTTAGCATGTCTGTGCTTATCTTGTAGCTTCTTTGATTACTGCGGTGTTTCCCATTGCTACCTCTGCAGAAGCGCTCACCTGTGGCATTCACAGCCTGTAAAGCCTTGCCTCCCACGGCATTCCTAGTTGGCAGAGAATAAAAAGCTCTTCTGCTGAACTGATTTATACAAGATCTTTTTCTCATGCATTAACGGCTTACAGTATTAAACCTGACTGTTTGAGGACGTTTTGATTTATTAAGACGTAATTAGAAAGGGATGGTGAAAGAATTATGTAAAACAACATGTGACATTCCTGAGTTCCACCTGCTCTTTGTGGTTGTTTATCTCACTCAGCTGCCTCTCCTTGTAAAATCTTGTCCCCACCTCATGCAGAAACGTTTCACATACACTTTCCTATATCTCAGATGCACTGTATATGGTTGAAATGAAAATAACAGCTTCTTGACTTGAAATGGGAAGGAAAATAGGCTTTTCAGGGATTGTAAGAACGCTTAGCTTTTAAACCTTCTGTTGTCTGACTCTCTATAGGGCAGTACATTAGCAGGATTTACCAGTTTCTAGATTTTAGAGCTAAAAAAAAAACAACAACAAATATATATTACAGCACAGTGAAATTTTCTTCTTCACACATCCCAGCTTTGGATGGTTAGCGTCAGAGCATAGGGTCAACATGATACAGCACCCCTGGAGCAAAGAGGATTAAGGGCCTTTCTCAAGGGACCAACAGTAGCAGCTTGGCAGTGTTGGGGCTTGAACCCCAAACTTCCAATCAACAACCCAGAACCACTTGAGCTATCACTGGACAAATAACCATGCTTTATAATCGTGATGAGCAGAAAAGCATCTCAGAATACAATATACATCAGTCCTTGAGGTGGACAAGGTACAAAACAACAGATTATATCAGGGTCCACTCCTGACATGAATCCAAGGCTCCAATGGACACAGGTTTTACCAAAACTGGACAATTTAAATATAGGTAAAAACATTACCAGAGCACCTCCAAAGGAATAAAAAACGTTGGACTTTTGTGTCTGTGGTGTTGTTTTGTGTAGCCATTTTGAAAACACCATCTGACATGTACAGTATCTGACATATTGGAGAATCCAATATAAAGAGAACATAAAATACACACATCAGTACTGTATTAACCAGAGGAAGATACAGTAGCTGGCTAGATTTTGTGAGCCTTCTTTGATGCAGTTATACAGTATGTGAACCTACGCAGTAGCATGAAGCAGCCAAGATGTTTTGTTTTTTCACCTGATTTTTCACAGTCACACTCATATACACAGTTCACAATATATATCCTCAGAGTTGCAAGCATCTGGATCACGCCACAAACTGCATAATACAATATTAAACAGTATGTCAGTAGACCACTGGGGTCATTACTATGTAGGTACTTCTTAGTGCACATTATGCAGTTTGGGATCCAGAATTTAATACTTCAGGGGGGCACGGTGGCTTAGTGGTTAGCACGTTCGCCTCACACCTCCAGGGTTGGGGGTTCGATTCCCTCCTCCGCCTTGTGTGTGTGGAGTTTGCATGTTCTCCCCGTGCCTCGGGGGTTTCCTCCGGGTACTCCGGTTTCCTCCCACGGTCCAAAGACATGCATGGCAGGTTGATTGGCATCTCTGGGAAATTGTCCGTAGTGTGTGATTGCGTGAGTGAATGAGAGTGTGTGTGCCCTGCGATGGGTTGGTACTCCGTCCAGGGTCTGTCCAGCCTTGATGCCCGATGACGCCTGAGATAGGCACAGGCTCCCCGTGACCCGAGGTAGTTCGGATAAGCGGTAGAAAATGAATGGATGAATGAATTTAATACTTCCTGAATATCAACAGCTCTCGCAGCGATGATCTGTGATAATATGTGCAAGAGTTAAGGGGAAACACAACCCATGTTACGAAATATTCTTTCACAAGTAGCTTACGGTGTCGTTTTTCTACTGGTAGGATGTAAATCCAGAATCTTGAAGCTTTAACTTTTTATTGACAGAACGTAAACTTTTATCTTTCTAGCTTGATTAGTCAGCATGACCTTCTGACACCGTGTAGGAATTGATCCCTCAGTTCTATGGAAGGAAACTGATCCAGAAACAGCTGTTGCATGGCCCTTTACCGGTGTTGTGTCATTGAGGCGGTTTAACTAACTGCCTCTTTAAGCACTAAACATACATCCCACTATTACCTCCCTCTCTGCCCCGGCCCTTTGAAGCCCACGCACCTGGCCATAATTCCTGTCTCGTTTTTGGACTGAGTGGGCTTGCATTTTTCAGGCTATAATTAAAGAAAGCGAAAACCAGGGAATCACTGTGATAAAAAGGAAGGCCGTCCTTACCCTCTGGCAGGGCCTTCAACGAAGAAAAGGAGGTTGTCCTTGAAACCACACAATGAAGTTGGGCTACAGATCAATTTTTTGATGTGGTTTGAAAACTGGACAACTTATCTGCTTCTCTCACTCCCCTTCTATTCTCCAGCACCTCCACCACTGCAATTCAAAGCCCTATCCACATGCTTCCCCAGCTGTAATTATGTGGCCGGCTCTGCATGTCCAGGGTTTTTTTTTTTTAGATGTGTTTGTACCACTGCTCAAGCAGATGCACCTGTCTGTTTTAGGATCTGCCCCTTTCCTCTTACTCAGGTAAGTCAGGTGAGTGAAGCCGTTAATCCCGTGACCCCTTGACAGCCCAAACACCTGTCAGCCAGGTGCCACTTCGTCATCTTTACGTACCCTGTTTCCTGTCCAACCGGCTCAATTTTGTTCAGTGGATAAGGAGGGCGGTAATTAATGAGTTACTGAGAAGAAAGTTCAGCTCTCCTCATCTTCAGCTCAACCCACATCTTTTTCACGCTGCCTGGCCTTTTGTTAGTGGCAGCTGCTGAGGTGTGTTTCAGTAGTGGCATACTGATAAGGTGTTCTTTACAGTTCTTTTCAATGAAGACAACAGGACTTTACAGCATTACCTAGGGACCTTCCCAGAACTCAAAAATATTCACGTTTAAGATCTCAATTGACTGTAGGCTATGCAGCCAGGTTTTATCAAATTGATCGACACAGTGGTTTACAAGACCTCAAAGTTTACTTTGGGGCAAAGTTTTACACTTTTTCCTCAATTTTTCATTCCAGCATCTGAATAGCTTTACACGGACTAACACAATTTTTTATTCTAAAGCTAGTTCTATTCCTCTCTTTTTCTATTGCCCTCTTGCAAACACACACACACACACACACACACACACACACACACACACACACACACACACACGCACACACACACACACTCCCCCCTTGCTTAATCTCTCTCTTTCTTCAGAATTGTTCCTCTAGTTCTTCCCTCAGGTTTCCTGCACTCTCTGTGAATGGCCACTCTTTTGCAGGGGGGTTTCAAAGCACCGTACTCTGAGTGAATGCACTGAAAAGGATCTTTAACAAACATCCCCTGTGCGCCTGGCCCTCCAAACCCTCCAGTAATAAATTAACTTGTGGCCAAAGTGCGGCGAACATTCTGCTGCGGCGGAAGCAATCTGCTTCTATCTCGCCCTACCTCTCCCAGATTAATGAAACAGAATGCTGGGCCAATTTGCATACAGGTGAGCTGAAGAAAGACCCCAAAAGAAGCAGGCCTTTAGAAAGGAAAGGAATTGGTGTGATGAGCTTTGAATGGGGAAAAGAGGGATAATTTCAAGCAGAAGTAAAGGAAAGAGAGTTAGAGAGGTAAAGTGAATATCTCTCTTCTTCATCAACCAAAGCCTGGGGTCACTGTTGGCATTCCATGGGCTGCCCAGCAGCTGTCCACATTGCTCCATCATTAGCTGCAAAAGGAGCCATTAGTCTATGTCAGCAGTGCTTAGAATTTGTCTCCAACAATGCATTGAGGAGCTGTGATCTAGACTACCGCTAGATGTCAGTATGACCCATTCCACAAGCAACAAGTGAGCAGCAGTCTTTCCATGCCCTTACTGTTCCTTACTAAGACCTTGCTACTGAGGCAGCTGATTACTGTAGGTGAACAAGGTTTACATAACCAGAGACCTGGATACAGTACATTCTTTCACCTCTCTTAAAGAAATGTTTTTTAAAAAAAAAAGTTTCAAATGCATTATAATGCAATAAACATTTGGGGTAACTGAAATTCTAGATCTGCTTTTGCTTTTGCTAACAGCAAAGTAGCTAATAACTTTTGTAATAGCAGTCACAAGTTGCCTCAGTTGATAAAGTAGCTCATCTTGATTATCCAGCTTAAAGTTATCATGATAATGCTGGCCTTTTGCACGCAAGGCTACATCTATCTTCTGATCTAAATGAGCTTATCTTCCTCCCTGCAGTCAGTGTATATAGACCATGCTGAGGGTTTGGATTAAATCTTCACACCTTGCCCTCTGTCAAGTGGCCAAGTGATAAAAACCAGGTACCCTCATCATTTGTGTGTATATGTAAATGTGAGTCTGTGTATGAATGTAGGGGTGGGAGGTAGGGAGTCACATGCTTGTATGCAAGGGCCTGGTAGATATGAAGGGGCAGATGTGTGTCCCTGTGGCAAACATGAGAAGCGTCACTGATACGAAATCTTAAGTTTCCTAGTAATCACCCTTGAAGGAAGTATTGCGATTTTCCCACAGAAGCTGGACAATGAGCCCAGTCTTGAGCAGTGAAATGCAGCTACCTGCCCTCTCTGTCTTTGCCTAGCCGATCCCAGCTCTCAGAGCATGTGGAATGCATATATCGGCTCAGATTCAGCAGGCACTCAAATGCTCTTGCTGTCACATGAGGTGCATGAAACCTTTGTGCCAAATTTTCGTTGTAGGTGTAAATCTGTGCCAGCCAACGGGAGGGCGGGGGAGTGGATTCCTTGCTATAAACGTTAATATCTCTTTGACAAACATCCCAGTCATTGTGTTTTCTCAAACGGAACAAAGGCTTAGGTGTGATAACAGATCGATTATGCAGAGTTCCATTCCACAACTTAGTCCAAATACAGCCATGTGGGTAAATGAGTCGTCCGAATTGCAATTTGTAGTCATTTTTGGAATATGGTGTAATGACTATGTACCCAATTTTAGGAAGGTGTGCTATGTGTTAGCCGGTCTGAAGTTACTGGTGTTAGAATACCACTCATAGCCCATTCTAGTAAGAAAAATGATTATTATGTATTAAGCACATGTCTGCACAGTTCAAGGCCAGTCTAAGCTCATTACAATGATTTTACAGGCATTAAGGCAACTGCATAGGGACTTTGCAGTAGGGAGTATCTTTATACTGCATGAAGGTCCATGATGAGCATAAAGCATTAGAACATGTCCAGACTGCTTGTTGTAACAAGAAGTCAAAAAAAGAAGAGACTTCAGCATTAGACCAATGGACGAACAGTGGTGGTACTCATGGTTTTAAAGGTAGTTTTATTCTCATGTTTTTAAATGTAGTTTTTATCTTCAGGTCAAGGTGGAAATCGTATATATCTGTGCTTGTGAATGAAAACCCAAGATACAAAACATCACAGTAAATGGCACAGCAATTATTCGAGACGTATTAGCACCCTTCAGAAAAAAAATCAACAAATCACGACTAGCATACCGAGTGGGGATTTCAAAACAACATTGTATACGTTTTTCTTTAGTCAAAGGTATTGGCACCCTTACAAATAATAGACGGAAAAGTCTCTCCTGGAGGAAATGAAGCAAATGGATCTAGGATACTCCGCTATGTAGAACATGTAAACTATCCTCTTTTTACAGACTACAGATTTGCAATAAAGTTCAGATCTCAAAACAGACAACCATGTCCTAACAACCAATCCGACGGTGATAGAAATGTAAGTTTGAGGTTGATATCTTGTCGATGAATCTACTTACAGCCAAGTATGCTCACGCATTTAATTCCTGGCGCATTCTTAACTGCTTCAAACTTTTGATCCGTTTTTAACGAAGGCCCTCATCGTGCTGATATTTTATGATAATGGATTTTTTATGTCCAATTGCTGACTTGTTCAAGTCAACAATCTGCCTCATTTGTGTTGAAAGCTCTGCTTTTCATCACAGTGATGGATGAGATTTATTTTACAGCCTCGTAGGTGGTCATACGGAATGTAAGTATCAGGAGACTGAGGGGGGGGTGACAGAAATAATAAGGACAATTTATTTCAATTCACTCATTCACTTTCAGTAACCGTTTTATCCATGTCAGGGTTGCGGTGGAATCCGGAGCCTATTCCGGGAACACGGGGAATGAGGTGATAATACACGCTGGATAGGACCGCAGTCCATTTCAGGGCATCATTCACGCACACATTTGGTAGAACCTATGAGGAAATTTAAGCTGTAAACTGACGAGACTGAAAGCGTTGCCACATGTCTCGGCCAAAATTAAATTGATATTGAGGTGAATTAAGCTTATTCATCGGTCACATTCTTCTGCTTGGAAATGCACTGTGACTTTATTAGTTTAATGGGGATAAGGACAAGGTATGCACACATAAAATGCAAATTAGTGATGGAAAATCATTGGCAACTGTTTTGTTTAACATGTCATTAAGTCTGTGTTTGGATTTTACAAGCTACATTGCTGTACTCTTTGGAAAATGATAGCAGAGGAATATTAGGCGCTCTTCCGACAGACTGAAGTTGTACCATGAAGTTCCACAAGCTGAAAAGTAATGCGGCTGTTTATCAGCTTCTCTATATTTTGTAGTTACCAGCAACAAGATAAATACCCAAAAGGTAAACAACAGCCAAGCATTAATATTAAAATAGGTCATTTTACCAGCTCAATCTAGTTCTTATCTCATATTAGTTGCTCTTGCTGCTCTGTTGTATTCCCACTGGTACAGATTAATAAATACAATGCAAGTTATTTTTAATGGGATTTTATAGACTTGGGAGGTTGTACTGTAATTATACCTGGGCATCCTGCTCAAGTCTCACCTGTGTGTGGGAAACACAGCACTTACTTTGAAATCCGCTTTGTGACTGCAGCTTCATTTAACACTCACCACTGCCTCTTGTACTCTTTATTGAATTGGTCCTCTCTTAATTCTCGCAGACAAACTCATTGGTTGCTGTTTATTGCGGTTAATGTTAATAATACAAGTCGTAATCTGCGCTCTAGCCGATTTATTCATTTTTGCATTCCCTTTGGTCGATGCTTTTTTCAGTTTTCTGCTGCATATGATTGGAATCACCTTAGTTCATTTATATCGCTTTCTTCCTTTAAATATTCAATTCAGTCACTAACTCACGATCATTGTACTTGTTTTTAGTTTTTTGTTTGTTTTTACGTCATTGTTTATAGCTGTGTTTGTGTATTGTATTTGTTATTTTTTCTGTTGCCTCTTTGTCAGGTCGTCATTGGAAATGAGAACTGGTTCTCACCTGGTTAAATAAAGAAGGAAATGCAACCAAACTAGGCATTAAATACAAAATTATTTATAGATGTTCTTTCATTTGATTCAGTAGTGAAAACAATATGGCAAGTTTGAAAATGTAATGCATGTGTGGTATTTTAATCCCTTTTCACCATTTTCAGTTCTTTTCATACTTTCATGTGTGTGTTTCTTCAAATTCTTTCTATTGGTATAGGTTACACTAAAATTACCATTTTGAACCTGTTTAAACTAAAAAGACATCAGGTAATATAAATTACTCACTATTAATGATGCTGAATTTATTGAATTTTGCTTCCAATATGCAGATTTTTCTATTCTTTACCTAAAAACCATGAGAGATGCAAAGTTGCACCACAACCTTAGCTATTTCTCAGATGGATGCTACTATGCTGATGACTATGTTCCATATTGTGAGATATTCAATACTCGGATCTTTGTATAACTTTGCATAAAAGGCTCATGGTGTAATATTATATCCTTTTAATTAAGCAAATTTATTGTTTATTTAGGAGCACGGTGGCTTCGTGGTTAGCACGTTCGCCTCACACCTCCAGGGTTGGGGGTTCGATTCCCGCCTCCGCCTTGTGTGTGTGGAGTTTGCATGTTCTCCCCGTGCCTCGGGGGTTTCCTCCGGGTACTCCGGTTTCCTCCCCCGGTCCAAAGACATGCATGGTAGGTTGATTGGCATCTCTGGAAAATTGTCCCTAGTGTGTGAGTGCGTGAGTGAATGAGTGTGTGTGTGTGTTCCCTGCGATGGGTTGGCACTCCGTCCAGGATGTATCCTGCCTTGATGCCCGATGACGCCTGAGATAGGTAGTTCGGATAAGCGGTAGAAGATGAATGAATGAATGAATGAATGAATATTGTTTATTTATGACATCTTTATGGACCTTTCAGTTGTTCTATAGATAAAATCTTAAAATCTATAATTGAAACATAGTCTTGCTAGCATTATGGAATACTCCTTCACACTACTTTAGGGGAATGAACTTTTTCAATTCAATTCAATTCAAGTTTATTTGTATAGCGCTTTTTACAATGGACATTGTGTCAAAGCAGCTTTACAGGACATAAACATAGAACAGAAGATAAACATAAGGAGTAATATAAAGAATTAATATAATAAAAATTCAAGATATTTATAGTTCACAGTGTGTATGTATGTATGTATGTATGTATGTATGTATGTATACTGTATGTATTTATCCCCAATGAACAATTCTGAACTTCTCCAAGATATCCAAACAGCTGAGTAGCTGGGGGTCTTAAATGACGTATAAAGACCTAGTCATTCCTGAAGAAACTTAAACTACAAGTTAAAAACTAGAAAGAATAAAAATCGAGCTGACAACAGAATTTTTAGGCTGATCTGGTATTGAGACTTCAAAGCACATCTGTAAGTCGCTCTGAAAGAGGCCATGAGGCCGTCCGCCAAATGCTGTAAACATAAATTTAAATGTAGCCCTCTAACTTCTAACTGGAGATAATTTAATGGGCTTGCATTTTGAAATAACGACAGCTTGAGAAATAAGTGGAAAGTTGTAGATCAGCATATATGTTGCTATTGTTTTCTGCTTACACTGATTCCCTGATCCTTTATCACTGGTTACAGCTATTTATTCCCATCTTCATCATCCTGTCATTTGTTTGTGCCGTTTGTCATTGATCGGGCACAGTAAGCAAAGCCGTGCTCGATGCCAATCTGTCCGCCACGAACTCTGACCCAATTTGGCCTCCCAAAAACTTCCCGTGTGCAAAGGCCACAGCGTCCCTGTATTGTACACGGGGTGTGCTCTCATTGGAGCGGAGATGGTTCGTGGATATGCAGATCGGGATAAAGTCTTTGATAAAAGATGTGAGAAAGAGGAAAAAATGATGCTAATGAAACAAATGGGCAAAGCAAATAGAGAGAAGAAAGAGAAATAATCTCATAGAAAGCGGGAGCCCCTCGCTGAGCTTGCAGGGGGAGAGCAGGGGCTGCTGTGTTTCCCGCGCACGCACTCCATTAGCAAGACCCCCCCCAACCACCCTTCATGCATACCTCACACAGTTGCCATCGTTAGCAGCGAGTGCGGCCTGTCAGGCGCTGCAGTGTTGGGCTGGACTGTGCCGGTCCAGGCTGGCCCCCTTTGTGCAGAGTATAGATGGAGGAGGTGTGTGTGGGTAGAGGGGGGAGTGGGCAATGCCGGCAGGGCCTTGCAGCTGTCGCGAGGGTCGAGGCTCGGACGCCTGTGATCAGCCAGCCGTGAAATCTGCCCTGAACAGCTCGGCATTCAGAGCCTGACCCTCTCACATACACTCCCAAACACACACGCACTCGCTCCGACACTCGGTTCTCTTTGGCGCTAAATCTTCCCCAGCCTTGTGGAGCTCGTCTGGCGCCAGCCATTCGTTGCGCCCTGCCTGTCGATAACCCTCGCTTCCCTCCAACACCCCCCCCCCCACACACACACACACACATACACTCGATTCCAAAACAAAGTTTTTTCCCCCTAAATAATCACTTCCAGAAAAGTATTGACAAAATACAGTATGCTTAAATACCTAGGGACTCTCACAACTAGGGATATAATTGCACCCCTAACCGTAACTTTACAAGTTAGTCCAAAAATTTGACTTATGAGTGGTTGAAAATTCGATGTGCACGGATGATGCACATCTTCCCAATGATCAATTTGGACC
This sequence comes from Tachysurus vachellii, assembly GCF_030014155.1. Taxonomy (NCBI): domain Eukaryota; kingdom Metazoa; phylum Chordata; class Actinopteri; order Siluriformes; family Bagridae; genus Tachysurus; species Tachysurus vachellii. The sequence goes on from NC_083460.1 coordinate 37,485,151, forward strand.
TCCTACTTTAATAACACAATCACACATTTGTATAATATTGTATGATAAATTTTATAATTATCACAACTCCAAAATTTCTCGTTCAATTCAGAGCTTGGGTTATTATGCAGTTTCACATGTCCTCAGTGTGTCCATGTGGGTTTCCTTAAGGTTCTCTGATTTCTTACCATCTCCTGTAGGTGGATCGGTTACGCTAAACTGTTGTTAGTTGTGAATGACCGAGTGAGTGGACTATCATCCCATGTACAGAGTATTCCCTCCTCAGAATTCCTTGGATAGTCTTCCTTGAATAGGCTCCAGATCCATCAAGACTTGGGATAAAGTGATTACTAAAGATGAATGAATGAGTTTAACTATCATCTGTATACTAAAAACATGCAGCCTATGTAAATCTCTGATTACATGGGATTTGGTTAGAGTTTTCTTTTGAATGGATGAACTGTGAAATTAAGCATCTTGATGTTTCAGAAACTGTGAACAGAACAGTTCTTGAGCGACTTCCTGGATAAACGAGATGGACATTAGAGTCCTACCAACCTTGTAATTTTAAAGTGAAGCTGGCATTTAGCAGCTTCATTGAATGGTGCAGAATTTCACCAGGTTTTCATTCATTTTCTTTCTTCAATTAATTGCTGCCTATGATGTGGAAAGTATTTTCTGTTCCTCTATATACTCACATGAAACCTTTTGAGGTTGATACCATATCAAAGATGTGTGCCATTAAAGCCCTTGAGATGCACACTTAACCAATTGGCTTTTCTACGCTAAGAGTAATAAGGCATTAACCTTGGCATGAAGCAGTGGCAACAATTCATTTGAAGACCAGCTAACTACTGAAGGCTCACAATGTGGGTTAAATGGGGATAGAATAGGCACATCCCTTCATGCCCATTTTATCAACAGGGGCCCAAGCACAAAGGGAGGTGGGGTCAGCCCACCCACACTGCACAGTCTGCCCACATCCTGGGCCCTGTGTCCTCATCATTTGGCACTCAGCTTGGCTTGGACAAAGACCAAAATGGCTGTTGCCTCCAGTGCAGTGTCCCTTTACCCTCTTAAGTTCTGCCAGTTGAACCAAGGGTTTTGTGTGATACTTCCTCCTCTTTTAACCCTTATTTCCTTTCTGAGACTGATCTTCATCAGCACTCCTGTTTGTCCACTGGTCACTTAAACGTGACCAAGATGCCGAGTCTTTGGGTTTGTGTTTGAAGATGGTTCAAAACAATCCAGAAACATTCAGGTCATCAGCTACGTTCAGGTGTGTCATGTTATAGTGAGGAACTCATAATGGAGTGAACAAGCCAATGCAGGCAAACTAAATTAAATGGCTTATTAAACGTATATTTCTGCAATATAATTATGTAAAACATTTCCTTGAAGGATTAAATTTGTGGAAGGAATTTCAAATTTTTCAATGAAATGAAAAAATACATCATAAAAATATGAATCACTTCTTGTGATTGAATATGTATCATTTTGTAGACGTATTCTGGGCCAGGTTTCGTCTAAAAAATTGATGATATTGAACTATAAAGCATATATTTTCAGTGCTATATTTTATATTGTTTTAAACAATATAATGATGAGGTATTGCATACTGTATACTTTTCTAATATCTAAGATCAAGAGGCTTCGAAAACCTTTCCTCTCAGTCAACCAATCAGATAACTGGATCAAAGACAAAGTTCACCACCATAGAAGTTGGCAGCTGACATAAGGATTGAATGCACTGTTCTTTAACACTGTTTATTTACTATCAATGTTCCCCCCTGCTAACATTGAACAGACCACTTCCTGCCCTGTGGCTGTACGGAGTCCTATTTCCGACCCTTAGTGCCCTAACCTGTTCCTCCACTCGGCAGCTTGTAGCTTTTGGCCTATCTGGTTGCCATTACCAAGGGCTTGTTGAGAAACTCTGCATGCATTCACCCCACCTCAAGTTTCTCAGAGGTCAACTGGGGTCAAACAGAATGTCAGAACTCGAGCTATTTCCCAGATCTGTTCAATGATAGCATGGAACCCAATCAGAGTTGTTTTAGGAGTCTTTGTTGTCGTGCTCTTCCAGACGACAGCACATGTACTCGTTTCTTTATGGAATGTAAAGGCTGTGGAGAGATGTTTTTGTGGGTCTTGGGTAGGACACAGCCTGCCAACCCTTTGTGCTCCTCCATCTTCTGTGGCATGTAGAAGGGATGGTATCGATCAAGGTTTTCCACACAGGATATCCCTCAGGGCTCCTTGCAAAAGTGTGCAGCAGGGTGTTAAGAAGCTCCACCGGGAGTGAAAACAGAAACACAAGTCCCACAAGTTCACCCTTGAGAGAAGTTCACATTCCCAAATGTCCAGTGTGATTTGAAGGATTTCCTCCCACAACTTCTTATCAGACTAAAGGTGAACGCTTTTGTGTCTCTATCGGAAAAGTTATACTTCAAAACATAAATTTAAACACACGGTCTTTACTTTAGGATAAGGCTGCTGCTTAAGATTAGTGACTTAAGAGCTCCTGGCATCTGAATATCAGGTGAGCTTTTCCACACATTATATACCACATTACAGCTTTTAACTCCTTCTGATTCCATCATTTCTGAATCTAAACGTATGTCTGAAGCCGCATTCCCAAACTGTTGGAATTCTTTATTTGTCCTCGACCCAGACGCCGAAAGCTCTTCAAACAGGATACGGAGGTAGATGGCAAAGGAGATTTGAAGTGATAGCCCATTTTAGAGAAGAGAAAGGCCCTAATTGTCTCTGCTCCCCACAGCTCCCTCCCTGCAACAGCCTCGCATGCCACTGGAGAAAGAAAAGGAGAAGAAAGCGGCTGAGAGAGATAGAGAGTGAGAGAAAAAAAAAACGAGCAAGAGAGAGAGAGAGAGCTGGAGAGGACAGTTTCGCTGTGCAGCTGCTCCCGTGGATGTTTTTGGATTACATCAGTGCTGTGCCAAAGAAAGGAGCGAAGGACAGATAGACAAGGGATCAGAGGGAGAAGGGAGCGGGGCACACTCCACAAATCAGGGCTCTTAGTTTGGGAGGGGGCCCCGGCTCGGTTCTTGGAGTTCTCTCGGACAGAGCTGTCATTGTTAGCAGGTTGAAGTGGGTAAAGCCAGGACTGAATAGTGCAGAAGGCCCCCCTCATCACCACTGCTCCCCCCTCTACATCCTGACAACACAGCAACAGCAACTCAACCTTGCCCTGTCAGCTGCCTGCGCCTGAGCCCCACGCCTCGGCCCCGCGTCTGAGCTTGGCATACAGCTGAGATTACATTGCTCCGGGCACACACTCCTGCTTCGTCTTTGGAATTAATACTTACACATCTCTGTTTGGCCAGCAGGCACAGGGCATTGAGACTGTCAAACAGAACGAGAGAAAAGCTGGGCCCAAGAAATTTACAGAGGAGTGTAAAAGGGATTTTGTCGCTTTTAAACACCATTAGGTTTTACTTTGTAGTGTAGTTTCAAAATGTTTTCTGGTGTTCTGGTGGTGGTTTTGGTTATATTACTGCTATTTCGCAGGGTTTTATGGAATGTCATCTGCCTTTTCATTGGTGATAAACTGCTCAGGAAAAAGCCAAGAGCCAGGAGACAGAGGGAACTGTCAGAATAGAAGTCACTATAAGAACAGTTTTGGTTGATTTTTGTTTTTTGTTTTTTGTTTTTTTCTTTTATTATTGTTGAATATCAATTGGGTCAAATTTGAACTAAAATTTAATTACTACATTCACAATCAGAGGAAATTGTCATAATAGAAGTCGCTATGAGTAAAAATTAATTTTTTTAGTTTTTCCTTTCAAGTGTTTTCTTTTCTTTTTTTAATGCATGTTCTTGAATGTCATTTGGCTCAAATTTAAATTTGAACACATTCACATTCTTATTTCTGGAATGCTACTACTACTAATTTTTAATCAACATCATCATCATCATCATCATCCCAGGTTGTTATGTCATTTCAATAAATAATTTGTACATCTTTAAAAGAATCAGATTAAATGGTACAATACACACCAAGTGATGAGATTAAAGGCTGATGCAGTAAACACTTCTTGCTGACTTCCTAAATGCCTCATTTTAGTCATGAACCTACTGTAATAGTCAAATAAATCACTGAGAATATAAGAAAAAAAAAATTAGATCAAAACCCGAGCTGATTTTCTAACTGTAACATAGATTGGCTGCTTGCTAGATTGGCAAATATATGCGTCTGATAGAATGACACACGATGTTCATAAATCATGGCATTTTAAAAGGTGATCATTTCAGTAGATTATACTGAGGAATACATAGTTCACCACAGAAAAAAAATAATTTGAATAATGATCATTTACACATAATTTATTTCATGCATGTTTAAAATCTATACTTTACTTCTTGAAGTGATCTGTGAAATTGTAATTTAATTTTTGGCACCCAATAAATAAAGATAACATTTCTTTAAAAAGTTTTGTGAGAGTAAAGATTTATGAGTGAATTATTATTTAAAATGTGAAGTGATTTATCTGATCTCTCTTTCACATGCTCCAGTTTCAGCACTTTATAACCGTAATAGATAAAGCTGTAACTCTCTGAGGTTTTCCCTCACTTTTTTCTTGCTAACATGGCCAGCTGCTGGTGAAGGAATGCTGTTATAGGGCCTTTTTACACCTGGTCACTTCATGTGTTGTCTCTGATCCGATAGCTATCTGATTTGTTAAAACTGTTCCATTTACATCAGGCCACATAAATGCGTCTCGGCGAATCGGATATCGATCCGATCTTTCTACTCCCGCCCAAAATGCAAATATATTTGACCTCATTTCCGGGGTAATTGAAATGGAACACGCTTTGGTGTATGCGCTTTTCAGAATGCAATAAAAAAGAAGACGCAAAAACTTGTTACGACGGTTATGGTACAAAAAACAGCGTTTACTGTTTGCTGCATTTTCGCTGGCAGCAGCAGCGCATTTTAAGACCCAACGAGACACCTGAGTGAAAGATCACCTGCGAGTGACGTACTTCCGTTTGGGAGGAGTATAGCGCTGACGTATGTGGCTTGAACAACCACATTCATTTACACCTGTCCAGTTTCATCTGAAATGCGTCCCAGACCACCTCCTGAAGTGGTTTGAACCATCTGATTTATATCCGTCTCGAAAACGTTTCCGAGGGCATTTAGACCTGGTCTTTTTACCATCGGATAGCTATCTGATCACAGAAAACACATGAAGTGACCAGGTGTAAAAAGGCCCTTAGAGTAAGTGAAAACAGGAAGTAAAGTGTCTCATGGATGTTCTAGAATAAGGGTTCGCCAACCCTAAACCTTTTGTCTTTTCGAAATGGTACAATTTAGAATTGTCTTGTCAATTTTTCTCATACTGTAGCTTCGCAATTGGATTAAAGTTTGGACATTGACCGGACCATTATAATACATTCAGTTTCTTGGTTTATGCTACAGTGTAGTTTTGGCAGTAAAGTTTGGTCCGTTGTCTTGTTAGAAGACAAAACTTCAGACCAAGATTTAAGTCTTAGATTAGATCAGGTTTCCCTTTAATTCAATTTTATATCTATAGCACTAAAAGGTGAGCAATCCAGAGGCAACGGTGTTTAGGAAAAAACTCCCTGAGCAGCACGAGAAAAGAACGAATCTCAAAATGGAAACCCATACTCATCTGGGTGACACCAGAGAGTGTGTTTATGAATCATTTCCTTTTTGTAACTGCATGTTATCAATTCGATTGTGTAACAAGGAGCTTTTTAATTACCCTCCATCCATCTTGACCTTAATACTGACTAGTTTCCCAGTCCTTGCAGCTACCCCACCATCTCTAAATATATCGATATTGTATGTATATTAAAATTAAGCCACTACACCTTGATTGCTCATACCAAACCCTTCTACTAAAATGACACTTTATTAAACAGCAGTTGACACCCCTACATACACCCTCAACTTTTGGAAGACTTTATTCTGTTTCTTTTTAAAGGTCACATTAATAAAAGTGCAAATTAAATCAAAGTCAGAATCAGAATCAGGTTTATTGGCCAAGTGTGTTGACACACACAAGGAATTTTGTTCCAGCAGTTTGTGACTCTCGAAGGTACAAACATAAATAACACTATACTGTACAAGAAAACAATGCAGACGATGAGATACAATATAGACAGAATGAGTATAAAATATGAATATAGAATGAATAAAATATATAAGGGGGGCACCATGGCTTAGTGGTTAGCACGTTCGCTTCACACCTCCAGGGTTGGGGGTTCGATTCCCGGCTCCGCCTTGTGTGTGTGGAGTTTGCATGTTCTCCCTGTGCCTCGGGGGTTTCCTCCGGGTACTCCGGTTTCCTCCCCGGTCCAAAGACATGCATGGTAGGTTGATTGGCATCTCTGGAAAATTGTCCGTAGTGTGTGATTGTGTGAGTGAATGAGAGTGTGTGTGTGCCCTGCGATGGGTTGGCACTCCGTCCAGGGTGTATCCTGCCTTGATGCCCGATGACGCCTGAGATAGGCACAGGCTCCCCGTGACCCGAGGTAGTTCGGATAAGCGGTAGAAAATGAGTGAGTGAGTGAGTGAGTAAAATATATAAAATATGAATATAGAATATGAACGATCAGGTATGTACATAAAGTGTGGGAGTGCAAATAACAATTTTGTGCAATATGCAGCAGCAGTAATGTGTGTAATATACAGATGATGTGATGACTGACAGTCCTGATAATGCAGTACTTATGATAAGAAGCAGTGAATGTAATTATGGTGAGTTGTTAATCAGGGTGATTGTCTGGGGAAAGAAACTGTTCCTGTGTCTGTCAGTTTTAGTAAGCGCTTGTTAGTAAGCATTTATTAAGTGGAATAGTATTTTAAAGAAACATGGAATATGTTGACAGATAATGTTATTTTCAGCAGTCATACAGTTGTTTCTGTTAAATTATAAGGGACTGTTGGTTCTGTCATGGGAGTGAGCTCTGGAATCCTCCGTCGCTTTGCGTCTGACTGGTCGCACTGATTGATTGGTGTTGAGTGCATGGTCTAGTGCACTCTAAACGTTGAGAGAAAACTCAGACACTCCAGTTTTTAAAGACTGATCCATAAATCAAAATGAAGAAAAGACACACTTGAGCTTATTATTTATTTGTTTCAGATTTCTCTGTATTGATGAGCATTTTCTGCATGTGTTCTCATTTCTTCATTATGCGTTATTGTTCAGTCATCACGAAGCAGGCCGGGGAGTTGACTGACCAACAACCAGACGCCGCAGTTCACACAAAAAGAAGCAACACATTTACGAGGGCATGTTAAGAACAAGAATGCGCTTATTTTGTTATGGGAAAGTTCCTCTCCTTCATATGACTTTTTGGGGCATTTATATCTCATTTGAACTTAAGAATAGGACCATTGTGAGTTTTTCTTTTTTTTTTACAGCTGGCCTTTTTTGTTTTCTTATTTTTATATGGTGACGTTGCTCTTCAAATGGCCAACAATGCAGCTCGGTGGTCAGTCATGGGGCTCCCAGCATTGTGACATGTTTGGTGTGACCGCAACCCTCCCACAGATCCTAGCTGGCAGGATTTACTGTGCTTTTATTGTTTTATTGGACCCCCAAAGTCAAGGACCTGTTCTGGTAAATGTCCTGATTCATTACAACACAAAAGTATAACATGTTATCAAGTGATCTGTTATCAAGTTATCATGCTTTATCGTGCCAGAGATAAATAGGCAGATCTGAACTTTTGCTTTTTTCCGGTCAGTGCACGTAGTAGTTTAATTGTGCACATGTACATGCCCCATGCTTTGTAGCGTCTGAGTGTGTGAGTGTACTAATGACTTTGGCTTAACCTCTATTCCTGTTCTGTCCGGGTGCCACACTGGAGCATGGTGTTGACACTGCAGGGCTGGAACGGAGTTACAAAAGATGAAAAAAGAGTGGTCCTTTAACTGACTAAGCCATGATCTATTTTTTTTTTTAAAGAAATGTTATAAAAAGACTACAAAGCTTTTTCTTTTTCAACAGAAACATATTACTCAGACTCCTACATACCTGTATATAAAATCTAGAATAAAAATGCACACTAGACTTAAATTGTAAGTAAATATGCTAAATTTAAGAAAAAGTTTATAAAAGAGTGAACAGAAAAAATAAAAAGTAAGAAGAGGTAATAGAATGCATTACATTAGTGGTAATGATTCCAATTCAGATTAGAAAAACAAAATATATCATGCAAGTGAGTTACATTGAACAGTGAACTCTCTCTCTCTCTCTCTCTCTCTCTCTCTCTCTCATTCTCTCATTTTCTACCGCATATCCGAACTACTCTGGGTCACAGGGAGCCTGTGCCTATCTCAGGCGTCATTGGGCATCAAGGCAGGATACACCCTGGACGGAGTGCCAACCCATCGCAGGTGAACAGTGAACTAAATACGGTAAACGAGTCTTTATGGAATCCAAAGAGATATATAAGGAATATAACATGTGACATGAAGACACACATGAAGACATATTGATTATTTATCAGTACAGCACACACAGTACTTTAGTGTTTCTTTCTGTTATAATACATCACAGCAATTTGCCAATGCAAACATTGATTATTTCATGTGATCACAACCAGAAGCAATAGTTCCATCATCAGCATCCATTTTCTCTCTTTATTGGATTTAATAATTCAAAAAAATTTGTTTGTCAGGTTTCCCAGAATCCATAAATTACTCAATCCTGGAGATTTTCCTGTGTTGGAAAACATACTGTAGTTACAGCTATTATATAAACCTGTGATTTGCCTGGCAGAACTTATAATAAAATAATTGTTCCTTTCCTATAAAGAGCACTGAAACTGATTTCTGAGGTGATTTTTTTTTCATCTAATCATTTCTGACTCCAGATAAAGTCTGTATAAGCCTCTAGGTTACAGGACATAAAAACAAATGAACTAATAGAGCGAAGGCTTGTACTTGACCATCAACAACACAATGAGCCCCGGTAATCCTTTCATCGTCTACCATCTGGTCACTCTCGTTTTGGCAAATGTTTTCATGATGTCTTTGTCACCTCATCCTGTTATAAATGAGTCTAAAAGGGATTCCTCAGATGCCAAACTTGAGCCATGTCAAAATGGAAGCTTCCCAGTGCTTTGATGAATCAGGGCTGTGTCCGTTCCCAGAGGAATGTTTCTGCAGTCATGTTTATCATAAGGCCCTGATGGTGCTGGTGTCCAGCCTGGAGTTAAGCTTTGGGTCAGCCTGGATGCCAAGGCCTTAAAAAAATGTCAGTAAAACTAATGGCCCCTAATGGGACCACCAGAGGCGGTTGTTGCCATGTAAACTTGCCCTCCACTTCCCCTTTTCTCTAACACCAAGAAAATCTGACCTATCCTAACAATGGCCTGGTGAAAGAGTTTAAAAAGCATGGCTTCAACAAGGATTCACACCTCTCCAAGGAGGCTCTTATGTTTACAGCGTCTTTAAGCTTTTACCAATTACAATTTACACCTAACCAAAAACACCTCCGGTACTTTCCCCGATTTCATGGCCCTCTGTTGTCTCCCAATTTCATGGTGTATGTTGCTATTCATCCCTTAAAAGGCTTAAACTCGCCTTCTCCAGGCCATCATTTTGGGAATGTGGCAGACAGTGTGGTCTCTCAGACGTTTCACCCCGGGGTGAAGCATTTATACCCAAGACATCTGTGTGACTTCAGAGTCACCTTGTCATTCCTCAACTCAAATGACCTAATGGTTGAGCCTTGACCACTTAAAAAGGGATTCAAACTAAAAAGTGTGTTATCTATCAGATATTAACTTACACAAGACATCCACAAGAGATGATACCCAAAGTGAGGAAAACTGGAAATCAAGAAGTTTTAAAAACTGGATTGTTACGAATATTCAAGCATTCACATATATATGAGATCTTTTTTTTTTTTTTCAAATAATATGACCAAGAATTAATCGTGTTGTATTTTATCCTTCCTTTATGCCTCAGCTTTTGTGAATTCTTAAATCTTATTAGATAAAAGGTGCTGATTCATTTTCTATAAGAGCAGCTCTGACAATCATTTCCTCTGTAACTGAAATGAACTACGCTTATCCGAACTACCTCGGGTCACGGGGAGCCTGTGCCTATCTCAGGCGTCATCGGGCATCAAGGCAGGATACACCCTGGACGGAGCGCCAACCCATCGCAGGGCACACACACACACTCTCATTCACTCACGCACTCACACACTATGGACAATTTTCCAGAGATGCCAATCAACCTACCATGCATGTCTTTGGATCGGGGGAGGAAACCGGAGTACCCGGAGGAAACCCCCGAGGCAGGGGGAGAACATGCACTGAAATGATAAATAAATAAATTAAATAATACGCTTATGCTACTATATTATTGTTCCTGAACTGACAATTCTTTTACACACCACATAATTTAAACCTAATAAAAAAGCTGTTGCTCTGAAGCATCAAAAACAAGTGCTTGCTAATATGATTAAGATGAAGCGTGTATAAGATTTATGGAAGGAGTCTCCAGTATCAGTGCTCCAGTATCAGAGAGACAGTCAGTTTTCAACCCTTTTTTAACCACGGGAAAAGTCTACGAAAGTTTCATGACAAGGTGTGCTTTTTGTCTTATTCGTGGTTTGTTTCTTAATACAAACTTATTATTGTGGTTTAGGAGAAAAAAAAAACAAAAATTAAATTAGCATATTTCTTGAAATCCAGAAAATCTAGAAGAATCCTTGAATACAAATCAATATGTTGATACGCTGATAAGTCACTCCTGTTATCACTCTTAACCTAACTAAACGAATCACCTCCAGATGTCCTTGAATATGAACCGTGTCTTGAATTGCAAGTATGCATGGCTAGATCATTTAACGACTTGTTGCCTCATCAGTCTCAGAAACATGGGGTGAAACAGCCTCTGTTTTAAAACACTTCATCTTTTTTTTGTGAATGGGAATTCCTTCCAGAAGGAGGAGAAGGGAAAAAAAAACTCTTCCGGCCCATTTAAGCTGCATCTGGGAGGCCTCTGTTTGAGCACGGTGAGGGAGAGAAGTGTTTATTTAACTTTCACCACTTCCTGCTGCAGCTTTACATTTACCTAAGAGCAGGTTTAAGCTGAGGCTTTTTGTTTACTACTGTACATGTGTCAGATTACAGCGCTCTCCCTCTATTGAACTTCTGCTAAATCTTTTTAGGACTGTCATGAGGCATCAGATTTCCTCTTTGGAAAGGATGACAGAGCTACATCATAACATCATTTCTTAATTCCAGAAACATCTGTATTCTGTTGTTTCATTCTTTCTCCATTTTCATGAACACTCTGCACCCCCCAACAATCACCCCTCCTTCCCACAAAAACCTCACCACGCTACCCTCAAGCCCTTCATACAAGAGTGCTAAATGCACATTTTCACCATTTCCTTCCCCTCCACCGAACCCTCTGTCTTTGAGCGAGAGGCCTTAACGCTTTTAAACTAGCCCTAACCCAAAGGGATCCATTTATTTTCATGTGGGACGTTCCCCCACCCAGCGCTGCTCAGGCCTGAGTCCTGTGGGTTCCAGCAGTGGGGCTCTCTGTGTGACACTATTTAAAGCCACATCTGCCGGCAGGCTCCATTTGCATTTCTGAACGCATGCACCACAAGAGCTACACCCTCACAGCTTAGCATAGCAGAGCACCCATCTGTTAAGAAAATATAGACCCTCTGCAGCTCTCAATCTTGGGTTGGAAGAAAGAACAGAGCTTTAAGGAACCTCCTCTGAGTTGTTTCTACATTCTTCTTATTGATGCAGAGAGTCTTTTGTTCACACAAATGCATCTGGAGCCTGAGGTTATAAAATGACAGTGTTAGTTGTTGTTGTGTTGTTTTACATATATTTAAAAAAATAAAGTTAGGTATAAATGTGTGTTAAAACCTGATATTACATCCACATAGTTAATTTCCTATAAGCACTATTAGGTATCACACTGTTCCTGTGACCGCATCTCAGTAGGTGTTCTATTGAGCTTATAGTGCACTACAATGTCATTATGTTATACCCTAAGTTGTGAGCACATATAGTGAATACAAAGCTGTTTGACGTGACATAAGTGACGTGACATACAGCTATTTGTGGGTCAATCTAACTGAAGATGGTTTTGTACTGTACATGGATGTGTTAAAGAAAAAAAAACAGCAATAAAAAAATAATATGAAAGAAATTAGTCCAAATTATTTGACAAAATTTGTGATTTTGTAATCTCGCTACCTCACGATCTTCTTTTACAGAATTCTCACTTTGTATTGTTTTTTTTAGATTTCAGTATAAACACTTGTGCTACTGCTAACGTTCGCTGGCTGGTAGTATAAAATGTTATGCTCATTAATATGTGAATGCATTCAAATAGTTTTTAATTCAATAAAAAAATAAAAGTTATGGTACACACCTATACATCAAGTTTCGATACAAGCCCAGCATTAACGATCCATCCACTTCCTTTACCTCCTTTCTTAGTTCAACTACTGAAAGAAAAGCACTTCTTTTAAAAAGCACGATGTCCAACCAACCGCATTACACAACTGATGGTAAACTTCTGGGCCTCTTTCAATTCATAGTGCTGACCTTTTGGTGTACCACACTCCACTGCAGTTTATTTATTTGAACTTTGTATCATGCCCTAACTCTCAGCTATTCATAAAGACACTAGGCTTAGTTTTCTTGTAGGGCTCCAAGGGTAAGATCACTTACTTTCATGGTGGCTGTGGCCCATTTTCTGTTTTTCCAAGCCTCTAGTTCTCTTACACCTACATTTTAAATGCTTGCATTTTGTGAATGCGTAATTACAGTGCATTGTGCACAGTGACTATAGTATAGAGATTGCCTGTCTACTTGCATTAGAGTAATTTAATTGTGTGGGCATCTCGAGACGGCGCTCTTTTTAGATCAATCTGAAGTCCATCGCAAAAACCATGTGTTTTTCACAAGATGCTGGGGGAGCAGGGGTTGTCACCGCTTGTTGTTGTTACATGATCGACCTCTGAATTAAGGCTGCAGCCAAAGAGAGCGTGGAGGATTTACGCGTTCAGAAACTCCCTCTTGTGAAAGCGCGTTTGTCTTGTGTGTTGTTCCTTCCATTCACTTTCTGATGAGTGCTGCATTTCTTTAAACATGTCTCAAATTGAAGGGAGCTTTGTCTGAAGGTGCTGCGAATCATGCAGCATAAAGCCCAGCACTGATACCCCTGTTAATTGGTATGTTCTTTGAGTTAGAAGTGCAGGCTGGTCTGCCAACGGGTGGCGCTCAGTCACAGTGGAACTCGGCTCTCGGTGGTTGTGGAAACTTGCACCATATTCTGTGGATCTGTTTTTGTTTTAGGGATTGGATAGTTCAAGCCTGCAATGTTTTTGTTTTAGGCTTAAGCAAAAAAATAGAAAAAACTTTTTCTGTACCACTGTTAAGTTTTGTCACTATAGGACCATATTCCATTTTATCAAACACCAACCATTTGTAGAGAACCAGTATAGTTAAGGCTAATGGAATAAATACAGCCACAATGCAACACTTGAAGTTCTACAAAACAAATTACTTCTTCGTTCTAATTTCTACACAACGTTTGCCCATCAATTCCAGTTTTTTTATCACGGTACCCGTGTCACTCTTTCCCACAATCAACACAGCGGGCTGATCAAAGTTAGTGCATAGTAATTGGTCTCTATTTACTCTCCAAAACAAACATGCATTCTGCTGAGGTGGCTCCATGCTGACTGCACCCTCTAACCTGTGTTCACAACGTGGGCGGCAGAATCCTGGAATTCGCATATGTACCTGACCGACAAAGGTGCAAGCTGACCCCTTTCTGATCTCATGTGCCAAGCTTATCAACTGGTTTGCTATGTATTGCAATCACAGTGCAAGGAAACATGCCTCTCTTTGCTCTGGCTGAACTGCCAGGCCTGGGTTTAAAACAGTACATTGCTCTTGATTTGGCTTTTAGACCCACTGCATCATTATGATATGAGATATCCCATTTTAAAGGGGGGTAAAATTTCATGTAGAATGCATTATAGAATGTATGTGCTTCCTTCGGGGTAAGAGCTTGCATTTTCTGTTCACGGGTACCTTCTATCTCTACATGCTAATCACCACCATGAGCACATCTCAATCAGATTAGTGTGGAATGTCCAGACCCTTCTGCAGGGGATGAAAGAAGCATTCAGACAATGTAAGGTATTGTTAGAATCTATTAAAAAACAGTTGAAAACAGGCATTTTTTGTTTTTTTTTTTACAAGCAGAAGAAAAGATATGTTTATGCACCACAGAGGCGGGTAGGTGGATTATAGTACATGATGAAGTACATCAGGAAGATCTGATCTCACTTGTACAAACATTATCCACAGTCTTTTCTAAATGTGTGTGCCTTTTACTGGCAGGTAATGAGCTTGCACACAAATGTTGAACTTTTTATAGTTATAATGATTAAGATGGAAGTAGGGGGGCAAGGTGGCTTAGTGGTTAGCATATTCACCTCATACCTCCAAGGTTGGGGGTTCGATTCCCGCCTCCGCCTTGTGTGTGTGGAGTTTGCATGTTCTCCCCGTGCCTCGGGGGTTTCCTCCGGGTACTCCGGTTTCCTCCCCCGGTCCAAAGACATGCATGGTAGGTTGATTGGCATCTCTGGACAATTGTCCGTAGTGTGTGATTGCGTGAGTGAATGAGAGTGTGTGTGTGCCCTGCGATGGGTTGGCACTCCGTCCAGGGTGTATCCTGCCTTGATGCCCGATGACGCCTGAGATAGGCACAGGCTCCCCGTGACCCGAGGTAGTTCGGATAAGCGGTAGAAAATGAATGAATGAATTAAGATGGAAGTAGAAGTGATTGTAGCACATGTGACAAGAAAGACGCTGAGAAAACGTACTCATATCAGAGGTATCAATCGTATGTTACTGTCAGTGGATCATATCAATCGTGTGTTACTGTCAGTGGATCATATCAATCGTGTGTTACTGTCAGTGGATCATATCAGTCGTATGTTACTGTCAGTGGATCATATCAATCGTGTGTTAATGTCAGTGGATCATATCAATCGTGTGTTAATGTCAGTGGATCATATCAATTTTGTGTTACTGTCAGTGGATCATATCAATCGTGTGTTACTGTCAGTGGATCATATTAATCGTGTGTTAATGTCAGTGGATCATATCAATCGTGTGTTACTGTCAGTGGATCATATCAGTCGTATGTTACTGTCAGTGGATCATATCAATCGTGTGTTACTGTCAGTTGATCATATCAGTCGTATGTTACTGTCAGTGGATCATATCAGTCGTATGTTACTGTCAGTGGATCATATCAATCGTGTGTTAATGTCAGTGGATCATATCAATCGTGTGTTACTGTCAGTTGATCATATCAGTCGTATGTTACTGTCAGTGGATCATATCAGTCGTATGTTACTGTCAGTGGATCATATCAATCGTGTGTTAATGTCAGTGGATCATATCAATCGTGTGTTACTGTCAGTTGATCATATCAGTCGTATGTTACTGTCAGTGGATCATATCAGTCGTATGTTACTGTCAGTGGATCATATCAATCGTGTGTTAATGTCAGTTGATCATATCAATCGTGTGTTACTGTCAGTTGATCATATCAATCGTGTGTTACTGTCAGTTGATCATATCAGTCGTATGTTACTGTCAGTGGATCATACTAATCGTGTGTTAATGTCAGTGGATCATATCAATCGTGTGTTAATGTAAGTGGATCATATCAATTTTGTGTTACTGTCAGTGGATCATATCAATCGTGTGTTACTGTCAGTGGATCATATCAGTCGTATGTTACTGTCAGTGGATCATATCAATCGTGTGTTACTGTCAGTTGATCATATCAGTCGTATGTTACTGTCAGTGGATCATATCAGTCGTATGTTACTGTCAGTGGATCATATCAATCGTGTGTTAATGTCAGTGGATCATATCAATCGTGTGTTACTGTCAGTTGATCATATCAGTCGTATGTTACTCATATTAATCGTGTGTTAATGTCAGTGGATCATATCAATCGTGTGTTACTGTCAGTGGATCATATCAGTCGTATGTTACTGTCAGTGGATCATATCAATCGTGTGTTACTGTCAGTGGATCATATCAGTCGTATGTTACTGTCAGTGGATCATATCAATCGTGTGTTAATGTCAGTGGATCATATCAATCGTGTGTTACTGTCAGTGGATCATATCAATCGTGTGTTACTGTCAGTGGATCATATCAATCGTGTGTTACTGTCAGTGGATCATATCAATCGTGTGTTACAGTGGATTCTGTGATAAAAAAGGTTTTAGACCAATTTGAGTTTTGACACCTGTTACATACCTTGATAAAAAAGTGATATGGACATGTTTTTATATCCTTTCTAATCTTAGCTACACTTTCTTAGTCTTCCTAGTCTTACAAAGATCTTGTTTGGTAAAAAGACAATTTTAAGAGAATTGGTACTAAAAACAGTCAGTGAACCTGAGAATATATTTCTGACTAAAGCTTAGTGCACACGCTATGGTGTATTTTTAAATAAATAAATAAATAAATGTGAGAGAAATAAAAGAAAACTATGTAGAAAGAATAAACAGTCTGTGCAGTGCAAAAATAGTATTTTGACCATATCAAATATTTATATAACTACACTTAAGCCTATCAATCTTTCTTTCTTTCTTATATATTTTTATTTATTATAGATCCTTTATTACTTTATATATCTATATACCGGTTGCCACCAGAAATCATGTTGTCTTTGTTTTAAATTTGGGTATAACATAACAAATGATGTCCTATTAAACCAGTATTATTTTGCTTATATTTTGCCCTCACATTCCCACACAAATAGATGGAAGGTACAGATTGGTTTTGATGCTGTGCCCCAAAATTACCCTGTAAATGGGGCAAAATTGGGGTTAAAATTGTGTATGGGGCTTAAATGTAATTTCCTGTCGGATCAAGTTGTTAGCTGACAGCAAACTGAAAGCTAAAATGACATACAGCTAATCAACTCAGATAACAGCTATTTTCTCCCTTTTAACTTTTGGAGGTAACGACATTTTAAAATGCTCAGACTTAACTTATGTGTTTGAGATACTAGGAACAAAGGAACATAATAGTTACAAAATAGTAATAACTACAAGAGAAAATGTCAACATATGAAGAGTTTCACCAGGCCACCACACACATATTGTAGCAGGAGATGTGCAACAGATGTGCAACAAATGGACGTATGCAACAAGTATGTAACTTTGTGTTAGCAGATTCGTGCCAAACGTTGTGCCACATGTTCCACTGTCCATGCTGTTGTTCCTGGCACTGGTCTTTGAAAATAACACCCGCACCTGCAAATGAGGCTTCTGTGCCAAAGCACAATGCACGGCCATCCGTGGGCATACTGGCCTCTTGTACAGAAGCTGTATAGTCTGATAATGTGACCTTTTATTGCTCATTTTGGAAGGATGTCTCCATGTGTTCAGCACACCCCAGTAGGTCAGTCGCCCAGAGGGGCTTACTGTATTGGCACACACACTAATCCTGATAAAGGGCCAACATGGTGCATACTGTACAGTTGCACCGAGTTGACCCCAGAGCATGTCATGCTGTATTCAATCCCTCAGGGGCTTCCCTAGAAATGAGAAGCTAGGGCTGTTGGTTTAATAATGAATGCCTTGTGTCAGGCACATGGCAAACCAATGTGGGGGCAATACTGGTTCTTGCTGATGGGTCATCAGGGAGCTAATCTGGCAGGTGCTTCTTTTGTTTTGGAGGCAGTGATGGCAGAGAATAGCGTTGAACCTGTCACTCCACTCACTAACATGTAGTTAACAGAGGCCTCAGGCAGACCAGGCATAAGAAATTAAGAGGCTTAATTACATATTCATTTTAGTAAAGTGCTAAATCTTTTTAGAAAATTTTAAAGATGGGCTTGACAGATTTCCAATACTATTCCTCTTTTTGACAGTATCACAATGCCTAGGGTCATTCCAGAAGCAGAAATTTGATTACTCCTTGGAATATTTACTGAATTTCGAAAAATGGCTGTGTTTCACACTCTTACAGCCTTCTTCTATCTTGCCAATGTGAAAATTACCAACACCACCCAAACCACACATCCCTCTTCTTTGCCCCACTTTCTTAACTAACTCCATACTGTCAACTATGTGACAAGTTTCCCCTCCATCAGATATGACAGAACCCAGTGGGGTGTTATGAAGTGTGCTTGGCTTAAGATGGTGGCTGGCCTGTGGTCCCTAATGGATGGGGTCGTCCTCCCCTAACATGCTGACCTCATTACTGCTTGTTCCCCCAATCATTCCAAACTCATTAGTTTTCTCAACTAGATCCCAGGTTCCCATCCCATCCATTAGAGTTTAAAGAAAAGAAGAGAGGAAAAAATGTGGGTGGGTGAAGAGTGTGCAGATTTACTGTACATTACAGTAGCATCTTTTGTTGTGGCCCACACAGCTTGGACCTATATGTCCCTCAAGGGATGCAAAGACAATTTGGTGGGACCAATCACAGTCTCCAGTGGGACTGTTCACAGCAATTTTGAAACCATAAGCATTGTTGGTGGCATCGGTTTAAGGTCCAGACATAAAGCTATAATTTATCCCTAGAGTTTTTTAGGATCATGCATTTATTTTTTGAAAGAGATTTTTGCACTTGCTTTTTTTCATACTTGGGTCATGAAATGTGAAAAGTGGTGTAATGTGAAAGTTATTTTTAGAGCAGTCTAATGAACTGATCCCTGGTCCTTTTAAAAATATTGGTCTGAGGCTTGTTTCAGTTGAATTCTTGTGTTCACTGTGTGGGGAAACTATCCGCTCTCAGTCGCACCCACTGATTAACATGACTCGTTCAACTTTTCAAGCAAAAATTGCTCGCTGTTTCAGGTTTGGTGATGGCATGGAAATAGCAGGGTTATTATAGTCACAGGCTGGCATGCTCTACTGATATATAAAATCACACTTTCATACTGGAGCACTGTAATTAGTTCACCTTTGTGGTGCTAAGAAAAACACCAAAAATCTCACGCAAATTTGCATGGCCAAAAATATTGTTATATGAGGAAGGCTCTGCAGGTATTCCTGCACAATGATATTCTGGCATCCAAAAAGTGGCGTTCTTGCAACCTAAATATTGTCACTAAAGGACAGTAATGAAACACAATTAAAGGATTACATTTACATTTACATTTACAGCATTTGGCAGACGCCCTTATCCAGAGCAACGTACATACAGTAAGTGCTTAAATCTCTAACACTGAATACATTAATGCTGGCTCACTAAGTTACATACTTAAGATACCATGAGTTTAAAACATTTGTTCAGAGTTACAATGAAAAAGTGTCAAAGGTTTTTATTTATTTATTTTTTTTTTAAATGCAAAGGATAAGGAAAGAAGTGCTAGTTGAAGTGTTTCCTGAATAAGTAGGTCTTCAACCGCCGCTTGAAAATAGCCAGTGACTCAGCTGTCCAGACCTCTAGGGGAAGTTCGTTCCACCACCTTGGTGCCAGAACAGAGAAGAGTCTTGTAGTATACTTGCCTCTTACCCTGAGAGATGGTGGAACCAGTCGAGCAGTGCTGGTAGATCGGAGGGTGCGGGGTGGAGTGATGAGGGCTTTGAGGTAAGAGGGAGCTGCTCCATTAACCTAGCATCTATCACCTATTTGCACAATGAATCCACAATTTGGAAAAAAATCTTCTATAATAATAATAACAACAACAACAATAATAATAATAATAATAATAATAATAATAATAATAATAATAATAATAATGATGCATTTTACTTCATGGTGCCTTTCAGAACACCCAAGGTCACCTTACAAGCAATATACAGATCACTGCATAAGACAAAACACACAACAAACAAACAGCATATACATATAAAGTGCATTTAAGTCTCAATAAAACATATTCTAAGAAAGCCTGTATATATGTCTTAAGACGCGTTTCAAAAGTCAACAAGCACTCGCTATTGCGAGCATCGAGGGGAAGAGAATTCCATAGGCGGGGGGAAACATAACTAAAAGATCTGGCACCCATAGTAATAAGTTGAATCCGATGTACCACAAGAGAAATTGAAGATGAAGATCTAAGTGCACGTGAAGGAGTGTAAACCTGGAGAAGTTGAGTAAGGTATTGTGGTGCAAGATTATGAAGTGCCTTATAAGTGAGTAGCAAGATTCTATGTGAAACTAACCTGTGATTATGAACCCCTCCTCCAAATAAGCCCAGAAATCTGAAGACTGAGTGCAGACTCATACATTATGATAAATACCTGACAGAAAATACAGCTAATTAGAGAAAGGTTTTTAAGTGTTTTTGGACAGTTCAATGATCTACCTTTCCAAAAAGAGCTGAGCTTGGAAGCTCTCTGTTGTATTGTTAGTTGTATTGTTAGTGTTAGATTGAACTTTTTTGACATGTAATGAGTTCTAGGCATCTGCACTTTGAGCAACTAATCATCTGTTTTTCTCTCAATATTCTATATGTGCTTTTATTCTATTCTCTCAGTCTATTCTACTTGCTAATGAAACTTGTCAGTACCAACCATGTGGAAAACAAACAGGCAGTCCAGAAATGTTCCCATGACACATTTCCTACTACTACTTGACATTATAGTCAGCAAGAAATGGGTGGAATGCAAGTTATCTAGTCATCTAGTCAGTCCGGATGACATTGTTGACCGTGGTGGCAGTCTTTGAGTTATCCTTGAAAAACATAATTAGCATAATGTATCTCTGTTAAAGAAGCCATTGCCAGAACAATACAGAGACATTATCTGTGAGTGTCAGGAGCATGGGGTATGAACACTACACTGAAGTGTGGGTAAACAGACAGTAAAACAAATGCCAGTCCAGCATCTCCCTTCCTCAGCAGTACCCCTGCCCCACCTTTGAGTAAAGAGACAAGGACCTCTTTTATTAGTGAACAACTGTGAACTCCTCAGTACAGTTAGCAGCAACAAAAGAAATCAAAGCTCACTCCTATGAATGGCTGTGAGGTTCTGGCACAGTCAATTGGCCGCTGAAGCGTGTGGCTGCAGCCAAAAACAGATTGGAGATGGTGCCACAGACACCAGACCAGCCAAGCACCTCTTGTTAGCAGAGGGTAGAAAGGGCAAGACCAGGTTTGGCCAGGGGAGGGGTGCAGGGCTAGAGTGAACAGTGGCCAAATCTATTTAGGAGTATGTTTCATGGTGATTGCTTGGAAAAGGGTAGGAGTATAGTTATTGGCAGCAAAGCAGGTGCTTGGGGTAGGGTCTGCAGAGTTAATGAGTGGCACACGCTGACCTCACGTCATGTTAGGGAACTGCTCAAACAAAAGCATCAGTGAACTTTGAAGGTGTTCAATTAGATGGAACTAAGATCCTTCTGTCCACTGAAAGATACCAGATTGAGTCCTAATGTTGGACTCAGGACATTACAGTGATGACGAATAGATCGGATGGAATTGAGATAAAGTTTCTTCATGGCTATTCGACTGATTCAGTTGGCAGGGCCAGTCTTTGCTCTTATCAGTGCCATTTATTTTTCTGTTGGAAGACCAACATCTCTATGATCATATGAATCCTCACCATCATACGATCAGTTCTACTAGGATATTACAGTAAGACTACATTCTAAGGAAGGAAATAAAACAGAAATACCCTTTATTACCTTTTGAGTATTCCCAATTACAAAAGAGATATCTCTGATATTTCTGCATCATGTATATTATAGTTGCCCATGAGAACTATCATGAGAACAGTCTTGTCCCAAGTAGTGTCCAAAGACCTATGACCCTACTCCAAGTCTGCACATTGCTGACTTTGGCTAAATGAAGAAACATTGTACACAAATCGTTGTAATGGTGCGAATAAAACAATATTCCTGGCTACCCTGTTTTTGAACATAAATCTGCTAGGTTTGCTAGCATTGTCTATGGGTTGTATACATTTTTCTTTACTTACAGTAGAACAAATGGTTTTAATTTAAATCCTAGCTCAATTGTAAATTAGCCGTTGCACCTAATAAACCTTTATACACTACTACACTAATACTAAATCATGCCCCTTTCCAGCATCTTTCCCCATGACTGCTCTATAGAAGCTGAAATGTTTGGACAATAGAGGGATCTGTGTTGCTAATCAGGAGTAAATTCAATCCGGCAGCTTCAGTTGACTGTCTCCGTCAGGTTCTGGGGCTATGGTGCATCCGGTCATGGAGGGAAGCATTCCTCAGGGATTAGGTTCCCAGGTTAGTATTCCTAACCTGATTCCCACCCCATGGCAGGAAGATATTCGAAGGAATCCTGTATCTCATCATTCCCACTGAATTGCATTTCATATAGATGTGGTAGTGCAAGTAAGCCTCAATGTTGGAGCACCTTGATCCTGAACTACCTTTGTTAAAATATTGATAAACAGTCACCTTTGTTACTGTCTCAAATGTTAGCTAGCATGATGATAACTCAATTCAGTTCAAGCTAGCTCAATTCTAATAGATAGCTCTCACAATACAGCCTGCTGTGATAAATACCACATGTACATAGTAAAAGACAGATTACAGGGATGGGTATTAGGTCGTTTTCTCACTGTCACATATGTTAAAGATTGGTTAGGAATTTATGTTGACTCTTCGAAGCCGTCTGATGCTGAAAAGCCACATTGTGTCTTTACAAATGTATAATTATACAGAAGTGAAGTGATGTCTGAAAATAATAAGTAGAGATTTTTTCTTTTAAGCTGTAAATAAAGGTATTAGGTAAAAGAATAACCAGACTATAAACTAAGAATAACTACAGACTATAAACAGACTTAAGTAGTTACGTTACTGTATTTTGTTGCTTCTCACTTCTGTTTTCTGATTTCAAAGAAAAAAAGTGACAGCATAATCCTTTGTGTTCATTTGTTTTGATGCCAACATCTGCCAACAACCACAGCCAATTTATAGCTTCTAGATACGGATAACCGTTCAATTGTGGTGTTACATAATGTGGAGTGTGAAAGACAATGGCAGTAAAATAAATTTGATGTAAAAAAAAATCATTTTCAAATATACTGTTTCTTGGATGCCATTCAATATCGTTAGTTAATTGAAGATTAATATCAGTCAAGGTGTAGTTTTCTTTTTGTTTTCTTTGTTTGTTTTTTTTTTACATTTCCAGGACAATTTTACTTTAAAGTGTTTTTAAAGATTATAGATAAAGTTTGTAATCTGTAAGTTGAGGATAGCTTGCGACTGACCATTGCCTTTGGGTAAAGCTCTATAAACACAATCTTTTGTCCTTGTGTCTTTTGTGTATGTGCACGAGATGAAACTTGTATTATCACAACCTGCCCTTTTTATCAAGCTTGTTTATCAATGCTTGTAGGATTTGAGAGTTAGTAAGCAGTACGAAGGATTATTTTAAAAAGGAACACCTACATCCTGAACTAAGTGTTGAATTGTAAAAGTACAGCGAACACCGTTGGTTATGATGGCAACGTAAAATTCTTTTCAATCTTGTCCATTCAGAGAAAGAAAGACTTGTCTGATCGTGGGGTCTGTTTGAATCATTTTGACAGCCTTTTATTATTGGTGTGTTGTCTTTGGTTGACCAGACAGAAGACCATTGTTCACCCATATCTGCCTCACTCCACGTATTGTCCCCTGACATATGAGTGGCATGCAGATCCCAATTGCAGAGTTCAACCACAAACACAAGCGCACACTCACGAACACAGCATGGGGACAGCTGCCTAGAAAAGGCATGCTCCACAGGACACGAGAGGGAGGGCACGTTCTCGTTCTGATTAGAAAACATATCTCTGACATCACATATGTGCATTGACGTGTGCACGTGAGCAAAAGGGACCATCCTCATGAGGACAAACCAGCCATGAGCCAGCAGGACCTGTTGATTGTGGCCACTGGGCTAGAAATAATCTGCCATAGTGCTGCTCTAAAAAAAATTGACAGTTTGGATTGTGGAAGAGAAAGCGGGAAACTTCGCCACTTGAATTGTCCTCTTCTGTCTCTCGCAGTGGGTGGCTGGGAGGACCGGACAGCTTGAGGACTGCGATTGCATGTCTGTGTGTTGTTGGTTATATAACAGGATTAAAAACTCATCAAAAGATTGGCAAAAGAGATCGTATTAGCTGTTGGATTGACAATCTGTCAGTGAGTCAGACTACTGGGTGTAGTCCATGGAATGGACATGCAGGTTTTGAAAACGTCCGCTAGTCAAAGGTAGATGATAGCTAAAAAAAAAACACAATATTTCCTGTCCTTGAATTTAAATTTTATTATGTCCATTTGGTGATCATATTGTTGTCTACAGTGTAAATGGTGGAACAAGAAAATAAAGTTTACTAACATGGACATTTTTAATTCTTTCAAGTACAAATCTTCATATTGTCAGTGATTCTTTTTGCATATTTATTTTAATTATGGGCGGCATTATGGCAAAGCAGATAGCAGAGCCCCCAGGTTCCATGTTTGATCGTGACCTCTGTTACTGTCTGTGTAAACTTTTGCATATTCTCCCAGTGTCTACATGGGTTTCCTCAGAGTTCTCTGTTTTTTTATCATTTACCAAAAACATGCCAGCAGGTGGTCTACCTACTCTAACTTGCCACACAGGTCTGATTGAGTATGCAAATGTGTGTTCTGTGATGGCATCAATCCAGTGTGTATTCATTTCTAAAAGTGTTACTGGAATAGACTCTGGATCCACTATGATCTTACCCAAGAACTAACAGAATATGAATGAATGACTCAAAGTTCATTTATTTATTTATTTTTACTTATTTATGCTTAACCTTTTAGCTTTTTCATTTAAAAAAAAGCCAGAAACTTTCTTGTGATCTTCAAACACATATTGACTTAGCTGTTATGTAACGCCCTCTCAGTGCGCTTCCTCATAGTCGCACATGCACAAAGACTAATCCATGGCTCATGAATGGAGCTGCAGGTGTGCACTCAGGTAAATTCCCTACCATAAAGGAAGGAGAGTTAACAATATGAATGTCAATATGTCTCTTCCTATCTGCTATTTCATTATCCTTAAACGCTCGCCACCTGTCCCTTTCGGTGTATACATAGTTTGGGGGAAGGTTTAAGAAGACGTTAAGCAAATACAGGCTTATGAGGGAATATACCTTTTAAACAGTCAAAAGGATTGGCAGTGACACAAAAAAAATGGTTGAATGTGAAAGTAACATCTAAAGAAAGTTATAAAAGAAATTGTTACGTTTTGTTGTGGAAACCTTTTGAAGTTTTTATATATATAAAACTCCCATTGTCCCAAAAGTCTCCATTCTTAGCAAAATGTCTCCCAAAATGTTCTCCCAGATGCAGTTTATATTATAGATAACGGTGTAATACATATAGTGGTTTTACACAGTGTCGCTACCTGTATTTTCCACAACATTCTGGAACATTCTGGAAAGTCTCCTATTCTCTAGAGAGGACAAAGTAAGCAACTTAACTATGTTTCAAAGCAACAACATCTTTCCCAATTAAATAAAGTGCTATTTATTGTTGACAACAATTGCCTATTAGATAGATAACATATATATTATTGATAGATATCGTGATATATTGATATAGTGCAGATGCTGTGGCTTTGGTTTCATTAATATTTTGAGTTTGTTATGTTCTGGGAACATTTAATAAAACGTTGGACAGTTCACATTGAAGATCTGTGTGTGTCAGACATCAAGCCGTTTTGTAGATCACATCCAGATCCATCAGGAAGTGACACTGGTCTCTGCACATTAAGGCATGCTTCACTCTGCTTGCATGCTGTGGGTGAGTTTTTGTTGTGACCTCTGACCTCAAGCTTGACCTGCTCTAGTTCACTAGTTCCTGTGATAGTCTTTATACAGATGTGGAGAAGCATTTCTTTGATTTGCCAGTCACATTCTCTGTGGCTCTGGGAATGATGGCAGGAAATTCACATAAAGCCTTTGATAACTTGTTTAATGCGGGATATATAATACAGTGCAAGTGTTTATATCCTATATGGCTTTTGAGAAGGGGAAAAAAGGCACCTTTAGGTAAAAGTCTGTTTTACAATTTAATTACAAACGAAAAGCACACCATAAGACAGACAAAAGAATCTAAAAGAGGCGAAATAGTTCGAAAAGAACCAAAGGCCAGATGTTTTTGACAAATGTCAAGAACTGAAGTGATAATAAGGTAAAATCAAGAGAAAATGATTTGAAAAGAAGCAAAAGCCAGACTTTCTAAAAGATATGTCAAGAAATGAAGTGTTAATAAGTCAACTACAATGGTTCAAAAGCTTCTCAAGTAAATAATAGGGCTTAGACATAAAAGCATAAAAAAGGGTGGGTCTGTAAGTAATTAAAAATGTATACAGTATATAATCTTTAGAAAAATGCTCTAGAAAACTGCTTAACTGATATGGTTTTTATTTTTCACAATTAAGATCTCAATATGTACAATTCTTACTTTTTTTTTTTTTTTTTTATAAAACCAATTGATTGATTGTTTAAATAAACTACATAGTCTCTTAAAGGTACACAAACCTTTGCACATGACTCTGCTGGTATTGTGATTTTATATTTAAATAATGTTATTTTTTTATTCTTATTCATTCATAAAATAAAAATAAAATAACAAAGAGCTAAAAACTAAACCAAACTGTAAAATGGAAAGAAAAAAGGACACATTTCAGCAATAAATAATAGCATCAGCAAGTGAATTATTTGAAGTTCTATTGTAAAACACAACACTACTGGTTTGCTGAATCCTTTACATCAAGATAAATATTGTGCATCATACAAGTGTCTTAGGATATTGTAATGTGATATTTTGTCATCTTAACTGTATGACAGAATATACAGTATGATACAATGCAATGAAAAAACAATGTGTCATGACTTTTTAATGTCCTTTTAAGGTTTTAAATGTGCTTCTAGTTTTATAACTTTTTCTAAACATTTTTTCTAAAATCCAGTAGCTAAACTACTAGCTATGTAGCATTATCAAGATACAGTATATACTAAAAAGAAAACCATCTCTGTGATCTGCAGTAGATTGTATAACACAGAGTGTAGGGTCCTTGTTGTTCCTCCATCCTTATGACTATCTCACCAGTCCTGTCCTTAAGGAACTCTGACCACTTAAGGAAAATAGCATAACTAGGGCTACAAGTCTTAATCTCATTTGTTGTTATGCTGTGACATCAGGATGCAGTGGTCCTACTAATATTTCTACTTACCTTTTTTTTTAATATAATAATAAAATAAAAGTAAAAAAGAAAAATGAAAATAAATAAATATATAAATAAATAAATCCATAAATATGTTAGATATGAAAAGAAAAAGTAGGACACAAAAATAAACGTATAAAAGTATAAATTAAAAAAAAAGTACACCATATATTAATTTTTAAATAATTAAATAAATAAAGAATTAACTTTTTTTTTTTTTTAGCCCAGTATAAATACCAAAATTTTGCTCTCTAAGGCAATTGTGATCAGCAGGCAAGAAAAACACACTCTTACTGGACATACTGTATAGGATACCGTTTTGGACCCTTGTGTTATATTGAGCATAAGACAGCAGAGCAGAGAGTATTTAAAATAGATGCGCTGTCAAAAAACATTAGAATGCCTGTATATATTTCCATTTCTAATTTGATGGCTTCTTGGGTGTTTGTTTAGAACCTAAAGAGTGTGCTGCATGATGGTGTTGAACCAAGTTGAGGGAGGTGTCAAGATCATAAATAGATGAAAGAAGGATGATGTGGGCAGCTGTGACTCTATTCGCTGCCAATTGTTTCCTTCTTCACCTTTCTCTTCCTCTCAAGACACTCCTCATAACCTCCTTGCACCTACAGTACCAAAGCTGGACTTCTGGACAGCTGGACACGTTCTACCATGCATTTGAAGAAGAGTATGCTCTTGAGGAATTATCCCCAGTATGGTTTTACATTTTGAGTGCATCACATCTACCTCATTAACCTTTAGCCTACTTTTTGTTGGCTGCAGATGTGTTTAGAGTGATAAGGTTATTATCATGAAGGTACAGTATGAGGTATTAGGGTGTCTACCTCCACCCGTTGTCTAAGTCAGAGAGGGTTCTTCCCTGATAACTGTCTCCCATAGCACACACATAGGCCAAGTAGGAGGAGGCCTGTGATTATCGGGTTCTGTACATGAACAGCTGGCCATCTGGATCTCTTTCCTCTGAACATGAGAGGGCAGGGCTATTACCTCCCTCTCAATTACTAGCTTTTAATAATTGGTCAGTGGAATCACGTAACATTAAAATGGGTAGGTATTAGGTAATACAAAACAAAATACTGAACAAATAATCCAAGTGGTTTGTTTAAAGGTTCCCACAGATGGGTGCCATTTCATTCATTCATTACCTTTTAGAAATCCTGTGTATCAGACTGTATACCAACAAAATCTATGACCCTTGACATAGTGATGAGGCTTGGTTCAACAGGTTTCATGCTACCAGAATTCAGTTCATTCAGAATTCATTACCACCGTGGAACCAATTATCCTGAGGCATTTTCCATGAAGCCTTAAGACTCACTCTCCAAAACAATGCTGGACAGCCATCCATTAGTCAGGTGCTTTCCCAGCTATGAGGAGGTTAATTTTCAAGCTTGGAAAATCAGGTTCTCTATCTATAAAATCTGATTAAATGGCTAATGTACATTAACCATTTGAGACATGGAGTGTGAAGCAAAAACATCAAATGTCATAGGCTCACTGGCGACAGGCCGAATCTGTGTGAAGAGCCAGGAACGCCGTGAAACCGCAGCGGCCATCAGCCCTTTCAATCATTCACCCATAGGAATGCCTTTATTTCTCATGAGCTTCGTCTTGCTGGAAATTTCTCACCTAACCAGTGAATTCTTGGTTGGACAAACAAGCATAGACTTTTTCTCTTGCTTTGAGCTGCAGAGGCCTTTGCTCTTTAGTGCTCTGTCCTCTGTTTCTTCTTTGCTCACTTTAAAAAATGCACTGTTTACCCGACTTGTAACAATCAGAGCACAATAAAAAGAACAAACTAGTTTATACTTGCTGGTACTGTATAAAAACACTTTAGTCATTTTAGACCTTCTGTGAGCACGGTGTTGTGGAATGTGCTGCAGTAATCTTTACAACCTCTATTTATGCTATGTTTGACGTAAACTTGCAACTTGTAATTCCTCACCTAGTACGGTTAAAAGCCACCAAAAACATCCCCTCAACTAAAAAATTCAACTTCTCAACTACTGGTTCCTTCCCTGTTTACGGAGTAAGATAAACTAAACATGGAAACTCACATTGTGAACTGTCTAAAATCCCTCTTTCTTACATATAAATTAGAAAAGTATTGTCTTTAAATTAGTTAATATTCAGACACTGAATGTGGAAAAATCTATAACATTGACCATACTAATTATTGCTTTGGGAAGTAATAACATTAGTTATTACTAATGTTAGCAAGCTAGCTTGTTGCTTAATCTACTCACAATTGTCCACTGTTGTTGCTATTGCATTAATATTTCAGAAACATTTGAGGTTCGCTACAGGAGCAAATGTCACTCAGGCAGGTAACTGTAAAAGTCTACTTAGCTTTTAATGAGCTTTATTTATGTTCTGAAAGAGCAAACAAAAGACACAATTTTTTGGAGGCCCGTCCATGTTTTTTTCCATTCCGCACCTAGGAAATGATCTTCTTATAACAAAATAGTAATAGTTGAAGTAGTAGTTGATAGTACTAGTCTGTGACCAGTATCAGAATGAGTTTATTGGTAGACATTTGGTGCATCTGCCAAATGCCATGAATGTAAATTCAAACTTACAAGGCATCATTAACTCAGCATTAATAACAAGAAGCTACTCCATTTTCTACCAGCCAGAGACCAGAGCCCCACCCACATAGTTTCTATTGGTTCACAAGCTCATGTATTAAAATGTCAAATTTCACCAAAATATTGTTGAAACATTCATTCATTCATTCATCTTCTACCGCTTATCCAAACTACCTCGGGTCACGGGGTACCTGTGCCTATCTCAGGCGTCATCGGGCATCAAGGCAGGATACACCCTGGACGGAGTGCCAACCCATCGCAGGGCACACACCCACACTCTCATTCACTCACACACTCACACACTACGGACAATTTTCCAGAGATGCCAATCAACCTACCATGCATGTCTTTGGACCGGGGGAGGAAACCGGAGTACCCGGAGGAAACCCCCGAGGCACGGGGAGAACATGCAAACTCCACACACAAGGCGGAGGCGGGAATCGAACCCCCAACCCTGGAGGTGTGAGGCGAACGTGCTAACCACTAAGCCACCGTGCCCCCCTTGTTGAAACAAATGCACATTTTTTTAGGCCTTTTTTCATGATTTTCTGTTTTATAGAAAATGTTTTATATATTTTTATTCATATATTTTTCCGGACAGCTGCTTTGGCTGAACAAACACCATATTACCATAGCAAGTGGTAAAAAATTGTCAACAGCTACAGTTAAAATGTAAATGTTGGCCTTTCTGTAGTTTGACTATTCATGCATACCTAAAGGTTTTGGGCCCCTTGCATTTATTTCCATTTGATTTTCATTGACAACAATCACACCTCCAAGCTATGCAGGAGAAATTTGCAGGGGAAGGAGGCAGTCCTGTTTGTAATGCAAGGACGTGCCTAGTCACCTGTCCCTAACCCTGTTGACTTTAAAGGATTGTCCATCTGAACCTTGACAAACCTTGGAAAGTAATGCAAGAGGATGAGTAGCGTGTATCAGAGGAACCCCTGGACAAACATGAGGGTGGTTATAGCCAATATGGGAGATGTGTGGTTTAATTGTTGTTTATTGCAATTCAAATTTATGTAAGACCTTTTAAGGCTTTGACTGCCTAGGCATCACATCACCACATGATCACATTCATTGCCCCAAACCAACCCCATTCCTACCTTTTCTGTGTCTTCCCTGTTACCAATTTCTACTCAGTGTTACATTGACAAATCAAGTGCCAAACCTGCTGACTTAAATGCATTTAATCAGAACAGCTTCTCATGGCCTGGCGGTCATTCCCCTTTGATTGACCGCTGCTGGCCCGAGAGCCTTGGAAAGCCCTTAGCGCTCACTGCGAGTCTTTGTAACCCTTCCAGGTGGGATTCAGATAGCTAGAATCACACAACAGAAGGAAGAATGGAGAGCCCTCCATACTCTCTGCTATTGCATGAGTGACCCTCAACTATCAAAAATAGCAGGTTGAATCATTTGCATGAAAAGGAATGGCTGAAAGGGACTTTCTCTTGAGATAAATCAATAAAAGCTTTTTTTGTGCAATATTTTGAGTTAAAGTTTCAAGGCATTGTTTCATGAAGCTATGTTAGATTCCTGTGTGACTCATAAAGGAAAGTGTGAACGTGCCAGTGTTGCTATTTAGGAATAAAAAGAGTCATACTTTTGGTTCATCTCAAGAGACTCTCAAGGTTAGTGTTAATGTTTTGTAACAGTGAATTATTCACAAAGGTCGAATTTAGGGCGGAAAGCTGACTCGATGGTACTAAACGAAACTGTTATTTGTAGATGTGGCTTTCCTTGTATAATTTTTGGTTGTACACCAGATTTAAA
Organism: Tachysurus vachellii; assembly: GCF_030014155.1. Classification (NCBI taxonomy): domain Eukaryota; kingdom Metazoa; phylum Chordata; class Actinopteri; order Siluriformes; family Bagridae; genus Tachysurus; species Tachysurus vachellii. Next base: position 37,516,729 of record NC_083460.1, read on the forward strand.
AAAAAAAAATCTTACCATGTGGCCTGTATTTATATCTCTGGCATCTATCATTTATCATGTACTAATATATGTGTAGTTGTTTTTTTATGGAACATGTTGTGCAAAGTATGGGTCATTGCCTTTACATTATACTTTTAGTTTCAGTATTTCTCAAAGAACACTTTGCTCCCAAGACAATGTTAACCTGTGAAAGTGATAAGCAATCCGCTTTCCCATGCCTTTGTGCACTTATCATTAACTAACCTCTATGAAAGAGTCTAAATGTTTTCATGCTGTTTAGAAGCAGAGGTCATTCTAGTGTAAGTGACAAACTACATATGTAGCGCAGTGTGAGGAAAGTCATTGATTGACGAGTCATGAGTTTTGGGCTTGTGGTTTATTTGCTCTTGGTTCAGCAGTTTTGAGAGGTGTTGTGGATATCTTTAGTATAAAGTAAAAGAGGAGACAAAATGTACATACATATATACATACATAAACAGGTTTCTTGAAGGTTTGTCTTGAGGCCTAATTAATAGAAATGGATAACACCGATTTGATTCATTACATTTTTATCATTTGGTTGAAGAAACATATGAAAATAGTACATAGTTTCTCCATTTACACAATGCTATAACTAATCAAATTTCTAGATTAATCTTATGACAAGTGCCAGTCGGTTTGGTTAATTGGATGGAAAAACATTTTTTAGTATGCAAAATGCAAGACAGCAAAAATACCTCTACATACTTTCATCCACCATGCTCAGGCCTTGACTGAAAACAACACTGTTCTTTCAATCCTTTTGATATCATTAATCTTTTTCCTGACATCATTGATTAAGTGCCTGACTAATGATGATTTAGTGTACCTAATTTATCAAAGTGGCATTGTTTACCTCAGATATCAGTCACATCGCTTGGCTTAAGGAAACTTGATTATGGAACCAGCTTACATGCAGCTTGTTAGGAGGTCAGTCACTTTGAGTAAAACCTTACATTCTGTGGCCATTCATTTTCCTTTCTTACAGGTCCGTGCCCTCTGATTGCTTGCACACACGCAGTGTGGTGTTGCTCCTCTCACATTGTGGCGCGTGTTGTTTTTCAGCTGACTGCAGCTGCCCTTAGCTCGGGCCTGATAGCGACCGGCCTTTCATCCTCCCACGCAGCGATACGGCGGCTTTAGCCTTTGTTCTCTGAGGTCGCTCCCAGTCCGATGCACTAGTGACTAGTCAGAAAAAACCTCCACCCCCAGATCCCACAGAACCTTCACCCCAAAGAGAAGATAGACAAGGACAAAAAGAAAATTTGACCTAGTTACACATGTAATGGAAATGGACACATCAGCTGACTGTCCAGAGTAAAGGGACAGTATTTTTTTTTATCTTATCTTATGCACAGTGTTCAAAATATGCAGTTGGAAAAAAAAGGAGTATGAATGAGTTTCTACATGGCATAGTATTTACACTCTCAAAGGTCTGATTCCTCAGGTATTTGGAAAGAAATTCTGACACAGGAAGTGAACAGTGTCTCTGTGTACATTTAGAAGACCTAAACAGCTACAGGTGCTTAGTAGTAAGTGAACTTGGGGTAGCAGGGCTTGACATTGCACTCAAGGTGTTGTGTGAGAGTAAGCAGTAGCCCCTCTATGCAAAATGCTGGGAGAGGTGGTGCAGAGGGGGTGATTGGAGAGGAGATCAAGGGTAACCCGGGACATATTGGAGGTCAGCATTCTACCACCCAACTTCGCCTGGCAACCAGTCCTGGAATGTTCTCACGGGCTGTGCAGGGGAAGTTGGGAGCCCCCAGACAATTGGCTGAGAGTTAATATTGGCCTTCCGGGCCAAAGGTTAAATTTGGGGAGGTCAGGCAAGAGTGCTGGAATAAGCCAGTTTGTAGAAGCGCTGCCTGGGTTTTTATAAACTGTTCCTCAGAAGTGCTCAGACAAGGAGCCAGAGAGAAGAGTAATGTTCCCCCTGCCCTAGAACACCCATTGGGCAACAGCTGGCCTTGGAATTGGGTTACCTCCTTCACACTGTACAAGAGGATAACGCAACACTGTCAGCCATATGCAGACAGATGTTCCTGCCATAAACGAACATATTCTTCAGACTTGGACTGGAGGAACATAAAATATTTTTTTATGACAGCACGGAGTGAGGTCAGCGTTTTAAAGGCATTTCTACCGCAGAGCTATCGAATTCATGAATCAGATGGCGTGGATTAATTTCCTATAACACCAGCTTTGACAGTAGTTCTGACTAACATATGTCAGGTTTATTTTAGCATGCTCATTATAATACATTATTATTCCTATAGTAGGTAACAAATACGACATGTAATATAAAGCTAATAAATATGTATAAAAACATGCTGTTCATTTAGAGAGAAAACAATCAATGATATAGTGGATATTTCTGTCATGTTTATGTAACATTTAAGGAAGGAGTCGCCAGTGCCAGAGCTTTGTAACCTTTAGATGCTTCTTCAAGGTGTCTGTGCTTTCTGTTTTTTTCTGGAACATGGCAAAGCTGCATAAGAAAATAGCAGTGCTATCGTGCTATGTTCCCAGTGTTTTGAATTATAAATTGCTATCCGTTTATTCATTCTTTCTTCCTTTTATTCACTCACTTATTCATCAGGCTTCACTTTGCCCGCATGATCTTCAGTTTTCCAGGAATGATTGACAGCATCTTTTTTCAGTAGCCGTGCAGCAGGATCTTAAGAGCCCACCCCCTGTACTTAGGCTCATGTTTCCTTAAAGAGCTGCAATGCATGAATGGTGCCCCCTTCATATCAGTAGCTCCCTCCTTCATTCACAATTTCTTTATGCCATTAGTCATCTGACCTGCACTGTTCAAACAGGGGTGTATGCCAAGATGGAAGAACACAAAACTTCTAGTGTTAGTGCTTTTTATCAATATTTACCTACGGTTCATTTCCTACTGAAGGTGTCAGAGTAAAGGATATAGAGTAAATGTAAACAGCACAGAGTCTCCTCCAACAACTTGGCCCAATGAAGTCAGGGAGGAGACCCAGATATTTTATGTAGGTCAACATAACACTGCAACAGACACAGTCCTATAGTCAGGTGTTCAGGTGAACTTTTTCACCATTTGTTCCAGTGTTGCATATAACCGAGATGCTTTGCAGCCCAGCAATAAGTTAGCACTTGTTAGTTGTTATCATTTCATTGCACTGTATTCCAGTCATAAAATATTCTTCAAAAGATATATCAAAGAGACCTCTCCTTTTTTATGGAGTTGAGCATGCATGGTTATCAAGAACAAAGCTCTATTCTCTGTGTCTATTCAGGAATGTTTTACTATAGGGTGTGTACCCATGGGGCCTCTTAATAATGCATTTAAGCCTGAAACAAGTTGGTCTGGGGAAAAAAAAAACCTGTCATATTTACACAACTCAATAATGATCTAGGTGTCAGTCATCACCTGTGTGTCAGGTCTTCTCCTTTCATTATTTCAAAGTTTGAGCGATTGTCTGGCTCGTTCACCCAGCTACAAGGAAACGGAAGGAGAGACCAGTCTAAACAGAACTGGCAGCTTTGTAGGCCTTGAATGCCAGGCTCACAGTTAATATGCCAAGTTGGGCTTGTATTGGAATAAGGTGGTGGGTGGAAACACCAAGCCCACGGACAACCTTTTACCAAACAGTCTGTTGCTGCCAAGATGTTAATTAAATGCAAATAATTGGAATGAACTCTAAACAATTTCTAGAAATGTTTTATGACAGACAAAAGAAAGGTGCAAACAGTTTATCTACATGGAAAAAAGGATGTTGAGTATTAGTTTTTTAAACGCATATATCGGCTATGTGATTCAAATCAAATAACACTATCACAATTAAGGGTTTGTTATTCCAACATGATTGGAAGCTCTGGATAAAATCAAACACCAACATTCACCTGCACTGAGAACCAAACCAACAATACTGGTGTTTCACAACAAACACCTTACCACTGTGCTATTCTACCACGCACGTTGTTGTAGTTCCAATCAGTGCCAAGATCCTCATGAAATTTCTCAATCTGATCTAGATCATGATCCGTCTGCATCAGTCAATACAATACAAAACATTTTGGTCGATATGCAGTTTGTTAGATGTAGCTTGATTGTTTTTTGGGACTTGGCAACGCTGCATCAATATGCTTCTCTGACAAATGAGTTCATGCCTAAAAGCACACAAGGACCTGATCCCAGGTCAGCATCCTGGCCTCTGCTTGACTGATAGCACCTGGTCTGCTTTATAAACCTGACTTGACCTAATGCAAGCCAAAACAAGCATGGTGGCCATTACACCCCTGTCACCTCTCTGTCCCGTACACATCCTCGGTGTTAGAGAGACGATTTGAACGTCTCACCTCTGACTGCTGACCCCTGTAGTTGTAGGAGGGCTAACTGATGACACAATGGAGGAGGAAGAAAAGACTACCTTTGGGAATAGTCCTCCCCCAATGGGTACAAGTTCTCCCATGGGTACTAACACTGCTAACAAGTAAAGAAAGCTAGCATTATGCTAATTGCTTCTCAGTAGCATGCTTTAACTCCTAGTTGCACATGCTAAAATCATTCTGTTGTGAAATTGTTAATATTTTAAACTTAAAAGAAAACTGAAACGTCTTTTCCTCAAACGTTGTTGGTCCTTGAACTCAAAACGTTGTCTTACAGAATAGATCCTGGATAGAAGAGTTAAAATAAACAAATCTGATCTGTATACATTACTGATCACTAGCAGTTTAGAATAAAGTAGGTCACAGTTATAACAGTAATAAACAGATAACAGAGAACAATAATCACATAAATCACATAAATTATTATAACAATAGCAAGTAAATATATTATTAAATATATTACTTTAAATATATTATAATATTATTCCAAATATGTAAATATTTGATATTAGAGGGTTTCTCAAGTTTTTATTTTTAGTTTAGCTGATTTAGTTTTATTGTCAGATTATTTTTCATAGCATTGTACATTTTTTTTTAAATAGCTAGACAACATAATCAACATCATTTAAAACTTTAGTTAAACTTGACATATGAAATCATCATCTGTGCCTGTGTCACTCTGGAGCCTTAACACACTCGTGGAAAGAGGAAAAAAACGGTGTCAAAAATGTTGTACTTATCAGGAACTGACAGAGGTAAACCCCCTGTCACGTTTTACAAGAATAAGCCCAGAAACATCAGCTTAAATAATAGATACCCATAGCATATCTCAAAACATATGCATTACCCATTTACACCCATCTGCACAGCTCACGTGTTCTGTAGCAAATTTAAGAATGAGGTGATAAAATGTTCTTAAACATTTCATGATTTAAGAAATATGACAAATTTTCATGCTGTTGCTTTCCAAATATGACTTAATTTAATTTGAAAATAAATGATTGTATCAGGTTGATGTTTATGCACCATTTCAATTGTTTTATTTTAGTTTTGATGTATTTTATTTCACCTATAATCTATACAGGGAAGTATATTCTGTATATGAATCTGTTCTTATTTTTTGTCTTTGTCTTTGTGCAAAGAAGAGTTATGTAAGTAGCGTTTCATTTGAGATAGATTAGATAGATAGATAGATTCTTTATTGTCAATGCACAGAGTATAACAAAATTAAGTGTCTTTCATTATGGTTTAAAAAAAATAAAATAACAAAAAAAAAATGAAGGATAAAAAATTAATAAAAATCTGATTAGGACTGTTCAATTAAGATATAAAGAAATGGCAGCTGGTTATTGCACTTATTGCAATATTGCACATACACATTGTGCTCTAACAAGCTTACACACTTTTAAAAATGTATGTATGTGACATTAAAAATAGAAATACAATTTTTATCATTTGCAATGTCGCACCCAAAAATTCAAAAAGAAAATCAACCTAAATATTACATTTCTAATATTGTTTGAAATGGTGAAAGGGATATGGATTATCATGAAACAAGCAGTTTCTTTTTGTCCTCAAGGTGGCGCTTGTAATCCAGTTGCACTAGTTAAGCACATGTGAGTGTGGGAGGGCTGGGAAAATAAGATGAATAAATGGGGGATGAGGCTCATAGACTTACCGTTTTAAGACCTGAATGACAGCATCTCAGGTCTTGGCTCAGATAGTCATTGCCTCCCACTGCTACAATTAGCATTACAAGTGGATGAGCAGGTAAGCAGGTAAAACAATGTGCAGCAATACACACACACACACACACACACACACACACGGCTACTTGTTGTTTTCAAGAATTCTTCGTAGGAACAGTATGCAAGCACAATTATTATGTGTTGTATATCAGAGAAGAAGCTATTATGACTCATAAAGCAAGCACAGCAAGACACAGCAAGACACTGCTTGACCTACACCAGGCCAGCCAACACATGGCATGCTGGAGTGCCAACCATGTGATTTGTAACTTCACAGAGGTCAAGAGAGTGGGGTAAAGCTGTAATGTTTGATGAATGGTATCAGGTATAATAGGATGAAGAACAAGGCACAGTCAATGGGAAGATCAGTCAGTGCATGCAGTTTGCACGCTGTAACCAAAGCCAACTTCACAGACTTTTCATCCCGAATATACCTTAAGCGTGACTCGAATACGATGGAATTCCAAGCATCAGTCAGGAGTATCTGTCTGGGAACTCGACTTCCTACAACTGCCTTTTGTTCAGGGACATCCTCTGATGTCGTTCCCTCATCAGTGTTGTTTACCGTATGCTCCTCAAGTATTGTGTCTGTGGGTGTTTGTGTGTATATCTGCACATGTTTGGTGTTTGAGTGTGTATCAGGAGCAGCACGCATTCCTGGCTTGATACACGTCGGTCTCCGTATACCCCTCCCTCATTGAAAGCCTGCTTTCCCCGCCTGCTTGTTGCTCCGGGTTCTCATGGGACAGTAATCTACAACAAAGACTTTCCAGCCCACACACTAGGCAGTGGTAATGCTCCCACGTAAGCTCTCTCCCCCGAGCCATGTGCTTTCAGCCTAGCGTACAGCATGCGGTCCAGCTAACTTACCAGCGTAGCCTTGTTAGCAGGGCAGAGAAGTTTTCTTTTCAATTGATTCACTTATAAAACATCTCACATTTAGACTTTGAACTTGTTCAGACATGCAAAGCTTCCATTGAAGTCCAGATCAAATTGGGTAGAAGACATTCTTTGTTGGGTTGCATGAGATTCTTTTCTTAAACACAAAATATCATGACTAATAGGAGAAGGAAGGAAGGCCATCAATAAAATGCCACGTTGCATTTGGCTCTCCTTCATGTCATCTTCCATACTAGATGTTTACATACTGATGTGTGGAGATATAGTATTCCATGGCTTTCCACTACAGTGCACAACAGCAATGCTTTAAGATTATCAGTTTTCCCTCACTGCTACGATTATCATCAAATCTGTCTACGATCAAGAGTTGCTGAGCGCATGGCTTTGAAATCATTCCCCACCAAGATCGTTCTGCTTCCTCAAACCTCCACCCACACCAGTGCTATAAGATCCACCCTCTCATAACGGCCATACTGGTCAGTTGCCTTACCCCCTTCCCACCACCATTCCTTATATATTGGATGTAATTGCATAAAAGTGCTTGAAAGTGCAGTTGAAGAAGGTTCCCACATCATTTGAAGCCAAGCAGAGATATCTAATCCTGGGAAGACTTTGTGAACCCCCTTGCTTCTTTAAGAAGGGCAAACAGACACTTCATTTTCCCATGTGCTCCACTGGCTCAAGGAAAATGGCAATGTTTTCCCCTGGAAAACATAGGAAATTAAATTGAGAAATTATTTACATACTGTAAAGCATAGTTTTTTTGTTGTTGCATGAAGAATATTAATTCCCGCAAATATTTCACCACTATATATCAATGCAGTTACTTGTTTGGTGTGTCTGTAATCAGCTTATGTGCATGAAGTTAGTTCAGAATAGGTACTGCAGTATAGTAGCTTATATTGCTATAAGACTTATACTGATCACTTAAAACTTTTGCACAAGTGTGCTCTGAAAAGAAGAATAGATTTGTTCTGCAGGAATTTTCCAGCGGTATTAATGAGTTAAAAGGGCATTCTTGGGTGTATGCGCTTTTAGCTTTTTCAGTTCCTGATTCTCTTAAAAGGATTGCACAATAGTTTCACTAAAGAACAATTGAGACATGAGAAAGGTGCCTTGAGCTTTTTGTGAATGGTGTAAGCGTTTTTTTTTAAGGGGGGGGGGGGGGGGGGGCTTGGGTTGTAGGGATTGGTGGACCAGTTAAAAGGGCTGAAACATGACTGGTCTTCCTCTCAGGGGCATGTGCTTTGTGATTGGATCAATGAGAAAAGATCCTGCCTCTAACAGGAGAGAACTTGCAGTGTTGCTGTGTGTGTGTGCATGTGGTTGTCTGCTGAAACAGAAAGATTAAGTTTCTGCATCTGTTATTGGACGAGCCGCTGGCTGAAAACCACAAAGCAAAGACATTCACATGTCAGTAAACCGTGGGGACTTGCTGGTTATTTTCCACTTCCACAACCTTTGAGTTTTTGACAGTAAGAGCAGAAAAAAGGAAGTAAGTGTATCAGTGGTGGTGGCCATGCTTCCTTCCTCTGTCCGGTGTGCTTTATGAATCAGGCCCTCTTATGCACCAAACTTGCTCCACAACCAGAACATTCAACTCTTCACTCAGCTCTAATGCAGTGTGGCAGCCTTCATAACAGTCACTGGGTAAAAAGTCACCAAAGCAACCTTCCTACATGGTTGTGAAGAAAAACAAGTTTCTCATTGATAAACTGCTGAGAAAACACTGAACGCTGGTTTAATAGGTTTTAGTAGTATCCCCAACTAACCACCTAAGACTGCTAGTGCTTGTGGTTTCTACCAAATCTCTGACCAAATATCACTCCTATGCATATATTTTTAAGAAGGCAGGTTTTTCTAAATGTGATTAGACCTACCTAACAAGTCTGCCTTGAATGTGTTTGTTCTGACTTGTATTTGTGCATTTTGTATGCCTTCACACACACGCTAATTACTTAGGGTTTAGCAAATATGTCACATGGGGTGCTTGGCTGATCTTATCTGGTTCTAACCCCCCTTTGAGGAGCATGGTACTTGAAGAGCTGCAGCTACCATGACCTTTCAACTCTGCTCCTTCGGTTGCAATTGAAGTGGACGGAAGTTATTCAACTTGTGCTGCGAAGGGCTTCACTCCAGTTGTCCCTCTATGAGGCGTCTTCAGACTTGTGGCTGAAACAGTCCAGTGACTCTGAATGAGTGGCACAGTGTTGCTGGAGGAAGTGGTTTTGTGGGGTGAGGTGAGGGGTCAACAATATTATGGACTTTATGCCCACAGGCAGCCAGAAACGGCTTCGGAGTGAAAGGTTTGTCGTGGGTTTGTATACGGTAGTCTGTTTGCACCCTCATTTATCAAAATGATTGTGATGGATTGTAAAGCCTGCTCTTGTTTCTCCACATCCAAGAATCTCAACTTTGCAGAAGCCACCTGTATCCACCTGTCCTCAATCTGTTAAGTACAGGTGTAGGAAAGTGCTTACTGAAGTTGAAAAAAAGAATGATCTTGTGTTGAGTGTCTATGAAATAACAAATTATCCAGCTTTGAAAGACGCAGAGGTCACCTTTGCTAATTCAGTAACCTGCAACTTTGCCTTGTGCCAAGGTAACTCACATGACAAAAAAGGAAGCTCTGCACCGGTCGGGATGTCCAGGGCTGCATATGATGTAATGTATCCTTCAGCACAGGACCGCTTGAACTTTAGGTTGTCCTCCTCCATGGGTGTGGGTGGAGATGTCTGAAGAACAGAGGCAATTTTCCCTGGAGAAAGCTAGAAAGGGCACGGATGCAAGGATATTTATATCTATCTAGCGCAATCATTGCATTCAGTCATCCAGATCAGCTGTTTATCCAGCAGCTGATGATAGCGGTTGGCAGTTTTAATTAGCTTTGGCTCAATAATTGTAATGAAACCCTGTGTTTCTGTAGCTGCCCAAAACCTCTCCACCATCTTGTTTAAACTGAGTTCTTGCTACTATTGTAATAACATTAATTTCCCCATGCTGCATTGCCCTATCTTTTGGGATTCAGCCTCACAGCTGGAAGTTCTCACAGTTTTGGCCATGGAAGAGTTTGGTTGCCACGTTAAAAATTCTTTTGTCCCATTCATGGAAAATCCAAACTTCTAAATGTTGAGGGCTTTTTTTTTAAATGACAATATGTGATCTGTATTGAATTTTAGTTACCAATACAAAGAAAGATATTCTTATACTGTATACAAAAATTACACAGTGTTACCTTAGACAGCACGATAAATAATCCTAGCCACAAAGAGTACAAGTCACTTGTTGATAGTCAGCTGACCTAAATAATAGGGAAAGACCTTTCAGTTTTCCTTCCTGCTGGAAACAGCCAAAGCTGAGAATAATGCCTTTGGCATGTAATCATTATCAACAAGATATTTAGTCTATGACACATCACGCTGTTGCAAGCCAGGGACATGCTCCACCAGGTACCTGAGGGTGTAGCACTTTGGAAATGGATGATATGACTACTGTGAATACAACGAAGAGAATGTTTTCTCAAGACATGTGCCTGGGCCACACATTAATGCAGTTGCATGCAGTGACATTTGGCTAAGTGCACTGATAAAAAAAGAAGAGAGAAATAGGCATGAGAAAGAGAGAGGACAAGAGAAAGGGGGAGGAGGAGAGAGCAAAAAAAGGCCCTTGTCCAGACGGCAAGCACATGCTCATGTAACAGGAGTCCTGAATTCCACAAGGCTTACTGACTTTTACTTCCCATTAAGCAGGGGGAAAAGAGAGTGGCTAAGCTGTGGTGGGGGTTAGAGAGCCTGGCAAATCTGATCAAATATCAAATAGGGGGACTTCTACCGGCCCTCTCAAAGCCTTGGGAACATCTGATTGGATCTGATTTCCAGTGGAGGCCCTTCTGATGCGGCGCGTCCCTGTGAAAGACGATGACCTGGGGAAATGAGCTGCGTGAGCCGACCTCCTGGTCTTACCTTAAGGAATGTGACTGCAGCCTGCAACCACACTGGGCTCCTTTTGTTATTGTTTGTTTAGTCTATTCTTATCATTTCTTTTGTTAATTGTTAATGCTTGACTCCAAATGCTTCCACTTGTCCTTTTTGTCACAAGAGTAGCTGATGTTGTATTTTTAAACACAGAAATGTCATGGACCCAATCAGCTCTGTAAGATCCACATGGTTGAAATGTCTCATAGTTACTATATGTACAATCACAAACGATTATACTACATCAGTAGCAAATTCTCTTTTATTAAGACTAACAACAACTTTTGAAGAATATATGAGCCATATTACAAACTTATATGATGAGCCACAAACATTTTTTTTTTGTTTTCAATGAACAAACTAAAGAAACCCATCGCATCTAGCTTTTCAATTGAAATTGTGCATGTAGGCTTTTTTTGGTGGTGACATTACATCCTGTATGTATATATTAAACCCCTACCAGTATTACTGAGGTCCAGACCTCATTGTCTGCATAGCTAGTTGTGGCCATGGGCCCAATGGATCATTTCATGTTGTCCTTTGGTTTTCAACGTATTTGCTAACTTTATTCTCATAGATCCGTTTTTCTACACTACAAAATTGCAGTACATGATATGAATGTCCATTAACTTTCACAAATAACCACTCTATTGCTTCACTTCCTGTATTGGTTAAGCTGAGATCCCTTTGCTCTAAATAGTTAAGTTTGTATTAATTGTTAATTGTGTGCATAAAAGAAAATATTATTATATGTTAAACTAAAAAAACACATCAGCTTTCTGTGTCAATTTTTTTTTTTTTACCATCAAATAGCTGATTGCATGGATTATAACTACTTGGATGGTTAAGAACAAATCATATAATCCTTGATGCAACTTCTGCATATGTATAATTTGCAGTGGAATAACTTGAAGGTTGCACTCGAAGCTTGTGAAATGGTGAAATGTGTGTTTAGATCCAATTACAATGAGAATTTCAAGTAAATTCCACAGGCTCTGAAACCACCCAGGCATGACTCAAACAGCAAATATCACAGTCATTCACTCTGGTGCCCTTTGTCAGTGGGATTTATTTCTAGTGAGCAGTTTACATTGGTGCGATACACTTCACTCAAGTTGGTAGAGTGACAAGTTGAAACACAGTTGTTTTGCCATTGGGTAGGCCACTCCCAGAAAAAAAGGTTAAAAAAAACATTTACCTCGATTCCAAATCGCTTCTTATTGCTTGCTGGTTGTTTAGATTAATAAAGTATCTGCAATTTGTGACTTCAGTTGGTAATGAGGAGTTTAATGTAAGTGCATCCTGTGTGACTCAAGAGCAAAGCAATGTAGAATGAAAAGATTATCTCTATGTCATTGATGCCACTTGTCGTGTTGTTAGTTATTCACTTTCAGAACTTGATATCATTTGAAATGATTTCACCAGGTTGTGTAAAACACAAGTCAAATTCCGGCTTGGTCTCCTTTTGTTGGTCGTCTTAATTTCTCTAACTAATATGAACGCTAATTCGTGTTTGCTAACACCACAGACAGGCTGAGAGTCAGGTGACCAGTTTTACTTCTGCAAGTTCAGGATAAACTACTGAACTGCAGTCAGTTCTGCAATGGAGGCTTGAGGTTAGAAGGAACAATAGGCAGGCAGCCACTGATAAAAATAACGTAATGTCATTAGAACTTGATAGGAAATCACATGAAACCATAAGTGGGAACCAACGACAGACATGCTGACAAAATCAACCTGCAGGGAGAAGCAAAGGGAGGGTCATGTTTAGAGAGAGAGAGAGAGAGAGAGAGAAGGAGAAGGAGAAGGAGAGGGGGGAAAAATCAGAAAGCCTCCACAAATGGTTTCTACCCATCCGGTTTTGTGAATGAATGAAAGGGTTAGGTCTTTTAGGGTTTCTCTGTCTTATCTTAAATCCTGTTTTAGTGTTTGGAGGATGCCTCCCTATCCTGTGGCCTGGACTTTTTTTCTCAAGGAAACACTGTGGCCTTTGTAATTTTATGCGCTTTCTAAATGCTTCATTTACTACAGAATGTGGTACATAATGCTGGTTGCAATAATAGTAATTAGGATTTGGTGTTTTTGAAAACTACAATAGACTGAAGAGGGAATGCTAATTGCCCACATGATCATGGCTAGTATAAGAGGCAGACTGTTAGTGTTGAGGAAATTGAAAAGCTTTAGTAGATGTGAGAGGAAGAAAATAGTACACAGCCTTAAGCATCAGGGCTGAATAAAGAAGGCATTGTCAATTAGGCATCTGGAGAGAGTCAGCGTGCTTTGTGGATACAATAAATGTATGACAGCTTGCAACGTGATTTATCAGAGACATAGTTCACAGTGGAGCTCAGGGTAAATGTTTGAATAAGTGTGAGAACGACAGACGCGGTAACACGTTAGTAAACATGCTACATCTGCAGAGAAGCTCATGAAAGAGCTTAGAGAGAGAAAAAAGATGACGAACAGCGAGCCGGATATCCCAGGTAATTTAAAACAAAAGACCTTGGGCAGACATTTCTGACAGTAAATCTCTCCTCCTCAGAGGATGACAGCTAGACTCAGCCCTACACAAAAGCCTATAATTTAAGCAAACGTGTATCGAAGTTCTAAGGACCTACCTTCTCAGCATTGTGTGAAATCACAGTAGAGTTATGGAGGCAAACACACACTTTCTCCAACAGCATGCTAGTCACTAACAGGGGTAGACAAATCAGAAATTTATTAACTAGTCTTCCAGGAGAGTGGGCGCTCCAGTATGGTGTCCAACCTCATGCTGTGGCTGCTAACACAATATAAATGTATTGTGAGCTAGTCAGCTAGTTAATTGCATTAATAACAATTAAACCAGTCTTCATGCTAACAAGAAAGAAAGCATTAGAAAGAAACCATTGCAGTCTCTAAGTGAGATTTCATTCATTCTATACAAATCATGTATGACAGTATAGCAAACAAATCAAAATAATTGGCATGTGGTCTGACGTTTTACTGTTCCCTACTCACATTTATTCCTCTTATTAGTTCTTGTTTAATGTATGCAAAAATGGAAAGACAAAATATAGAACTTTTTTTAATACCTGTCATATAATTTTTTTTGTTAAATGCATATAGAGATAATATAAAGAAGAAATAAACATAGGTAGTTTTTTTGCGGTGTAGCTACTACAGTTAGCTGTTTTGCTGTGTCGCTTGTGCAGTTAGCATGCTTTGCTGTGTAGCTAGAACAGTTAGCTTTCTTTGCTGTGTAGCAAAGGGAGGGTCATGTTTAGAGAGAGTGAGAGAGAGAGAGTGAGAGAGAGAGAGTGAGAGAGAGAGAGAGAGAGATCGAGAAAGAGATGGAGAGAGAGAGAAGGAGAAGGAGAGGATTAGTTAGTTAGTACAGTTAGTTTTCTTTGCTGTGTAGCTTTTACAGTTAAATTTCTTTGTTGTGTTGCTATTACAATTAGCTCTATTTGCTGCAAAGCTATGACAGCTAGCTTTCTTTTCTTTGTCACTAGAACATTTAGCTTTTTTGCTGTGTAGCTAGAACAATTAGCTTTCTTTCTTGTGTAGCTAGTACAGCAAGCTTTCTTTGCTGTGCCACTGGAGCAGTTTACTGTAACTATATAGTACAACTGTTGTAGGAATTTTTCCAAAAAAGATGATCTAATCTTATATAAATAAAAGAAACAAACAAACAAAAGTAGTTTAAGTAGTTAAGTATAGGTTAAAGATTTTGACTATTACTGTTTACCCTTTTAAACAAGCAAACAAACAAACAAACAAATAAATAATTAGTGAACTACGTATCACTTTGTAGTGTGAACCTAGGGTAACTTTTATCCCAATATTACCTCACCTGTGTCTGTTATGTGATGCTATTCGAAGCCAAATTTTCTCTCAGTATAGTTAATGGTATAGTAATTGAGTGAAGTAGCAGGAAACTTTAATGAGAGCTATGTTATGTTGCTTGATGTTGCTTGTTACTTATCCTAAACAAACGCAATGTCAATCATACATGTATAGTCTACCAAGCAAGAAATCAACTCATCACTCAGACTGCATACTAACGTAGCTATGTTATGGTTGGAGAAGCACACCAAAAGAAAACCTTTGTTTTGTGAAAGTCAAAATAAACTAAATTTTTTCTTCCTCAGGTTGTTGTACTCGCTCGACCACCAGCTCAGATCTTCCATGTCCAGAGATTTGTCCACTCCCGAATAACTACACTTCGTTTAAAGTCTCAGTTTAACCCATCTGTTTCTTCATTAATGCGTTCTAAAACTGTCGATGCATGCAGGTCACTGCCCAGGCCACATTCCTTTAGCACATTCGCTTAGAAGCACAGTAACACTGTCAGTGAGTCGGTTTCTATGTCATAACAGTCACCTGCAGTCCAGTGCAGCAGAAGCTGCTGTGGTACTAACCTGAGTGGGATGTGCAGTAAAGCAGAGCTCATTTCCTCCATTTGTACAGGGAGGCAGCCATCCCTAAAGTTAAAATCAAAGCAAACACCAACCTCACTGGGAAATATGTAACTGACAGTGTGAAGACCACGGCCTAATATTGACAAAACAATTGTCCAGGCGATGTGCGACAGTTCTTCTCACGCCCACTCGTGCAAAAATTCCATGTTTCCATCACAGCGGTAACTCATGTGTAACACATCAGTGAGAAGCGTGGGACTGGTGTGTGTGTGTGTGTGTGTGTGTGTGTGTTGTGTGTGTTTGCTTATCTTTTGTCCCATACTGTCTTAGTAATTTATCAACATTGCCTGTAGTTTCATTTGTAATCGGGGTTTGGTGGTAGAACTTCAAATGCAATTAGTCAGATCAAATCTCTAAAGTCCAATTACATAAAATTTCTTGCTTACAATCTTTTGGATAAGCAACTGATACGATTGAACAGTGATACGTTTGCTTTTAATGCTTAATAATTAGTTTATGGCTTTAAATAAATAGAAATTTAAATAGGCCTTTAAATAGAAGTAGCTATTTTAGTTTTGTTTCTTAGCAATGCTTCATATCATCACTTCCGTTATTAGGAGATACATCAGTTTGTAACTTGATGCAGGAAAATACACATATAGTTCTCCTTTTGTGTTTAAACAAAATATTTTGGTTTTTAAAATGCCCTGCAATAAGATCGCTAGTCAGACCAAATTTATGAAAGTGTAAGAAATGTCCCTGTATCACTGTAGTAATTTCTGGATCTGATAAGCTATCTTCAGCTACCTAATTTACACAGATCAGCAATTCTAAAACTTTTTTAAAAATAAAACTGAAGTCACTAATTTTCTTCCTCAGATCTGTTACAATATGCTGCAAAATACTCAGTTTGAGCCACTACAATCCTTAGCAGGCTCTGCCAGTTGACGTCGCTGGTTCTAGACACACACGTTCACAAACTTTCACACACTTTCTCAGGTTTCCTCTAGTCATGGCACCCCGTGACTAACTTATGCACAGGATTTTTGATTTACAATGTTTCTTTAATTCGGCTCTGAAGAGTGAGGCTTTCATCTTTCTGAACACGGCTATGATGGGGGGACTGTGCTATTTGAGGTCAGATAAAAATGTACAGTATAAAGAGCAATGCCAGTTAAAGAGGAAGAGAAACGTCCTTAGAATATTTCCATGCTGCTAAAATGTGTCACCTCTCTATTCCATTAGGGCAGATCAGATTGGGCACTGACCAGAAAAGGATTTTTTCTCACACACTTGTGTTTTTTTTTTTCGTTTTTTTTTATTGCCGTGGTGCCAACATCTAGTTTAGATGTTTATGATGATGATACAAATGTGATATTGTGCCTTTCTGCTGTTTTTTTAGCCAAAGCAAATAAAATGTCTAACACAGAAGCAATTCACTGAAGAAGAAAGGGTGTGAGGTGTGATAACCATGCATTTCATTTTCTGTAAAAGTTGCTTTTGACTTCATGAGCTTCTTGCTTGAGAGCCAGTGGAAAGAAGATGGCAGGTCTGTGGTCTCTGTGGTTTGCCAATTTCTTGTTGGGTGCTTGTCCGGAGATCATTCATTTGAATCCCATCAGCCATCAGTGGCCAAGAAGCCAGGCCATGCTCTCTGTTTAAGAGCAATTGTGTTTTCTCTCTCCTTTCAGTCACAGTAAAACTGGCTAATAATGGGTGTCTCTGAGTGCTTGGCTGCAGAATTTGAAGTATAACACTTTCCTCTGAGTGTTTTATGCCACCCATTATGCAGCATGAGCAACCAAAAAGATGACCAGTGGTTGGCTTCATGTTTCTAAAAGAAAGCATTCTTTATAATTGGTAGTTGTTGTAATAAAGGACAGGCCTAAATGGTGGGTAGGGGTTTGGCCTTAATCCATGGGGTTTGCACATCTTCAGGTAATCGCTTTCTCCTGGTCAGGACTATGGTGGACCAATCTAAATTCAAGGGAAGAATACACCCTGGATGGGATGGCAGTTCATCAGATGACACAACACACTTGTTGGGCTTTTGGAGGTGGGAGGAAACTGGAGGAACCCCACACAAGAAGTGGAAACAAAATGTAAAATTCCAGGCAGTTGAGGATTGAAGCCCAGAACATGGAGCTGGTACATGTGGATACACCAAGTCTATCTGGTGCACTGCTGACAGGGCGTGATTTCCTGTTAGCAGGGCCTTAATCCACAGCATTCATACATCTTCAAGTAAGGAGGTGGTCAGGAGTTTGGTAGACCCAGAGCCTATTCAAGTGCAACCCTGGATGGGATGGTAGTTTATCATATGACACAAAACACAAGATGAATTTACTTCCTATATTTTATATAAAATATCTCAATAGTTGCTAAGCCAGTCTTTACATAATTTGTACTTCCAAAATGTCTTACAGATGCATAGTCCATCAAATACATACATGCTAGTACACATAGATCAGGGCCTCTGTTAGACGTCTAACAAACCAAACAAACTACCAGGTAGTGTCAGGTGCGGATGTCTCAAACGGGACAAAATCCAGACCCAAATGTAGGGATAGAAGGCAGACAAGGGTTTTATTAATAAGAAAACTAAACTAGCAGACCCAGGAATAAACTAAGCAACTTGAATGCAAAACAACATACAGGGAAACCAAAGAAATTATAAAAAGAGCAAATCAGGTATTGGGCGATGAGGACTCGGCAAAAGGCACACACAAGATGACAGGTATAAATAGGGTAGGTAATTAGTGACACATAAGGAGCAATTGTGCAGTATTTTGGGGTTTGTTGTCATTGCAAATTTTGCTCTTGTGTTTCTGAATATGATGTCGCACGTTTGTTGTTTTGTTTTGTTTTGGCTTTAATTTTCTGTTGATTATTGAGTGTTCTGTTGTGTTTCCATATTTGCTATCATGCTTCAGAATTTGCTGTTGTGTTTTTGGTTTATCTCTGGCGTTTTCTGATTTTTATTCATGTTTTTGAATGTGCTTTTATGTTTCTTAATGTATTGTGTTTCTGACTTTGCTGCAGTGTTTACTGACTTTGTTTCTGTCTCGTTTCTGAATATGTTTCAAGTTGTGTTTTCAGGATTGCTTTTGTGTTTTGGGTTTTTCATTCTTGCTTTTGGTTTTGTAATTGTGTTTTCTGATTTGCTGTCATGTTTCAGAGTTTAATGTTTTTTTTATTTTTTCTTTATATGTTTTGTACTTACAAGCCACTGTACTTTTATGGCACCCGAAAGTTCAACTCTGAACAGGGTGTTTTGTGATTCACATAGTGTTTTTTTCTTTTAGTGCTGTTCTTCGTGCTGCTTTTTTTTTCTATTTCCCCTGACATCCTTTTTGATTTTGTCCCCAATTGCTAAATATTTACCTGCATGTTCAATAAAGACGCCCATTTATCACTCGCTAGCCGTTTCTTAAAGCCTTTTCCGACTTTGATACAGAAGAAGCCTGATGGAACATAGAGACATTTGGAGGATAGTGTTTACTTTAAAATCTACCTCCAGGACTTTAGAAGTGCTGGTCTCCGTCACTGAATGACACTTTACAAGGATAAATACTTTAATGTATATACTGCATTCATTTGCTGTGCCTGTTGAATCATCACTTGCTCGCAGAAGTTTCATCGTGTGGCCTGTTAGCTAGCCAAACCCATGCAATGTCTTAAAAGCATCTTGTTAATGTGTGAAAAGTTGCTTTGTTTAGAAATACCCACAGAGCTGAGCTGGGGTTGAGTCATTGGAAAATGGGCCTGGAGAGGAAGGTGATGGATGCTGTGTTTGGTTCACTGCCTTTTCAAAGGGGAACTGTCCTTTCCCTTTTTTACTCGAGCTCCAAGTTGATTTGTTTAAGCTGCAGAGAACTCTATACAGTTACAGCCTAAAGGGAATGAATAGATCACAGAGAAGCTGTCTACAGTGAAGTCTGGATAACTTGCCCAAGCCAGTCGCCTAATCTGAAGATCTGTTTGACTTTCTTTTGTAGACAGTTGAATCAGGTGCATAGAGAGCTGTCTGACTGAATGTCTTTTTTTTCTGTATGTTAACTCAGTTATACAATAACAAGGAAATTGAGGGTCGGCATTCAAATTTTATGCAAAATATGCAAATCTATGAAAAGCGCATTCCAAAAAACGAGTGAAAGCATGTTTCCCGGGCAGGGGGTTGGAGGTTGTGGTTGTTTCTTCTGTCCTTGTAGTATTTGTTTTTTTTTTTATTATTATTATTTTATTTATTTATTTTAGTATTATTTTTTTACATATACATTTTTACATATACATTTTTTTGCAAATGTATTTATACTGATGAGTGGTCTGTCTTAACATTTGCTGTCCTGATGGACTATGTAGCAAACTCTTAAAGACATTTTGTCATGCCCTATGATCTCATTCTATAGAAATAGTCTTAATTATTTCCTAGTCTTAATAGAGGAGTAGCATAGTGGCTTAGTATTTAGCGCATTTATCCCACACTTTTGGATTTGGGGTACGATTCATCTGTGTTTTTGACACAAGAGGATGAGATAGAAATATTGTTCTAAAAGTAATTATAATGAATGAACAAATATAATTAATTAGCAAATGAATTATATTTACGGCACCCCCTTAATCCAGAGCGACTTACAATGCAACTGAGGGTTAAGGGCCTTAAAGGGATCACCTGATTCTATCATCAAACTTATATCTTATTGCCGACTGGTAAAAATTATAAAAGTCAGTCAAATTGTCAGTTTTGTTGTTGCTGCATACAAGAAAAAAGCAACTCTATGTCCCTGTTCTATGGAAAAACAACATTAAAAGGAAGTAAAGAGCTTGTTTCCCCCTCACAGCACATATCAAAAAGGAAGCCGGACAAATGCAGACCTTATTTTAGAGACAAGGACATGTTCAGAGAAACTGCAGAATAAACAATAGTCGTGAAGGCCTTCTCAGCTCTCTCTCTCTTTCTCTCTCTCTCTCTCTCTTCCATAACTCACACTACAGCCGATCTGCCTTCGGGGACAGATGTGCGTTTACAATGTGATTGCAAGAGAAAAAGAAAGAGCTACTTTCTCTGGAGGAAGGGAGGATAAGGAGCTATGCTATTTAGGCTTTTGTGACATCCTGCGTGGCATAAGGCTGATGATTGAGAGCTTAAAGATATCACCAATGTGGAAATGCACTAATGCCGGAGTCTAAGCAAAGACAGTGTTTCTTTTTTTTTTAGGTTTGTTTCTGAGATCCTGAAGATAATCCAGAGTTCAGACAAAAAGCATCTGAGAGAGAGAGAGCGTGATTGGACATTTGTAAGTGGGTTAATTAGCTTTTAGAGTGTATATATATATATATATATATATATATATATATATATATATATATATATATAGCTGTGTTAAAGGCCTTTTTTGGCACAGATTTCTAATTTATCTGATGGGGTCTCTCTGACCACACTGTTTCCTCATCCCACTCTGTAACACTAATCATCAAAAGATCAGCTTTGCCTGCCACCCCCATCGACATGCACACACATACAAACAAACAGGCAGTGGTGTAGGAGGCTTCTTTCTAATTGCTTTTTAATTCACTATTCCTTTGCTCCCCTTCTCAGCTGCTCCAATTATAGAGGCCATTGTCTAAATATTTAGGGGCTGCCTATGCAAGCCTCCAAAATCCTTCTGTAGACAACTAGGTCTTGCTTTTGAACCTCATGGTCAATAAGGACCACAGCGAATCAGCTGTTCTGTACTGTTTTTTACCTCCCGCTGCTGCTCCACATGTTTGGGACAGGAGCGGTTGAGCGTGGGATTGAAGAGCATGAAGCAACATGAAGAGGGTTTAAGGCAAAAAGGTGTTTACATTCCACTGAGCACGCAGGTAGATATCCATCCACGATTGTATATTAAGCCTTTATTTATATCCAGACAAATTTTAGAGCACTGAATGTAATAAATCATAGAGGGTTCATTTGAGACAATTTACTAGGGGGTGGTTGTGGAGATGGTGGGGTTGGTAAGCCCTCTAAAAGCTTCAAAGCACCTTCCTGGCAGGCTTTCTTGTCTGTTTACAGTGTGTCATTTGTGCAACACATATTACCGCTTGTTATTTGTGTAACGTGATTCCACTGACCTGTGTTATGACTGATTGCTTTGTTTTGTCTCTACGTAATTTTGTTGTGATCAAATAGCCACTAATTCGTGTCTCAATCTTCCACTAATTTGACTCTCCACAAATAACATAAAATGGGATGGGGAGTGTTTCGGTTACACTTTACCTGCCGCAAAACCTTGTTTTTCCTCCCTGACTTCCCCAACATCTGCTTCACGCAGTCTGACTGGCCCACAGGCTCCCCATGGAACCCATATGCCAGCCAGCAGGCCTTGCCACCCAGATAGCTGCCCCCGGCATTGCTGCTCAACACAGACACAAGGATGCCAGCGAGTCTGACTGTGCTGTGAAGCAGCTGGGTTTACACACACACACACACACACTCAAACACACACACACACACAAACACACACAGAAATCAACATCCACACTAAGAAGCAGCTGGATCCACCCTCAGCCTCCAGCATCTGATAACGTCCCCTTTTTCTGTACGATTGCACCAGGGGGAGCAGGGAAACGAGAGGAGGGTGGAGAAGAATTTGCCTGTAGAAAGAAAGATAAAGTACTTCAAGGTTTTATCCAAACTACAAGATATCTTGCCTTTTATCTTCAGTCTTTTATACCAGCTAGACATTTACGTTTTTTAGCCACGAAAACTCACAGATTAACATTTACATTTCTGTACAGTCTACATCTGACCAGTTCCTCTTACATCATTGTGACTGCCCTAAGGAACCAACTAGTCCCTTTGATTTTGTGTGGCCCCAACTCCCAATTACACCTAATGTTGACTAATAGCCCCTGGAGAGGATGAGGTTGAGCTATATCTCGGCCACACATACGTGATCATCTATTATGATGGCGCTATGCCTAGGCAAATGTTCTGGGACTGTTGAGGAACCAGTGGTCACTTTCTCTGATTTTCCTAACAGTTTCACTACAGGGTAGCTTCGCTCACTCTTTTTCTCTCACTCCTTCCGTCTGCCTCTTGTCCTAGTCCCCCTCTTGTCCACTCTCTGCCACCCATGCCGACAGCTGCCTGCTTGGCAAATGCCTTGGCATGCGATAATTAGTGTAAGGGTGGTAGGGGGCACTGTGAGGGGGGTACAGTTTTGTTTTGGAGAGCGAATAGTGGGTGTGCTGTGTCCAGCTGGCTGTTCCTAGCTTAACAGGCTGGGCTTTGTGAAGTCCGACAGCTGCATGGAGACCGCGTGTGTCTTTATGTGTGTGTGACTGTGAGGTGTGTGCACATGTATCTGTCCCATGCTTAAAAAGAAAGTCTGGACTCTCTTTGACAGTTTCTTTGTCAGTTGGAGTGTGTACACGTTTGTATTGCACATAAATCTTCCAAAATGGGATCTTAAAAAGTAAAAGTATTGACATCATTACCTCAGAGATTCTGACAGATGTTTAAGTATGGAATAAAACACAAAGCTGTCATAAAATAATCAATGATGCTGCGCAATATGAAGTGGAGTTACTGTTACCACCCCAAGTTGATCATTTTTTCTATAACAGCATGACCCAATATGTTTTATTCATCTTATACAACTAGTTTTGTGGAGTGTCAAACATTTAATAGTAATTCCCTGTATATGGTGGTACAATCGATTCCACTGGTAATAGTGTACAGTAAAGCAAGAAGCTGCAACTACTTAAAATGATTCAACATTACCAATGGACCAATCAGAAACTACTTAAAATTATTCAACATTACACATGGACCAATCAGAACCAAGGATTGTTTTGCTGTTCAAGTCTTTTCAACTCAATAAAGAAAAAAAAATTATGTCAGAGTGGATATTTCTGCCCCAAATCCCTTTCTCCCCATTTGCATGCTACTTTAATCTAACCCCGTTAAACTGGTCTGAACTTGACCTGTTGATCCATCTCTCTGTACTACTTCCTTTCCCATCATTAAACTCAAAGCAATCCAGCTGGCTGCTGTTTGATACAACCCGATTGGAAGGACCCTGCCTATCATAACTAAATGAGGGGTATAATGAAGTAGATCACAGATGGGGGTGGTTCTCACAACTTTGATGTGTAAATCATTCATCTGAAAGACCGCTATCTGTCCTCTCAGCAATGAGTGACTTGCGGTTATGAGGGTAGTGAGCACATTTGTCATAAAGCGGTTGCAGTTAAACCCTAAAATGCCCTTCCCTTTTGCATAGTATGATCATAAATGCTGCAATCCTCCTCATGTCCTAGAGCTAGAAAAAGAGACAAATGGACCAATTCTGCCTTTAAGTCCTCCTCGGAAGTTCATGCGTATGCATTTGGAGGTGGTGATAACGATGTGGTGGGTATTCAAGTGGTTATGGTCGGAAGAACAGATGATGTGCAAAACAGTCTTTTTTTGTTTTGTATTTATGCTTGTGAATCATCAATTACATAAGTTTATTTTTTTTGTTATTGGAACGCCCCCTAATCGGAAAGTTGGTGCTCATAGAAAAATATGACTTCCCAAGTTGTAATTATGACATTGTGGTGTCTCTCCTTATAATTATGATATTTCAGATATGCAGTACAAGGATAACTCATAGAATCATTTGATTGGTGGAAGGTCTCTGAAATAGCTGGTTTGGACAATGTCAAGACAAACAAAGAATTCATCTTCACCATCTTCATACACTTCACCGTCTTCATACACTGGATGGTTTTCGGTTGCATTCAGTTCATAATTGTGTAACAGTCTAGTAACTGATGGGTCAACAAGTTCCTGTGGTGCTTAGGATCTGTAAGCTGTGCATGCCTGGAGAAGCTCATAACTTACAGCTTGTTCGGATTGTTCTGTGCACACACCACCAGCACGCTGAAGCTAAAAATACAATGCGAACAAAGTTTGCTAACCTGCGGCTGTTTCCCCTTTTCCCTATTAAAATATGACCCCTGGCCTTCTGCTCTGTGCTGAGCTCGAGTGGGGGACTGATTGGGGTGGACTGACTGTCAATCCAGTTAGCTTTTTCTTCGATGGGCTTCCATCAAACCCTCTTTGAACCCTTCCTCCATGGCCATGGTGCTAGCTGATTACCTTCCTTTGGCTATGTAAATCACTCCCACAAGCTCCACGCCATCACAATGGGCCTTTTTAGCTGGGCGGCTTCTGAGCCTGCAAAAGGGATTATGACTGTTTAAAAAAGCCAGTCATCTCAAATCAGCCCCATTATATTGCACTTTAAGTTGCACGGCCTCATGTTTGTTCCTGTCTGGAGGCCATTTTAGGCCCCCTTTGTAGGCCTCAGTAAAAACATCTGTTTGTCATCCATAAACACAGTTAACAGCATTATAACATCATGATAAAAATGATGATCTGTTCACACTGTCCTCCCCCCGCCAGGCTTACATGTGTCAGGAAGGCAGTAAGGGAGGATTGGAGAAGAGCTGCCAGGAGCTTTCAGGGTTGCTGCTGTTGGATTTGTTTTTTTGGGGTTTTTTTTTGCTTGTTTTTGGGGAAGCCCTGAGAACTCTGTGTTTAAACACTTGGATTACTTGGTGTGGCCTTTCAGTAAGTTATTCTTTGTGTGTCTTGCTAGAACAGGCCATAGTAAATACCTTACGTGCAGAGACAGGCCGACTGAAAAAAGTAAAACAGGTCAAGGAAATTTTGATAAACTGAGAAAAGGGCTTACCTGTTTAAGGTTACAATTGTCCTAATGATATCAAAACTATCCATGTCCCTGCCCTCTGTGTGGAAGCATTTGTTCCAGCTCTTTCCAACTGATTAGAATAACATATTTTTTACTTCTGAAAGTCCCCTTGAAATAGATTATGGTCTGTGATATGATTCTGTATGTTAATGTAGCTCATTCTGAGTGATATGTTGAAGTGCTTGATTGACTTAAACAATAGTCAGTAAAAGTCAAGATATGCCACACCACACCGAATCTAAACAAACCTGACAATAGCAAAAGTACATTACAGCACAACATTTTTTCCACATATCCCAGTTTTAGGATGTTGGGGTCAGGGTGCAGTGTCAGGTCCTGGAGCAGAGAGAGTTAATGGCCTTGCTCATGTGCCCAAAAGTGGTAGCTTGGTGGTGCTGGGCTTGAATTCCTGACCTTCTGGTCCACAAGCCAGCACCTTAATCATCTGAACCAACACTACCCTAGTTTAGGGAACTAAGTATAAAGAACAGCAAAGAGGTTGAGAGAGACATTGGTTAGTCAAATGAAGTGACATATTAAGTGTAAAATATATCCACCTCTGAAATATACCACCTCTGAAAAGTACCTGTCCCATAATCACAACCAAATACAAACATCATCCCCTTCAAAATAAATGAACTCAAACCATTTTTAACACTTACTTAATGAATTACTGTTAATTACTTTTTTTAATTTTTTTCAGTAATTAAAACTGAATCACTCAAAACCAACCCAATGACCAGAAGTAGCTAGAAAAAGTTGTAGGTTTTATGTATCTTGGAGGAAGCATGTATTAGTCTTCACCCTTCCAAACTGGAAGCTGATGACTAGCTAGCTGATGACATTGGAAGAAAAAATTGTGGATAAAAAAAAAATGCAAAAATCCTGTAAGCACAATTTACAATGTTTTGAAAGTTTACACGTCACCCTAAAAGGATTTATTGGGTACATCCCTTAGATACAGAGAAGCAGGAATCGCTTTCATTGCTATCCTGTTTCTTGGCCTGAACTACAGAGGCGAGTGCAGCAATGTTCTGCACTTACACAGTATTGGAAAAGCATGGCGTTCTTCAGCCAAAAAACATCTTAACTTGTGATCAGTAAAAGCAACCTTCCAGCTTCCAGCACACACTCCCACACAAAGCAGTCAGCCCTATAAAAAGGAGTGGGATCCTTAAGCAGCAAACGAGCTTGATCCTTGACTACACAATGCCCAATTCAAAGCAACACGGGCACAACACCGCCAGCCAACACTGGTTTCTAAATAATCAGCCGATTGGGCCCCACACTTTGGCGCGCTCCAGGACAAAGGAGGAAAGGGTGCGAGGGCCCATGTGAGCTCTGCACACAGAGGCAGCCAGGCAGCAGCAGCAGCGTGGCTCGCCTTTAACGAGCGCTCGCTGATTGAAAGCTCCAATTGTGGCCCGCGCCTCGGCACGCCGCTCCGGCCGCGCATTCATCCTTACTTCCTGGGGCTTTTGTGTGTTAGCAAGGCTTTGGGGGGACAGGGGAGGGTGGAAAGGGGGCACCCGACCCGGAACATTGGCACGACATGGTGGGCCCCCACAGGAGCGCCTCTACCATCTGCCGCAGTAATTCAGCGACCCGCATGCCAGAGCAGCCACGCGGCCTGCTTACGCAACGCTGCTTGCCCCAGGCCTCAGTGCAACAAAGCCCAGAAACAAACACCATGGGCTAGCTTGGAATTTCTCCTCTACTGGGGCCCACTTTCTTTTCAGGAGCCCTCCAAGAAGCAACCGGCCCCTTTT
This sequence comes from Tachysurus vachellii, assembly GCF_030014155.1. Taxonomy (NCBI): domain Eukaryota; kingdom Metazoa; phylum Chordata; class Actinopteri; order Siluriformes; family Bagridae; genus Tachysurus; species Tachysurus vachellii. The sequence continues at coordinate 37,543,655 of NC_083460.1, forward strand.
TGCCCTCCACTCCTATAAGCTCAGCTCCTCAGGCCATCGTGGCTTCCCAGTAGCATCACACTGTAATCCTTCCTTTCGATTTAATCGTTTATTAAAAGCAAAAGTTTTACTTGTTTCCTGAGTAGCAAAGTAATCTCGAAACTGTACAGTGTACTATAAATCATACTTTCCCTGCTGACCCATAACACAGTATATCCAGAGACTGCCTCCATCTATATCTGCCAGTATAGTGCCAGGAATACGCCCTCCAAGGGGAAACTGAGTCAGTGTTTTTAAATTTGGGTGGCATTCTTTCAGAATGACTGTTTAGAGGTCCCATTTTAAGCATGCAGTTGTAGACAGTTGCAGGACCACAGGCATGTTGCCCTTTACTTTTATGCTTCTGTTCTCTTTGTCACTGTTGTTTTATATGTCCTTCTTAAATACTTCTATAAAATCCTCATGTGGTGTTCTTTGCCTGGGTGGCATGCTTTAACATGGACACAGACCATGTCACTGAGGTCAAATTGGCTATCTGTGTAATTGCCACCCTCTGTACATTTTGAAATCTGTTATGAAATTCCAGAGATATTTCCTGTTCTCAAATTCCTTGGTGCTCCTACCTCCATTTTTCTTCATCGTGAAATTTACGTGGGTAATACTTGATTCCACTCTTGATCTTGATTACATTTTTCCTTGGCTTTTGAAGGTTCTCAACTATGAGCTTGATTATGTGACAGGACAATAAAGAGAACCACATGCCCCGCTGTGCTGCTGCCAAGCGCCCTGAGTGGGGTCATGAGGCAGTCAACCCAACTAGTTCTGCAGGGTCATTCTGTCTTCCTGTGCCTTGAATATTTAAGGTCAAAGTTGACTTACTTGAGTATGTACACCACTGGCACCTTAGGCCACTTTGAAAATATCCTGTGCAAGAAATTCTTCAGTCCACACAACAAAGTGATTTCATACATAAACTCTCTCACTCACTCATTTTCTACCGCTTATCCGAACTACCTCGGGTCACGGGGAGCCTGTGACTTGATCGGGCATCAAGGCAGGATACACCCTGGACAGAGTGCCAACCCATCGCAGGGCACACACACACAGTCTCATTCACTCACACACACACACACACTACGGACAGTTTTCCAGAGATGCCAATCAACCTACCATGCATGTCTTTGGACCGGGGGAGGAAACCGGAGTACCCGGAGGAAACCCCCGAGGCACGGGGAGAACATGCAAACTCCACACACACAAGGCGGAGGCGGGAATCGAACCCCCAACCCTGGAGATGTGAGGCAAACGTGCTAACCACTAAGCCACCGTGCCCCTCATACATAAACTGTTATGTTAAATGATGTTACAAGCATGTCTATTCAGCAAATATTCAATGGCTCATATATCTTCATTAACTACTTTATCTTGGTCAGGGTCATATAAATCTTGGTCAAGCTATAAAACTATGTACACACACAGATTCAAATGTGTGGCCTGATGATGAGAGGGTGCTACTGCTATTGTTACACTTATTCAAAAATCTCCAGTTACATTGTGGTTTGTACCACCAGACCAAAGAGTAACAAACTCACCAGCAGCCATGTTTGTCCACATCCATAACCCTCATTAACACTCGCAAAACGTTAGTATGCACAGGTTGGCACCACGATGCCAGTGTGAAAATAGAGTTTTAAAAATTGGTCATATTTGAGCTTCGGGTTTAGTGAACAAAATCATCAGGCCAACTTGCAGACGGATAAAAATAAGTTAGGTTTTCAAAAATATTCATGAATGGGGGTCTTAGTCATGCCAAAGAATGCATGGGATTGGTAAGCGAGACACAGAGACAGAAACACTCACTGATGTAGTCTACCAAAGAAATAACCACAATGTGGGCATTACCCTGGATCAGGATAAAATTACACTGGAACAAATTAGGCATCAAATTTACAACTTCACATTAATTCATCTTTTGTTAACCAATCTTGCACTTGACTTTCAAGGAAGCGTTGCTTGGTGTGGCTGTTTGGAATGTAGGAATAAATAATATTGAAACAATCTTATCATATCAACAATTTTCACCCACACATTTTTTCCCAGTCCATAATGGCAAAATACGTAACTGATTTATCTTGTGTGTATTGTTAGCACTTTTTTATCACATATCCTGGCTTATAAAACTGCACCCAGTAAAAGTGAAAGTTAAAGTCAAACGATTTAACTTCCTAGAAATCACCCACCCATTTTATCATAGGTTTAAAGTGGGAGTCTAAGAGTCAGGGAACTAAGTTAATTAAAGACGGGCTTGAGCTATTACTCATCAACTAACCACAGCTCCTCCCTAAGCTTGCATATTCACCTACAGGAGCGTCAACACGATTGGTTGCACCCGAAAAAGCCCCAGACCACGTTTGATCAAAATACATATTTAGTTTTGCTGTTTGTTTTTAAACATTGCTATAGGAAGAGAAGGAAAGATGTTAGATGTAGATGTTTTAAAAAGGTGTGTCCCAGGTCATTTTGAACCTGTTCATCAGATAATAAACAATCTGAATGTCTTTAGGATATGGAAGACTGATGGTATTTTAAATAATCCTTCTGTTGGGAACTGAACACAGCATTCGGTGCTAAGACTAATCTATTTGCTATGGTGACTCATTTACACTGTGTACTTTACCCTGCACACTGGCAGATTTGGTTGTATGACTGTGTGTAATTAGGAAAGTTACAGTGTCTATAATGTTCAACTGCAGAATGTCAACTTTAATGTGATGCCATTTCTGGGGACTGTAAGTAATTTTCAAACTCGACAGCTCGGTTGATTCTTGGCCAGCTGTTTGTCATTGCATCGTTGGAGCACTAAGACACTCTAAAGTCAGGAGCTTATTCTAAAGAAGACATACATCTAGAGTGTGTCTGTTAATGTAAGTACCAAAGACATGTCAGTGATGGTCTGTCATTAGGCTGGAAAAAAATTGGAATGAATTAATATCCCTTTTACACATGCATTTTTATGCAGGAGTTTAATCAGAATTCATTCAGAAGGGTTTAGGTGTGAATGCAAGCTACTGTTCAAATCATTTTACATTACAGTATACTTAGACAAGTGTAAGTCCCTGGATATATAAGGTTCATGTGTAAATAGAAGCCAGTGCCTTTCCTAGAAACAATGCAGACAACATCTGAGTAAAAACATTAGCTGTGTGAAGTATGAACAAGAAGAAATTCATTGGAATCTAAACACAATTCAGAAGCTTTCGGCCGTTCGTTCTGAAGACGAAATTCTTTTTCAGATGAAACTGGGATGTGTAATTTTTAAGCCAGGAGCATGTGGTATATGTAAACATAATAAATAACAACAAATTCACTGATTACTTAACCCTGCTGTGTGTAACGAGACATTAATGAGAAATTATTGCTGAAATGCTGTGAGTCTGAATAACTGAAAATCCTGAACATTACCAGGAACATCGTCTTGTAGGCTTTCCTATGTTTTGTCAATAAACATAGACCCACCTACTCTAACAGAAAGAAATAATTTGACTGACACGGAAAATGACCCCTTACTCACCCCAACTGCTTCACATAAATCAACATTAACAACTTTTTAACTTTTAAGGACAGAACCGTGAATCAGTCTTCTGACTATAAGTTCTGGCATTCAATCAGATTACAGTTTTTAAGATACAGGAGTTTGCAGCCTAGAAAAGTTCATATTGTCCTATAATCATTTGCAACCAAGATCTACACATTTTATCAGTCTGAAAAGTTGTACTGCTCTGAAAAAAAAAGAAAGAAAGAATGAATGTTTATGGTTCAGCTAGTAAAATGCAAGTGTCGTTGAAGTCTGTTTGTCTGTACAGCATGACATTTTATTTTATCGACACTTGACTGTATTAGTCTAATTCAGATGAAGCACTGACGTAGCCTATGCATTTATTTTCACTGTGCAAGGTGAATGTACACAGTTCTGTAAATCCCTACACTATATATCAAAATGCTTTGAGCAGCAGTGTGTAACAGAGAAGAAACTGGCAGAAAGCATTGCTGTTTTGCCGAACGTCACGGCTCGGAGGAGTTACGACTCTGGCTCATTTTGTTCTCACTTGTTTGACCTTTTGCAGATCCCCAGCCGCATTGTTCAATAATGGCTGGTTGAAGAGTCGCACCCTTCTCTCTATGTGGTTACCTGATCCCTCCCAGCAAACACAGTGTGTTCACATGGGACTGCTCATACCAAAGTACACCTACGCAATCGACTCCCTTTTCATTTCGCCTTTTCATTGTGTGTACACATGTATGTGAACGTGCGCTTTGGTGAGTGTTTAGTGGTGTGAAAATGAAAAAAAACAAAAACGACATAAAGCACTTCACAATGAACTCACTTTGCATAATAAAGATAATATTAATGATAACAATAATAAGGGATTTGTGATGATATGCAATGACAATAGTGTATATTGTTATAATTAAATTTTACATTTCTTCTGCACAGGATATGTAAGGCTCTTTTATAAAAGCTGTGTGATTAATGATTTTTCTCATGTCATTCAGATTTTGATGGCCTTGAAGATGCTAACATGGATTGCTTTTGTCAATAAGGTTTAGCTTAAGAAGATCCTCAAGAACCTTAAGAAGTCAGGAATGCAGGTCTGTCTGTCTGCTCTGTGACCCCAGTGTATTTAAAAATTAAATAAATAAATAACTACACATAACTACCACTACACACCTTTCCCTCACTACTGAAACCCAACTCGTTATCATTTATGCCACAGGGTGTTTGTATAGTCTGCAGTTCAGACTGTTGGTATTCAACACTCGTCTTTTGTTATGATCTCTTGTCAGATCTTAGCACCGGAAGGATGGGCCCTGGAATAGCAGAATGTCTATGAGGGCCACACAAAGGTGAAGAATTTAGCAGAACTCCTGGTGCTGGGGGGTGGGGTGATGGGAACTCCATACATGGGTACGGGCCCTCACACAAGCACTGAGGCAGCACTAGGGTTGAGTTTTATGAGCCCCCTAAAGGTACAGTACATAGAAACAGAAAGCCGGTTTCAGCGATCCAGATCACACAGCATGGATGGAACTGTAACCGTAGCTGGGCGACGAAACACAGAACAAGGGAACTCTGACTAGGTGCAAGATGCAGCTAAGGCATAGGTCCCATACATTCCTGCCCCGATGCCTGCATGCTTACACTGCACAAAGCATGCTACGCTTGGACTAATGTTTATGAAAGTAATGTATTAGTCACTCACGACCTTCCCACTAGGTCATTGTATGTATTCATATAATCGATTAGAATGTCCTGAGGGGTATGCAAGACCGCTTTAATGGACCTGAAAAAAGCCATCTACTACTTTCTGACTCCTGTAAATGGTTAAGACGATTAGTCTTTGAAGTAGCATTAGTCTCAGATTTAGCCTGAAATTATAGTAGGAATAAAATAATAAGCAAAACAAAACACTCTGCTCCATTGACTTGCAGCTGGCCATGTTTTTAGGTGAAACATTACATTACATACCCAGCTCAGAGATTTGTTTATAACAAAACTTAGAAAGTATGGTTGAGTTTATGTTTCTATTAGCTTACACCACCTATACTACAGGTGCTTGCTACATCATTTTGAAATTTGTGCAAATGTTTGACACGTGAGGACTTTTCTTTTCTTTTTTTTTCTTCATTATTTGAATTTATTTAACATTAACAAACCACACAAAACAAACTACAGCATTTATAAAGAAAAACGTTATTTTTAAGCCAGCAAAGGAAGTTAACACATGCTAACACATGATGTTCATTCAGTTTGTTAAGTAAATGAACTACTTAAATCCATTCAGAAGTATGAATACGGTCACATAAATGATCATCACATAAATATTCAAGCTAATAATGTTAATAGCATTTCTAGGAAGTGGTCACTGGTTATGGTGTTAGGCTACTGCTAAGAAGGTTGTGAGTTTGAATCCCAGAACCACCAAACTGCCACCTCTAGGCCCCTGAGCATGGCCCTTAACCTTCAAAAGTAGACATGGCCCTTAACCTTGAAGATCATGGCCCTTAAAAGTAAGTTGCTCTGGATAAGAGCATGTTTGACATGCATTAATGAATATAACTCATGTTTTTGGGTGGAATTATTATAGTCAGCCTCACACATGAATTTTATCAGTTAATACAATATGCAGTCCCTCCAAGATTGATCAATCGCAGAAATAAACACAAAATCAAGCCAAATCTATAATTAAAAAAAAAGTACAGCAGATTTTCCTCGACTGTGGACCGTTGTGTGACATCATCACAACACACGTTCAGCCAAATTCCCCTTGATTCACACGCATCAAACATGAGTACAGCCATCATATAAATCGCAATTCATCCAATGCTAGTAGTTTTCCATAAGAAAGTAAAGAGTTGTGTCGCAAGATTTGAAAAAAGCTGCAAATCAAGTTTTTTTGGTTGCAAAAATCACAAAAAAATCTAAATGAAACTCTGAAGAGACGGAGCGTATAGCTTATAAATAAACATTATCATACCACAGCACTGTTGTATTCTTCATCCTGATTAGTCAAAAGGTTAATTCATCTTCTTAAAGCAGAGCTTCAATCCAAATCATTATTTTTTCTATAGGAACAGAGGATTAACGGTGAGTCCGCTGAAAGGATGCATTTACTTAACAATTATGGAAGGAGCATCTAGTGGTATTGCATAATAATAGTAATGGTTAGTTTTTCACCAATAGACAGTGTTCAAGATACAGAGCTTGGTGTATTCCCTGTAACATGACAATCTTCTATTCACTTCAAGAAAGAGAAAAATGACAGGCGAGGTAAGGAAACGACTGTTTATAGCTGATAAACTTATAAAAGTTGCTCAAATGCTACTGTTTATTGTTCGTTTGCACTTGACTATCTAGTGAAGTTAGAGACAATTTGTAATTTATAATCACACAATCTTATGTCTTCCAGATGAGGATGAGTTCCCTTTTGAGTCTGGTTCCTCTCAAGGGTTCTTCCTCATATTGTCACTGGGAGTATTTCCTCTCCACTGTTGCCTCTGGCTTACTCATTAATAATAAATGTGACTTTTAAATTTATACTCTGAATGTTGTATTTTCCTGTAAAACTGATTTGTGAGCAATATCTGTTGTTTAAAATCGAATTGAATTCAATTGAAAACAGTAAAGGTATCTACAAACAGAAAAAAAAGAAATGCTGTGTCATTCCTTAAGAAATAAAACAATTGTAATCCTTGACAAATTGCTTTTTTTGAAGAAGCTTTAATTTACTCTAAATCAATTATATAGTTCTCTTTCTATCTATATGTTGCACATGGTTCCTGAGCATGTGGCTGGATTATTTTGGCTGAATGGACCTGCATATACTTACTGCAACAATTTATTTTTTTGTTGTTTATGAGGTATTCTAACGTACCACAGGACAGGGTGGAGGTTTTCAGCAAGTAAAGGTCACAATTCACACAGAAATTACGGAAGCACATTGTACACATACTCACCTACATGCCTTTTGTGCATATATATATGGGAGGAAAGATACCTGCTGAGCAGCATGATTACTTCTTTCACCCCTTTCTTTGATTTTGCACAGATAAACAATGAAGAAGAATCTGGAAAACAGTGATTCTATTAAAACCAATATACCAGAATTTGCATTAGTTCCTAATCACTACCATAAAAAAGTCTTCCAATGAACATATTAATAATACTGCATGGAACATTACCTTTTCTTTACACCTGGACATAACTGGTGGAGCCTGTAACCATGTCAACAGTCTTACTAGTCTTACCTACTGTAGCTTAGTTTGCATCCTAGATTAACTTTTTTATACGAAAAATTAAATAAAGTATTTTTAGTTTTATAGTCCAAAATATGGGGAGCACAGTGGCTTAGCGGTTAGCACGTTCGCCTCACACCTCCAGGGTTGGGGGTTCGATTCCCGCCTCCACCTTGTGTGTGTGGAGTTTGCATGTTCTCCCCGTGCCTCAGGGGTTTCCTCCGGGTACTCCGGTTTCCTCCCCCGGTCCAAAGACATGCATGGTAGGTTGATTGGCATCTCTGGAAAAAATTGTCCCTAGTGTGTGATTGCGTGAGTGAATGAGTGTGTGTGTGCCCTGCGATGGGTTGGCACTCCGTCCAGGGTGTATCCTGCCTTGATGCCCGATGACGCCTGAGATAGGCACAGGCTCCCCGTGACCCGAGGTAGTTCGGATAAGCGGTAGAAGATGAATGAATGAATGAATGAATGAGTATAGAATATTGCAGCATTGGAGTATTGGCAATGAAATATTTTCGATTAAAAGTCTCACAAATCTCCTGGTTTTTCCACTCAGTGACAAGAAGCATGTCCGAAATCTCATACATATACACTATTCTATGACATTTTGTATTATAAATGAAATACTAACAAGGAAAAGTGCAAGATGAACCCAAATGATGCACTTATTCAACCTGAAAAAGCAAGTGAGGAATGTTGGATACTTTGTGCACTAATTTGTGCACGTCAATTTCCACCCATCATACTGCCTCTTTCCATAATAGCGAGAAATAAGAATAGGCTCATGTGAAAGCAAGCTTTATGGCCATTTGTCTCCAGATAGGAAAATTGACATTCCTCCGTTCCTTCTTGATCACTGTGACACTAACCAATCACAGGTTTTTGTTTTTTCATGTATACGGAAGCTAGTAGTTAGTGCTCTCCTTCAAGCGTGTTGAGCTGCCCTGTGACATTGCACAAGCAGATTAGATAAATGGGTTGTAAGGAAGCTCAGCAGCCCTCATCCACCCGGATTGGTAGCTGTTGGTAGATGTGACCAGAGTGGGATTTGGTGATGTCTAAATAAATAGAAGTAGAATATGCTTAGCGGGAAAAAATTAACGGCTTGACAACCTGCTATACAATATATTATTGATGTTTGATGCACTGAATTGAATCAAGAGTTCTGGCATGTTGTGAATTTCATGTTAGCACAAAAATCAGCATATCACATGACCTTACTGAGCACTCACATGTGTCCCTTTTCACCTAATGTAAATAGTGTTTAACTGTAATAGTGCACTTTAACTGTCTTTGTCATGTCATGAAATTTTGCATAATCTGAAGTAGATTTATATAAAGACCTGAGTGAATTTTGTCATGCTTGGTTTTCTGTTTTAACCCCTAACAAGTATGTTGTAATTCTTAACTTAACTTGTTGTCGTAACTAATCAGTTCCCAAATTAAATGAAAAATGGATGGCAATCATTGTGTTTCAGCTCAATTAACTCCCATCTTTAAAGAATGCAGAGTGTAACTTATGGAGTCACGTATCTTCTCATACTCAGAGGAAAATCATTAGGCTCACTCCGTGCCTGCTCGGTAATGACTCGAGAATGAGCCGAGATGTGAATGGATGCTATTGTCAGGGCTTTGATAGAGCGACTGATATTTAGGCCCAGATGAAGCCATGTTCTGTGTGAAACAGGAAACAGAATCCTAACCCCCTGAACCCTGACCTCAGGTTTGATGAACCTCTAACACATGTGCCACGGTGCTGGAGGTTTTTTGTCCAGGATACTTTGTCTCAAAGACTTGTTGTCATACAATTAGGGAAAACACAGACAAAGTTCTTTCTTTAAAAAACAAAACAAAACACATATATAAAGCTGTATTTAATGATATAAAGTGGATAGATTATTACTTTCGCAATAATGAGAGCATGAGTGTCTTCAAATGTTGTAAATAAAAATACACAGAATGGTATAAAGTAGAGCCTTGGGCTGATTTCTTTTTAGCCCAACCTGCAGACCCACAGCAGTCTTATCAAATAATTAAGCTTTTAAGATTCACTCTGCAAAGTACGTGAATTATATGAATTAGTACATTGCACACTGCACACACCACTTTGGAACTCCTTTCGCACTGGTCACTGTAGCACACCATGACCCCTTTTTGCACACCATATATTGCATACTGCACATATCGCACTGGTCACTTTGCATACTTTGCACATTATCATGTGTATAACACCATCTAAATTATATACAACATACTTATCCCACTCTATTCATTGCACATTGTACAGATCTGTTTTTATTCTTACTTTTTGGATTTATCCTCATTTATTTAGATTCATAGATCTATGTTTATTGTTTCTTTTCTCTTTCTTTATTGATCCTTCTTTTGCACCTTCTCTTTTCACTACAAGGAAGTCATGAAACACATTTCACTACATGTCATGCCATGTAGGTTTATGTATGTTCAAATCAAATTTAAATTTGAATTTCATTTATTGGCCGCTAACAAATCATCGCCTGATTCACACTGTAAAAAAAAAAAAATCTGGCCTTGTCAATCACTGTTTTTCAAAATGGCTCCCCATCAATAGTCTCATCAAAGTACAAGTTACACAAATGCACAAACCTCAGACTTTTTATGGTTTGAATGAAGGAGCTGACTAACAGGAAGCACAGCTTTTCTGGTTTCCATGCTTGCTATTGAGACAAAGCATAATTAAGGACTTACGCCTGACTTAGAAAAAAATAGATGTCAGCAAATGGTGTTGCAATTCTGTCTTTAAATCACCGTGTCTTTAATTCTTTTATGCATGTTATGATATGATCACATACTCGACTGTAGTGTCTTCATGACAATAACTGCATTGAGAACTAGCTGAATGTTTTAGCTCTTCGATTTAATATCATGACCAGTCATGACCGGAACACTAACAAGATATAAGATAATAGGCCGTGTTCAGGGTCGGCAAGAAAATTTGTACCTGTTTAGTTTAGTTTAGTTCTGCATATATTTGTTTCTGGGTTTCCATAAAAAATGCACGGTTGTGTTATCAACTAAATTCAAACATTTCTCCTGTAAAGAAGAAAGGTTTTAAGGAAAGCTGAGCAAGCACGTATATAATTTATAACTTTATCCATAAAAATTTTGCTCTTAGAGATGATGAACTTTCAGACAGGGGCGCTGGATTGCTGCTTTTTATTTAAGCCAAAACTTTGCAAGAAAAATGTGCTTAAGTTCAATTCCGGAATCTTGCGTAACTTTCAACATTTCTTGCGAAAGTGTATATGCAAGAAGATATGTTCATGTTGTACACTGTCGATTCTCATGACTGCTCTCAAAATTCCAACCATGTCCTGCTCTTTATCTCAGAACACCCTAATTTCTGTTTGTTAGATAAGCAAGGAAGAAGGGATACGTATACACAAGACTTAATCAACTGCTAGTTGATTGAGAACTGAGGAAGGAAACTCATGTCTGTATATTCCAAGGTGTAACTGAATCTTTTTACGTTGTCTGTGTTGAGCTTATGCAAACAGGTCAAGCTCTCGGGCCTTCTTTGAAATTCTTTGCAAGCTTCTCGCCTTGAGGTGACATTCGCAGACCGTTGAGCCTTGTTGTGTTTTCTCTTACCTATGTGGAAACACCTTCATTTCCTAGCTGTGGTGTCAAAGTGTACAAATGAATCGAAATGCTGTGAAATTTCACCCCTACTTATTTGCACCGCTATACTAATTAAGGAACGCCTGCCTAAACTCTAACACGACTGGTTTCCAGCTTTGAAAAAATTCCTAGAAATTCGCAGTAAAGTTATTTTATGAAGATTAAATCCATCTATTCAGTTATTCAGCACACAGTTTATATGTGTAAAATCAAATATTTGGTCATTTATTGGCATCATAGAGCTTTATAGCTTCTGAATTTTTAAAATTTTCCAAATTTATTTCCATTTTTTTAATTTGATACTAGTTATAGGTCCTCAATTAAAAAATAGACCTTTTATAATACAGTTAATGTGAGTTCATTACAATCACAGACACCAGTGTTGTATAAAGTATTATAAAGCAATACTTGAGTAAAAGTACAAGTATCGTACTAGAAAAAGACTTTGGTAGAAGTGAAAGTTACCTTTTAGAATATTACTCAAGTAAAAGTCTTAAAGTATCTGATATTTACTGTACTTAAGTATCAAAAGTCATTTTCTGATATTTAATGTACTTAAGTATTTGAAGTAAAAGTAAAAAGTAAAATTTCAGTGATTTTCGGTAGGCATAAGAGACACTTCATCCGGTAGGAAGAATCTTTCATTCCAATGTACAGAAACATTTCTTGCAAATACGGCCACGGGTGTATAACGTTATCTTCTTCACCCTGTTCACCACTATCGTCGGGGTGGTCGTCTACGACAGAGGTGGCTAAACCGCATCTCTTTGCCCGGTTTCATGCGGTTCTTACGTTCATATCGAAGTTTGTGTGTCTTTTTATTGTGTGTGTTCGCTTCGCTTCAGTTAAATACGGTATTTTCGTCAAACGCGCATGTGAGTAGGATGAAAATACCTCAAAGTTTCCCAGTAGGAGCAAGATCATTTGCGTAAACAATTTGTGTCAAGTTCGCTCTCAAAATGGCAGGGAAAAAAGGTGATGATCATGTGTGTCCATGTGTATGATGTGGCTCTTTGTGGTAACACAGTAAAAAATGTGGCTCTGTTGTGGCTCAGGTTCAGTTGTGCTTCCGCCTCCTTTTGGCAACATTACGCTGAAATAGAGCGTGTGGAGCTGCGTAATGCAATCTAGGAGCAGTGATTCGCCAAACCTCCTTTATTGCAGTCGCAATTTTATTATTTTTTTTTATTTTGTAGTAACAAAATAAGATGGTTAGTGGAAATATAACAGAGTAAAAGTATACATTTTATCTAGAAAATGTAGTGGAGTAAAAGTGAAAGTTGACATAAATTTAAATAGCGAAGTAAAGTACAGATACGTGAAATGTCTACTTAAGTACAGTAACGAAGTATTTGTACTCCGTTACATTACAACACTGCACAGACCCCTTGAATATGCTTTATTAACCCCAAATTTTGAAAACTCTGGCTTTACATAACGATATAGCAGTTTGTTTTCAGGATGTGTTGTGAACTCTCACATATTGGATTATCGAAAAAATTCAAAAATCTCAATGCCTCCATACCATAAAAGATTTTTTTAGCTTAATTCAAAAAGAATAATTTTAGGAACCTATTTAGAACCTAACACATGTAATCTGTAAGGACAGTGTCTTCTATTATTGTGGTATGGTTTGGTGGTGTTAAGTTTCAAGCGAGAGAGGAAATACTGGCAAAATAAAACAGACTTTTTTGATAACCGTCAAACATTCCGATAGCCTTTAAACGGAATTAAGATTCCGAAGAACCTGTTTTAAGTAAACATAGGCACGTGTAGCACGTTGGAGTTTTCTCATTTTACATATCGTTTTAAAGACAGGAGACAATGTGTCTGGTTTTGTCGAGACTTTTTTATACACTCTCTGGGACGTGTGGGAGTGGACCTCATAGGGTGGTGGTGTCAGATTTGACACCTTCAGCTTCTCAGAGCTCCAGCACAATGGCGTTTGCTAGGAGGCTTTTACTCTGTGGTCTTTACCAAGGAGCTGTGAACACCATTGAGTCCCCTCATTCCCAACTACAGATCCTACATCCTCTATAAACCTATTCAGGACCATGCCCTCCCCTTCCAACATCAGCCTGTCTCACTGCATCACACTGTAAAAGTATGTGTGTGTGTGTAGTGTTAGGGTGAGGGGGTCTGTCTCGCGTGGCTGTGTGTTGGGAAGGATGAAGGTGGAGTTATGTTTAGCCTTTCTATTGTCTGCACGACAGGAAGGAAGAGTGTCTTGAACAACAAATGGGAGCAGGTCTGACTGTCCTCGCCACTGCTCTGATCCTAATGTAGGCCATTACAGTCCAGACTGCCTGGAGAGGAGCCGAGAGTGGATAGGTCAAGAGTGTAAGCCCCCACTGCTCTATTAAGGATATGGAGACCCCCCTCTGTGTCCTCGATGTGTCCACTCCCACTGCCAATGCCACTGGGACAACTAGTTCTATTGTATGTAAATTGGATTATGGCTTCCTATCCATGAGACCACAGCACTACTTTACTCCATAAATAGCACTCTCACTGAAAATGGGAAGATGTCCTATATGACTCAATGTGTAATATATCACAGTGCTGCGTAATTCTTAAATCTCATTGGTTAAAAAGTGGGCTGTTTTATTTTTATTTTTCATTTTAATATACAAGCGTGGTTCAGGCAGCAGTTATGGCTGTAACATGCTAATGCTATTTATTTTTCTATTAGGGGTGGTGGTAGCAGCTTACTGGTTAAGGCTCTAGGCTACTGATCAGAAGGTGGTGGATCGAAGCCCCTGCAGCTCCAAACTGCCACTTCTGGGATGTTGAACAAGGTCCTTAACCCCTTTGTTCAGGGTGCTGTATCATAGCTGACCCTGTGCGCTGAAGTATGTCTGAGATATGTAAAGAAAAGTAAATAAGTAAGTAAGTACAGTACATTTGACCAATAAAGTCTTATTCTCCTTCTTTATATTAAGTTTACTCATTCTAATGTGATATTTTTACTCTTAAGTAAGAGTTCGGCAGACATTGTACATGATCTAATTCAAATAAAAAATAGATTAAAAAAACTCTGTTTAACAATGAAAAATGTATAATTATTGAGTCATTACTTTAACATTACTTTAAAGGAGTTTTAGATATAACCACTTTTTAACAGTCATAGTGCTTTGCAAAGTTTTCCAGTACTGGAAAAGTCTAAACAGATGATTTTACACGTTACGCTTTTTCAGCAAAATGCATTTTTCTGAGAAGGAGGGAGAAAAGGAGATGCTGTTGAAGGAAAGACTGTTTGTCATTGCTGTAATGTAAGTGGGGGCAGTGATAGGGGCTAGGGTGCTTCACACATCTGCTAAGCATCTTCGGGGTTGGGGGTTTGAGTCCAGCTTCACCCTGTGTTTACATGTTCTCTCCAAGCTTTGGGGGATTCCTCCAGGTACTTCGGTTTCCTCCCTAAGTCTATAGACATTTAGACTGCTTGTTATCTCTAAATGCTTTGTCTGTAATGCGAGTGTGCGTGTGTGCAGTTGTGCCCTGTGATTGGTTGGCACACTGTCTGGGTGTCCCCTGCCTCGTGCCCTGAATCCTTTAGGATAATCCCCTAGGTTTCCCTTCCACCTTGTTCAGGATAAGCAGTACAGAGTTCAAGGGTCGAGACCATCATTGCCAAGCTGACAAAGTTGGGCTCTAGGATTATAATGGGGTATGGGTGGCTCAACACTTAAGGCTCTGGGATATTGACCAGAAAGTGGCAGATTCAAGCCCCTGCAACCCAAAAACTGCCACTGCTCACCCTCATTGCACTAGGGGGCTGCGTTATTGCTGACCCTGTGCTTAGACTCTGACTTCCTAAGCTGGGATATGCGAAGAAAATAATTTTACTGTAATGTATATGCGACAAAATAAAAGTTTCTTCTTCTACAATAATTTGTTGAGAAACTCCAGACTATTCAGTTATTTGAAACAAATCCACTTTTTCTGTATTTAATATTAAATATTTAAGGAAAGGAGTCACCGTGTAGCAACCGGAGGTGAAGACGTCTCTGGACATTTTCAGATAGTCTGCGTTGTTTTGTCTTATTAACTTCAAGAGAAAGAAATAACAGACAGAGGCATGGAAGTGAATGTCTTTTTATAGCTGAAAACAGGAACTTGTTTTATGGCTGTTCCACAATGTTACAATGCAACAATAATTGAATACAAATAACGTCATATTGCACTTGTGTGGAATAAAACACTTTGGGATGCGTTGTTGTAGAAAAATAATGAAGTCTGCTTGTTCTTGTGCAGCTTTACATCATATCAATGTTGATTATATTCCAGTTACAGAATTCCAAAGCATGTTTTATTCTTCACTTCATCACTTAGTTTACTGTGTAATATGCAGAGATTAATATTTAAATGATGCTGTGGATTCTCAGCTACGTATTTTACAATACACACTTCAAGTGTAAAATATACAGAAGCTCATTTGTACTGAATAAACGCTCTCTTAGAATTAGTAACTGTATTTATATGAATAAAAGTCAAATAATAGGTACAATAAACAAATGTGTACCATCACTATAGCTTTGGGAGATATTTATTCCTGAGCTTTTCATCTGTCCCTAGAACCCAAACCAGTAATATACTGTCTTCATTATTACATGTTTATGAACTCCAAACAATTATATTTCAATAATACTGTGATATATCGATAACAACTGTACTGACTTTAATAGCCGATGATGTTCTTCACCACTATAAAATCATTTATTAATCAAGCAATCAGTAACATCCCCTAGATATGAGAGTCTTTGAGGCTTTCAGACAAAACCAGCAATAATGGAAATAAACTTAGCAGACTTTTTCAACTGTATAAACAAATGTATTATTTTATCTCCACAAGTCTGATATAAGGGGGGCACCATACTATGGTGGCTTAGTGGATAGCACGTTCGCCTCACATCTCCAGGGTTGGGGGTTCGATTCCCGCCTCCGCCTTGTATGTGTGGAGTTTGCATTTTCTCCCCGTGCCTCCGGGGTTTCCTCCGGGTACTCCGGTTTCCTCCCCTGGTCCAAAGACATGCATGGTAGGTTGCTTGGCATCTCTGGAAAATTGTCCGTAGTGTGTGAGTGTGTGAGTGAATGAGAGTGTGTGTGTGCCCTGTGATGGGTTGGCACTCCGCCCAGGGTGTATCCTGCCTTGATGCCCGATGACGCCTGAGATAGGCACAGGCTCCCCGTGACCCGAGGTAGTTCGGATAAGCGGTAGAAAATGAGTGAGTGAGTGAATGTAAAATGTGACTGATATAAACTGTGTCAGCACTCTGTTGGCTTTCAGTGTGAGAAGTGTGTTTTTCCCTCTGTTGTTATAACCTTACACAGAATATTAGTGGTTGAAGCTAACACCACCTTCAAATCTTACATGACAAAGCACCTGGAGCATCACAGAGAGCTGAAATGGGTTTGATATCACCAATTACTTTGAAGATAGAAAGTTTTGGGTGGGGAAAAAAAAACTAAGCATTTTTATTGTTTTGAAACCTTTCTATATAATAGATCATTTTGCCTCTAGTAGGCTAGATAAAAAACAGAAATAAATTCTTAAATCCCTCAGTGCCTAATTTCACATGAGCTTCATATTAACCACCACTGTGTAGTGTGAACTTGATTCAGTGCTGAACAGAAGTTCTAAACCGGCAGAAATTCCATTTTTGGCTTCTGCTTAAAAGAGGCTTCTGGTTAAAGCCCTTCGTAGTCTGATTCATAGTCCAGGATAGCTCTGTCTTGTCTACACTGCAGTTCAGCTGATGAGGAAGTTTCTGTTTAGTTTGACTATACGGATTGAATCGTCTAATGAGAACATTTATTTGAGAGCATGATTTGAGTCTTTTGAACTTCTCCCACAGCTTGATTACAGCTGAAGTGCTCTGTGAATCGCCTCGAACGTCTGATTTGACACGTGAATAAGTAAACTAATTTGAGTCTCTAAACATTGATTCTACAGTATATACACGGTTCCTCTGGGCTGATTTGAAAGAGAGAAGCGAGTAGTTTCTTACATTACTTTAATGTATCGGTAGCAGAAATAAACACTACATAGCTTAATTTTCTTATCCAAGTTTCCACCCACTATTTATTTTTTTATTTTTACATTCCTTTCTTTTTCTCTTCATCAGGAAATCACAGTGGAGGTGGCAGGACAGATCAGACAAAGTTTTCCACTGCCAACTTTAACTGAAAGTAACTCTATCATATTGTACTGTAGTTAACCTTACGTATTTATAACATCATAATGATTATGTATTTACTATAATAACTATTTGGAGCACTGGTGGCTCAATGATTAAAGCTCTGGGTTACTGATCAGAAGGGCCAAGTTACCACTGTTGGGCCCTTGAGCAAGGCCCTTAACCCTCTCTGCTCCAGGAAAGCTGTATCATGGCTAACCCTGAGCTCTGACCTCAACTTCATAAGTGGTTATATGTGAAGAATGTGTGTAAGTGATCGACAAAAAAAGGCTTGTTCTAATTAGGGAAGTTTTTAATTTTAGTTTATACACAGGTTCACAGTAACATCACTAGTTTCTGTTCTTCAGCTGTCCAATCTGGACCAATCATGGGTGTTGTCGTGCTCATGGTAACCTCAGATTCTTGTTCTTTTTCTGCCATTCGCCTCCAGGATGGATGTTTTGCTTCCTGAGATGCTTTTGTTCTTATCACGTTTGTAAAGACTGGTTGAGTTATCGTAGCTTTCCTGTCAGCTTGAAGCGATCTGATCGTTCTCCTCTGAGCTCTCTCGTCAACAATGTGTTTCCATTCACACAGCTGCTGCTCACTGGATGTTTTTGGTTTTATTTTTTTCACACAATACTGTCAATACTTTCACACAATATATTCTACATACTGTTGTGTGTGAAAAATACAAAAATCCCAGCCTGATAAAATATTCACAGTCTGACTGATCAGAAGCAAATTAAAAGCATTTCTAACTCTTAAAATAAAAAATAAAAAATCTACTCCAGCTGAAAGGTTTAACCACATAACTGTGTGTGCAAGCAAGGATAACTTCTGTAAAGCTGCTTTGTGACAATGTCCATTGTTAGATGTGCTATACAAATAGAGTTTGTAGGATGTGGTTGCTTAGTGGTTAAGGTGTTGGATTACTGATTGGAAGGTTGTGAGTTTGAATCCTAGGGCCATCAAACTGTCACTGCTGGGCCCTTGAGAAAGACCCTCAACTGCTCAGTTGTATAAATATAAAGAGATAAAAATGTAAGTCACTGGATAAGAGTGTCTGCCAAATGCCATAAATGCATTAAAATATAGGATGTGGTGGATTATTAGTTAAGGTGTTGGACTACTGGCCCAGGTCCACCAGGCTGCCATTGCTGGGCCCCTGAGCAAGGCCCTTAACCCTCAATTGCTCAGTTGTATAAATTGAAATAAATTGCAAGTCACTCTGGATAAGGGTGTCTGCTAAATGATGTAAATGTAAATGTAAATGAAAAAGAGTGTGGCACCAAAAACCCCAAAACTTTGAAGATCTAAACCACCAATAAAGGTTTATATGGCAATAAATATCATTTAAACTTAGAACTAAAATCATTTTTACATACCTGTATGATACATGTTTTGTCTTAACCAAGCTTTGCTATTAATTTTGTGACTGTGATGGTTTTATTTCTTTTAAAGGAAAAAAAATGAAATGATATCTCACACCTCAGATTGATGTTGAGAACAGAGGACCTACAGACATTACACAAAAGAACTTTCACTGTTTTTTCTCCTCTTCACCAAAAGAAAGAAAACGTGTCATCAACGCTTTGTTTGCCATGTTATTTATAGCAGGTCAAGCTTCATATGCAAATGATGGATGTTCCAGGGGCTGTATTGTAACTAGGAACGAATTCAAACACTTACTGATCAGTCTTAATTTGACCTGGGTCACCTCTTTCACTTTTATAACAATGCAGTTGTAGAATATATTTCACGATAGCCATAAATCTTATCTTCGTTTTTAATTATTAACAAACAATATTGAATAAAGACACATAAACACCCTTTACCTGCTTGGAGTCTGGGTAGGTGGGCCGGACGTCGGTGATTAACCCTTTAACCTCCCGAAAGCCTTTTCAGTCACTTGGTAAAGTGTCTTTTATCTAAAGAGATCTTGTTATAAAGGTGCTGGAGAATCGTAATTACTTATTTTATCTACTACCGAAATAAACTTTTTTGCTGCTACAAAATTGTATAAAACTTTTCAAACTTAAACATTAATTGTGCGTTTTTTAGATTTATTTTTTTAGGTTTATACAAAATGTAATGTTTATATCTAAGAAACAAAGTTTCCATTTTTAAAGTATAGAAAAGTGCTAGTGCAAAGACCTTTGCAGTCAGTGTTAACAAACAAAAAACAAGCAAACATTAATAAATAAATAAATTAATTAATTAATTAATTAATAACCTAAGTAGTAGGTAAATAAAAAGATAAACACGTTCATTAGTAAGGAATTAAGTAAGTAAGTAAAACATTTCAAACAAATAAGTACAGAATTAAGTATGAATGTAAATAAACAAACAAACAAGCAAATAAATAAATAAATAAATAAATAAATAAATAAATATTGCCCTAAGGAACCTCTCTAATAATTTCTTCTTTCTTTCTGAATTCAGCTTCTCTAATAGGTAAGAAGATGTTTTAAATGTGAAACTATTCTCACTCACTCACTCTCACTCATTTTCTGCCGCTTATCCGAACTACCTCGGGTCACGGGATGCCTGTGCCTATCTCAGGCGTCATCGGGTATCAAGGCAGGATACACACTGGACGGAGTGCCAACCCATCGCAGGGCACACACACACACTTTCATTCACTCACACACTACGGACAATTTTCCAGAGATGCCAATCAACCTACCATGCATGTCTTTGGACCGGGGGAGGAAACCGGAGTACCCGGAGGAAACCCCCGAGGCACGGGGAGAACATGCAATCTCCACACACACAAGGCGGAGGCGGGAATAGAACCCCGAACCCTGGAGGTGTGAGGCGAACGTGCTAACCACTAAGCCACCGTGCCCCCCTGTGAAACTATTCTTCCAAATAAAAACTCTAGTAAAATATGAAGTACAATCTAGAGCTTCAAAACTCTAATCTTAATCCTAAAACATAAATTAAAATTTAATTAATTAATTAAAGTATAAAAGTAAAAGTACAGAAAAGATTCACAAAAGATAAAGACATCTGCTTCAGTTTCACACCCATTTTAGTTACCCAGGGTAAATTAGTGCTCTTTCCCTGACAAATACAGGAAAACTTTAACTAAGGCTAACTAACCATAGCGTTATTTCTAGTCTCTCATGGTAGCTAGCATGATAATAACTCTGAACATTCTCTGACAAATCTAGCTGAATGCTAATAGCTACCTGTCACAATACAATCTGCAGTGATGAATACAAAGAGTTCGTAATAACAGGGAGGGGAATTAGAGCTCCTTCTTGTTGTCACATCTGTTTAAGTTTAGATTTGTTTATAGGAATTTTGACTGATGCTTTGAAGGTGAATGTTCTGGTCCTATAAAGTGAACTTGCGACTTTTCGAGCATATGATTTGGAAGTGAAAAAAAGTTACTTAAAAACAGAATTAAGTACAGTTATAAAAACAAAGTGGCTTAAATGGTTAAGGTATGTAGCTAGAATGTACTGTAAGTGTTGGGCATATTTACTTAGACTAACATAGGCCTGTGATATAAATATGTTTGTTATGAATTGATTATGGAACTTGAAGTTAGAACAAAGTTTGGGAATAACATTAATAATGCAGGGATGAAGTGAATTTACTTGTCTACCTGTGGTGCAGCTTGGCTGGGAGGTGTGAGGACTGAGTCTGCACACCACTACAGAGCCCCTCTTTTCTTCCTTGTACTTGAACTCTGCTGAAGCCTGGAGGGACGAGCTCCTCATTTCATCTGTCCCTTACCCAGGAGGCCGAGCAGGGCCTCAGGTCCCCAACCCCTGTGCTCTGTCCGATATTGTCGCCTAATCCTTTTTCTTTCCCTCCTACAATTGCTTCCACCCATCGCAGGATTTGACTTCTTTCTCCTTCCCCAAGCTTTTCATTATTCGCTCTCTTTCACCTCCTCAGCTCCTTACGTCTTGTCCGTGCCCTCGCTGGGTGCTGCTTTTTCGCTCTATCACTCCTTTCACACCCCCCTTCTCTCATCTTTCCATAGCTCTTCCTCTTTGGCCTCAGCTTTTCCTTTTTATTCCTCTGAAATCAGGGGGCTTGAGTGAGCGGCTCTGCTGTTGGGGGATTATGTGCTTAGTTTGTGACCATGCGATTGTTTCATGGGTGGACTGAGGAATGCATCAGAGAAGAGACAGGCTGAGGTAAAGGACATAGACAATGAGGCAAGAGAAGATGAGGACAGTGAAGGCATTAGAAGAGTTTACATACATAGGAAAAGTCACCATTCCCACTCCACTGTCTCTCTTTTAGATTTCCAGAACCAAACCCTTTGACCAAAACCCAGGGAAGAGTGAGTAAACAAAAATATATAAAAATACATAAATAAGTAAATTGCTACAATAAAATAAATAATGAATTTTAAGATAAAATTCATTATTTAAAAGAAATACATTCATACTACATACCAACAGTACACACATGTAGAAAAAAAACAACAATTTATTAATTATTTTAATCAATAAAAATAAAATGGATAAAATAAAATAAATAAAAACAAAAACAAATGCATAAAAAATAAAATTTAGGAATGAACAACAACAACAACAATAATAATAATATTTATTTAAGAAAACAAAATATACAAAATATTTTTTTATACAAAATGAATAATTCTGAGATGCATTAAAAAAATAGACTAGACATTTGGTTTTATTTTTACTGCTTTAAGCTTCACCTCATAATCCTCATTTATTTCGTATTTTTCTTTTAATTAGTAACACTGCATTTTACCTAATATTCCATTCTTATATCATGGTCAAATCCTTGTATTGTCATACATTTTTAATTTCCTGTTAACTTTTTTTTAAGGCAGTTGTACAAGGCACTTTATTACTTCTGCTTTCTCCTCTCCTGAGATTTTGCACATGATGCGTTGTCTTTCTGTTTCATCTCGCAAATACTTTATCATCCTTGTTTCACTTCATTTTCATTGTAAAGCACATGAATTTCATGCCCCTTAAACTCCCCACACCCAAGAATGCATATTTGTTACTATAACACATGCTCATTCTTAATCATTACATGTTTTTAATGGATGCCAGGGGAAAAATGCGCCGCTAAACCGCAGCACTGGAAGTAACTCATATCCTCATGTTTGTAATTAGACGCAGGATGAATGGAGCGAAGAGGAATACCTGCACAGTCTTCTCACTCACCACATTTTACTGATCTCAACTTCTGACCTACAGAAGCTTTGCTTTCTGAGTGTTGGAGTCTGTGCTCTCAGTCGGTTCTCAGGTCCACACATCATTGCCAAATGCTGATTTACTGTCTGCGACTGTAATGGCTGCGCTGACACACACTGTGTAAGCAGCTGACAAGCCTCAGAACTTCAGGAAGGCTTTATGTGAATAACCAGGAGATTATTAGTTCACGCATTCCTACTGCTAATAAAAGCTTTGGCTGATGTTGGAAATAATGCTACAGTATGTTCAATTCACTCAGGACAAAAAAAAAAACAACAAAGAAAATGTCTCCTCAGCTCGTAACCTCGGGATGGTTTTGTGACCCACGTACAGTACAAGTACAGCACGTGACGTCAAATCAACATGGCTGTTCACAACATCAACATAAACAATGTTACCATTTTTACTTTCATGTGAGTTAACTATCAACTTGTTAAATCTGTAAGGGGCTTTTTACACCTGGTGACTTCATGCGTTTTCTGTGATCAGATAGCTATTCGATGGTAAAAAGACCAGGTCTAAATGCCCTCTGAAACGTTTTCTAGACGGATATAAATCCGATGGTTCAAACCACTTCAGGAGGTGGTCTGGGACGCATTTCAGATGAAACTGGACAGGTGTAAATGAATGTGGTTGTTCAAGCCACATACGTCAGCGCTATACTCCTCCCAAACAGAAGTACGTCACTCGCAAGTGATCTTTCACCCAGGTATCTCGTTGGGACTTAAAATGCACTGCTGCTGCCAGCGAAAATGCAGCAAACAGTTAATGCTGTTTTTTGTAACATAACCGTCGTAATGAGTTTTTTCGTCTTCTTTTTGATTGCATTCTGAAAACCGCGTACACCAAAGCGTGTTCCATTTCAATTACCCACGGAAATGAGGTCAAATATATTTGCATTTTGGGCTGGAGTAGAAAGATCGGATCGATATCCGATTCGCCAGGACGCATTTATGTGGCCTGATGTAAATGTAACAGTTTTAGCAAATCAGATAGCTATCGGATCAGAGAAGACACATGAAGTGACCAGGTGTAAAAAGGCCCTAAGACTGATGATATAGTTACCTAATTTGAGGAAGTAAATATGCATCACTCATTCTAATTAGCTGGTGAGATTAGTGATTGCTAACAAAGGACGAGCATTGTAACATTCCATATTATTCAGTTTCCACATCCAAAGTAATGCTGCATTTGTGGAACCTTGTAAGTGGTTTCTTGTAAGTGGTTGTAACGTCATTTCCCATTTCAGGACGTTCCGTGTGCAAAGTGGGGGAAAAAAAAACATGAACGCCTCTACAAATGTGCGTCTTTTTCTTTGCTCTGTCAGAGCACAGAAAATTTTGCGCTTGAATGGCTACTGGTTCTGTTCAACTTTAGTGAACTTTAAAAATTTTTAATACTTTAAAAATACATGTAACACTTTGAACTGAACTTTGAACTCTAAATCAGCACAGTGACAACAGAGGAAAGTAAACAGTTGCTTAGCATCAAGCTAACCAACAGATAATAGATAGTAGGGTTAGCAACACGCTAACCAGCTAAAATTAGTGAACACTTTATTGGTGATGATTAAGCTCTCAAAATTGTGATTAGTACAGCCAAGTTAATAAATTTTAAAGTGCTGTGTCTGTGTATTAACTAATCTAAAGCCACTAATTTCATTTACTGCTATAAATTAGGCAGTACTGCTCATTTAAAAAGAGAGTAATGGAATTTTACACTGTTCACATGTGGATTATATTTTACTAGTTAAAGTTTTAAGATGAGGAGGCGTTTTCAGTAGCTTTTACCAGTCGTAAGTGGGAAATCGATTGCAACTTCACTTTGAATGCAGCAAACATCAAATCCAAATACAGACGCATGGATTTAATGTTTAGATCTTTTTATTTCATCACACCCCTAATAAGAGGATAGTTATTTTTGGTTGTTCACATTTGTTCACTTTTTTTTTTTAATATAATGCAACCAGGAAGTGTCACAATACTTACAATGTAATACTTGTTCTATCGTAAAATAAGGAAATAAGATTTTTTTAATGCATTGAGTACATTGTGTGCTATTGTTGTGCCACAGGTGGTGCTTGCTGACTCGAGCACTCAATTGGTGGCTCGAGGCAAGCCTGCTTCAACTGGGTGGCATGGTCCTCTTTCTCTCTCTTCTCTTATGGGCTTTTTCTCATGTATATCTCTATCATTTCAGTCCCTTAATGAGGATTGGATGAGCCCATTGATGTGTTTTGGGGCTTGGGGCCCACCATCCGCATGCCTCTTAATGGAGTCTCCTAGCAGCAGTCATCGGCTTCTTTCTTCCACTGGCATTGTCAGGCCCTGAAAGTGACTTACTTCAGGCCTAGTGTGCCTTTCTCTCTCTCTGTCTTTGTCTGCCTCTCCATGTCTCTTTCTTTGTCTTTCTTCCACCACTAGCCGTTATTGCTTGAATAGCTAATAGTGGCCTCCTGCCAGTGGACCTCATCCGTTCTTGACCCCCACTCAGTGCACACACACAAAGTCATACAGAGGCGTGCACACACATGCGTGCATGCTGACAAATGCACGCAAATCCCTAATATCAATATCCCTGTGAGGCTGGAGAGCATTGAAGTTCTTCCAGGCTTTTTATCCTGACATTTGATTTTGGGGAATGATGTTTGTTCCACTGAAGCAGGATTCAGTCTAAAGCATCAATAGCATCTGTAGTGTTAAGATTCAAACCTGTTCCACAAATATATGCATCACTTTACGATAAACAGGTAGCCAAGCTGTCATGCTAAATCAGTAATGAAAAGGATGGACTAAAATTTTAGTTTTAGAAATGATTTTTTTTCACCAGACCTGAACACACAACGAAATCATAATCGCTCACTTAAGAATAATAAATTCAATGACTCTTTGCAACAAATATTATAGAATAAATCACTCTAGTGTATGTAGAAAAGTAGTACTGTAGTTACTGTAGTCTCTCTAGTTACAGTTGACAGTTGACCCTCTGAATTCAATTATTTTCTTATAACTAGCTGGACTGACGTGCTTTATTCCTTTTAAACCAAGGCAATTTGCAGATAAAACACACACACACACACACACACACACACACACACACACACACACACACACACATTTTTTCTTTGTGTGAAAAAAATGGAAAGTTACTAAGTGCTGACTGTGACATTCAAGATTTCGTCCAAATGTGCAAAATAAACATTTTCTCTCAGACATCTTCAAAAGTTTGTTTCAACAATGAAACCCTTTTTAACAAAGTGTTTACAAGGCGCATCCACCATACACATCACCATGTAAATTGTTAATATTGAAACAATAATGCTCTGTTTATGTTCTGGCAAAAAGGTTTCGCAGCTAGAAAAATGTGTTAAAAACATTATTATATACTGTAGAGGTGCAATGGATAGGGACCCAACTGAGTAGATGTGGTTGGGTGGTGTTATACTGACATTCATTCATTCATTCATTCATCTTCTACCGCTTATCTGAACTACCTCGGGTCACGGGGAGCCTGTGCCTATCTCAGGCGTCATCGGGCATCAAGGCATGATACACCCTGGACGGAGTGCCAACCCATCGCCGGAGGAGGACCGGGGAGGAAACCGGAGTACCCGGAGGAAACCCTAGAGGCACGGGGAGAACATGCAAACTCCACACACACAAGGTGGAGGCAGGAATCGAACCCCGACCCTGGAGGTGTGAGGCGAACGTGCTAACCACTAAGCCACCGTGCCCCCTGTTATACTGACATAATAGAGGTAAATGCAGTTGCTGTCCATGTATTAGGCCCTCTTATCTCATTGATGCACCATGTAAGGCTATACCTAGAGACAAAACTCATATTGTGTTCTCAATCTCAAAAATAGTTCAAAATCACTGAACTATATTGCTGAAATTTTTTGTAATAGGTGATTTATAACTCCGAAAATCTTGCTCATTGGTCTTCACAGGCTCCAGTCTGCAAGCTATACTACATACCTAATGTAGCTGATACAGTGGCTAGCTTTTAAACTAGCAACTGCTTGTACATGCAGACTCTGAAGCGCTAATATCAATTTCAAGCCTGGTGCACTGACATCATCCGCTCTTTACACTAAACTCACTTCTTCTCTTCGTAGCAGCTGCCTCTTCTGCGGCTGTTCCATCTCGCCTGCCGTTTCCAGGAACTTAGCATTGCTGCCCTTCCGCTCTCTGTTTTAATGAATGAATTCTCACAGCCCTGAAGAAACCGCACACCACTTTTCAGTCAGGTTTTATTGCCTTTTTCTGCTCTAAACATTTTATCTGTGAATGAATAAGAGAAAGGTCTTATAATGCAATGCACTGGTTTGCTTTATAGTTTTATGTTACAGTGATGGATCGAAGTTTATGGATATCTTCCTGCGGTTTTATTGTGAAATAAATAGTTTTTGGTTTCGGTAACACTAGCGTCGACACACATGTAGCCTTTCTGTCATCGCACCAAACCCAGCGTCGCCCCTGATGAAGCAGTTCTCCTTATGTAACGGGCATCCCTCTGAACATGGACATATGTTCAGGCTCATTAATTCATCTGGATGAGTAAACATTTCTCTAGAGTCCTGCTTGTATGACCTCTCTCACCAGCTCAGGGCTGGGCATAATTAGCGTGAGAGGTTGGCTAGTGAGGCACTGAAGCCGCAGGCGCCTCTGAGGGAAACCGTCATCACTGCTTTTAATGTGATTCCAGCGGTTTGGAATGCATGTTACATTATTGCCCATGTGCGCCTCCAGGACCAAGCCAGCTGTCATCCACGTATCTCTAAAGCTGCACCGAGTGTCATCTCGTCACCCCAATTCGATCCGAACACCATGTTTAAACCTGCCTGTTTCTGCCTCCATTGCACAACAGGAGCCACCGAACCACTTTCCTTTGGACCCACTCCTCTGGTTCTCTCAGGAGTAGACAGCATACGGAAATCGCTCCTGATTTACACACAACAGCTGCAGAGAAAAGAGGCCCTTTTGATCAGGGTTGCTGCGGCAGCTCTCGCTAATTTCACCTGTCATGGAAATATGGGTGTAAAGATCGTGTCCCAGAAGTTAGTAAGAGCTGGTAGACAGAATGGAAAAGCTGAGAGAATGGAACTGACCTGTTGGTTAACAGACTCTGCCTGAACAGGACCTCTTTTTTTTTGACAGGAAATCCAGTACTCTATATCACGATGAGCATTGTGTAGTGAGGAAGTTTTCTTATTTGAATGTTTCTTTAAGATGGCATCGTTGTCAGAGGAAGTGTGGCTATTTGAAATGTCAGTTCTTTCACCACCCAGAGCTTCCCTTATTACATTGTAAGTTCTCTAGTGAAGGTACAATCAACTGCTGTTTTACCAATGCCTTCCTGGAAATAGTGGAGGTCTTGGTTAAAGTGGTGACAAAAGTCACGTACAAACTAGTAAATGGATTTTGCATAATCTTAAGCAGGCAAAAAAAAACTAAAGCAACTGACAAATGTAGGGTATTTTGTTCAAATGTCATGCTGACTATGGGCTGGCTGTGGCGTATGCAAATCTACAAACCTTTTCACTTGCCCAATACAAGTTATTTTTTTTTTTTAATTATATCTTTGTTCTGTTAATCTCTGTCAGTTTTACTTTCCGTCATCAATTTGTATCCCTTTTATCAGTCGCTCTCTCAACCTGTGTCTAGAAATATCCGATTTTACAGAAGTAGGACCCTGGTTCAAGGAACACAAAATACTAAAATGAGCAACTGAAAACGTACTCGATTATAACTTTTCCTGAACAGAAACCATTTTTCAAATTTATTTGAAACCTAATTTATTAGTAATTAATGGCATTTCTTCTGTGTGGCCTACTATCGTAATTATGTTGGCTTTGTAGAAGAAAATTTATAAAATTTAATGCGGCCTAGGGCTTTCGAGCCACATGCACCAAATTCGGATATGTCGTAGTCCCTGGTCTGAAGTTTTTTGCTGTTACTTTTCTAAGCGATCCGAGTACTGGTACTTCCGGTACCGGGTCTCAAATTGGCCTTTTTTCCCATAGACTCCCATTATAAACTTTGGAGGTTTATAACTCGGCAAGCTTTCGAACTATCTACACCAAACTCGGCCAGCTCCTTTAGGGTGATACTCCATTAGGGTGATACTCTGAACAAAGTTTAAATTGGTGTAGCGACTGGCCTTCCGGTTGTGCCGCAACCCCGCCCCCAAAATATGCAAAATCAAAAAACTTTTTACAACATGCACATGTGACATATCAAATCACTCAGCACAATGAGGGGAACTTCCTCACGTGTATTCTGATGACGTCACGTGATGTCACATGAAAATAAAAACTAAACTAAATAAAAAAAAAACTTCCTCAGGAGTATTCGGATGAGGTCACATGTTCGTCTCCACTTGCCTCCAAATGTTTTGGCACCCTATCTTTCTGTCCACTTGCCTCCAAAAGTAACACTGACCCTTATGTCCACTCGCCTCCAAAAAGCACCGGCCTTTGCGAATACTTGCCTCGTCAAAGCCAACATCAAAGTTCGTTGCGACGAACTTTACAAATCTAGTTATTTTTTAAGTCTTCCTGACAAAAAATGTTTTAGATCAACACAATATCTCGTTTGATTTTGTACAGCACTGGCTATAATGTTACATGGCAAAAGAAATTAAATTTTTACCAGAATTCAACATAAATCTATATCTTTATTAACTAATATATAACAACTGTAAGTTTTTGTTTTCTGTTTCCTGTCATTTTCTGATAACCAAGCCTGTTTGCTGTTTGCTTAGCTTGCAAATCCAGACTAGAAATGGTCTTTCAGCCAGCTTGTGTTTGAATGTGTTTGAATTTTTAAGCAGGGAATTTGCTAACTCTGTCGACAGACAACATAACATTGCATTTGCATCTGGGAAATTATTAAAATTTAATATTAAAATTTCTCATCGGACGTGGGATACCTTTCAAAAACTTTGAATCGGTCACAGAAAAGGAACAAATTTGCACATTTTTCAGGTTTGAGTTGTTAAACAATGTTGTCATTGCATAACAATGGAAAAATCCTGGTTCTGCTTGAAGTGACTTAAACAAGGTACTAGGCCTCACCCAAGCATCACAATACAAAGAGCATGGTTAAATGCTAGAAGGAGTGCCGCTTTGAGTTCTCCATCTACTAGCTAAAATAATCTTAAATGGGAAACTGGGACCAGATTGATTTTTATATTTAATTTCCAAGGTCTGGTAGAAAGCACTTGACAACTTGGGTGGACTTTTTGACTTCAAGCAAGGCAACAGACGGTCGATGAGCTCATGTGAAATCTCAGGACGGAGGTGGGAGATATGAGATACACATGGGCCGTCTAGCCAGCAGGGGTTAGGGGGAAGAGAGGGGGATCTTTCCCCTCCTCCTCTAGAGGGCCATGCCGTGTCGAGCAGCTCAGGTAGCAACAGTCTGTATGACCTCTTTATTTCCTAGATTGATCATACACGTAGCGTATGTCATGTACAGCGAATCATGATTTGTGTGTGTAGAAATGTAAGATATTGATATTGGCTGTGAAATTGGGGAGAATATCTCTGCTTTGAGTTGAATCTCAGCAGGCAGGGAGAGAAGGAGTGAGGGAGGTCATAAAAAGGAACTGGAATGAGCGAGCAAATCCTCAACACTGCTGTCCCTCTCCATTGGGGGTAAAATGTGTAAAAGAAGTGTGAAAAACTCAACCAAACATCATAAAAAAACTTTTTGGAAAATAGTTCTGGTGTACGGGTAATTACCATAAACACAAAAACAGGGAACAACTGTAAAAAGACCCCTAAAACCATCGGAATAAAATACAAATCAAACCATGAGTCGGTTTGTCATATACAGTACCCTCTTACTGTAAAGCTTCTGAAGTTTTTAACTCTCATATTGATGTGTATTGTAGACAGTCAGCAACAAGCATGTGGTGTTCTCTTGTTTTTTGTTGTGTTTTTGGAATTTGTTGTTGTATTTGCAAATTTGCAGTTGTGTTTCCAAATTCGCAGTTTTGTTTCTGAACATGCTGCCATGTTTTTTATTGGCGGTTGCGTGTTTTCTTTGATAATGAGTTTAATGGGACGTTCTATCAACTGCAGAATGGCTTTAAGTTAGAGTAGTCTGATAACCCAATAAAGATCCAAGTCACAGCACAAAACGTTTCAAATTAAATGATCTTTTTCTCTTTTTTTCACATTTTATCTATTTGTTTTATAAAATGTGAGAGAAAGTAAATCTTGTGCAGTAACTTACCTGTCAAGCCAGGAATGATGGGACTCCGAAGTGGACAAAAGGTTGCTCGGACAGGGCATGTAGTGACCATTTGTCTTGGCACAGCAATTAAAGCTTGGGGTCGCAGTCTTGGGGAACAGGGTCAGGTAGAATGCACTTTTGATATGGTGATACATTCTGTGAAATCCTGGCAGTGAGAGACATGCCGGGGTTGTGGGAAGATTTGGCCTCTTTTGTGGTTGGGCTCTCCAGGCCTTCGCATTGTGTCCCCTGAGCCGTGCAACGGGAAATGGGCCCTTTAATCATGGGGTTAACCCGACAGGGGCTCGACCAGGGCCGAGTTGGGGGACTGCAGCCTCCTCCTATTAGGGTCTCAACTCTTGGGATGAACATTGTTTAAGGGAATCAAGGATTAACCAAGTGTCTATGTACATTGGTGGTCTTCAGTTGAAAGATACTCTTTTAACTGTAGAGTTAAAATGCTGCCATGGAAATGAGCTATTTCGTAACACTTTTATGCCTAACCTGCTCTATTCAGCCTGAAAGACTTCCCGTTACTGTTTCAAAATAAGAGCACCTTTCACCCCCCCACCGCCATCCCACCTTTTTTGTGTGGAAGGAATTTACAAGGTCGCTTTTTTCTTTTCTGTTTCACAGAGTGGGTCTGCTGGGTTTGTGGGTTGATTAGAAGGCACAGAGAAAACAGCGAAATGGGGAAATGATTTCTGCCTTTGCTTCTGGGGGTCCTCGGTGATCTGAGCCAAACTCAAGGCTATGATCGTCACATTGAGGCCTGTTCATGTTTTTATAGTCTGGAAACGGACAGGTTGGTCTTTGTCGCCATGTTTTGCCACCATTCGGCTGCAGGGTTAAAACAACAAGCACTAACCCAAACCCCCACCAAGCCTCCCTTCTAAGTCCCTACTGTCAAGACAAAGAGTGCAATGAAATAATCTCATACTTTTCCAGGGTAGGGAAGACTGCTGGACTTCATTCATCTTAGTCAGTTTTCCTATGGGCATGCCACGATGTACAATCTATTACTTTACAATATTGTGTTCAGACGGTCTTTCTACCAGAAAATAGGGAGCCCTGAAAAATGTCGCATACATGCCTGCTTAGTGTCAGTGACACACTGCGTTTCATGACCTCTGCACTCCAATTGCTGCCATTACGGCTGGAGACAAAAGGTCCTCTCAGAAACGTACATATTTTCCCACATGCATGGCTGAAATTGGAAACTTCCTCTCACAAGCTGCAAAGCTTTGAGTCGGGCCAGTCATGAAAGGCCTGTGTGGTGGACCAGGGGGAGTGGCCGAGGTGCTGGAGGAGGGGAGGTCATGTATGCACTTTGGCCTAAGGACTGAAAGCAGAGACCCCTGTCTTTTAGGAGCAAGAGGAATGTCTTTTGATGCAGACCTAAGCTCCTACCATCTTTCACCAGGAGTGATCTACTGATGAGGTGCAATAGATGAAGGGGAACAGGCAGCCTGGATGAGGCAGCCCTGCTCCGTTTGATCCCACAGTCTTTTCAGAAGGATTGTAGTTGATTGCTGGAGCATTTATCATTATTAAAGTATCATATTAAATGAATGAAGCTATTAGCAATAGACAAGCAGTGAAATTCTACTTGACTTGACTTGCACCGATGGGACAAGATCCTGATCTTTTTAACTTCTACATCTACATGTCCATTGATTAAGAAGCATGTATTATCTTTGCTGTGGAACCTCACTGAACACTATGGAAACTCTTAGATGAAGTAATCTTCAGCCATCCATCCAGAACTGGTGATGTGTGAATGGGCAAGTTGAGGTTCCTCCTCATCCTGACCCCCCTCCCTACCCTCACCCAGATGCATACAAGAACGCAGACTTTAACTGTTGCAGCACATGAATTAAACCCTAGCAAACTGGATTTGCCGTCAATGAAATCCAGATTTGCAGAGGAATGTATGTTATGGCTGTGTGGGAGGAGCTGTGGAGTGTTGGCTCAAAGGGGGAGTTATGGGTGCCCATCCAGTACTCATTACCAATCTGTAAATATTTACACTTCCACATCATTACTCTCCAATCATCACACAATCGATCATGTACGAATTGAAGAGAGAGAGGAAATGAGAAACAAAACAGTGATGGTGCCGCAAAAACGATTAATATACTTTCTCTGCCACCAGTCTACCACAATACATAACACATTATATATATATATATATATATATATATATATATATATATATATATATATATATATATATATATATATATATAAAATATGGCAGGTACGGTATATGACTGTTTACCACGATGAAGGTTAAAACCTGCCCCCTCCAGTGTTAGGTTTTGAATTATGTATGTGCCAGGTCCCGTTTTTGTCTAATGAGAAGTCTAAAACACAAATGCATTACTTGGACAATAGCATAGCCAGGAATTAACCCCAGTGTGGGATGAAAAAATAGGCTTAATAATGCTTATCACTGCAAGGTCTGTGTAACTACACTGATAGATTGTAGAGTCCCAGACTGTAGATTCATGATCACTATGAGTGACAAGGATATTTGACATGTAATCGATGTCATCAATTATGAACATGAACTGACTGGGAAAGGCATGCTTGTGAAGATACTATGATTTTTGCAAAACTCTCCATACAAATCCTACAGGAAGTCAGATGCTGGTTAGTTTATTTCCTCATGTGGTTCTCCTTAAGACTGTCCTTCATCGGAGTGACCACTGCATGTTTCGTAGCATGCTGGACCTGATAGCACTTTGCACATACAAAAAGTCAGTTTGTGACCGATGTTATTTTATATGAGACTAGATGGAGGTCAATGATAACCTGGATCCCACATGTACAAGGTGCTTACTCGGCTCCATGCAACGTATCTTTAGATGAAAAATAGATAAAAAAAAAAAAAGGTACTTTCCAGAGTCCAGAGTCACAGATCACAGCAAAAATTTGGTGTGGTGTGAAACTAAACTGGCACCCAAGGTGTCTTTTCTAACAGTGTGCACAGCAAGGTTTTGTAGAGGACATATGAGTGTGGACTTTTTTTTTTTCTCTTTTTTTTAAAAAGCTCAAATTTCAAGGTGGATAAATCATTGCCTCCTTAAAAGTAAAAGTCTAAAGTTTCGGTCAAATACCAGCATCTCCTTTCATTGCTCTTCTCTTGGCTATAGAAGGTCTCTGTTAAATAGCCCATAAGCCTGTAAAATGGCAGATGGAATTTGTCAAGAGCGGCAGAGACCACCAGTAAAAGTGAACACTTTGACACTGTTTAGATAAGCAAAGGCAATGAATCCGGTGTTGTGGTTTGAGGCTCACAACGTCACTCTTAGTCATTACATTCCGACATGATATTATAAAAATGCTTG
Organism: Tachysurus vachellii; assembly: GCF_030014155.1. Taxonomy (NCBI): domain Eukaryota; kingdom Metazoa; phylum Chordata; class Actinopteri; order Siluriformes; family Bagridae; genus Tachysurus; species Tachysurus vachellii. The sequence goes on from NC_083460.1 coordinate 37,578,064, forward strand.
ATAATTCCTGGTACTGGCAGCTGTCATAGCTTGTAATGACCGTTTCTCAGGTTATAACACAGCAATTCTGAGATGTGGTGTAAGAAATGTGTATAACATCTATCATTTCTCTGTTGAACTGCAACAGAGCACACAGATCATGCATCTGTTCTCATGCTGATAGAGCATTGTCCACAAATAAAGAGTACTGCGTTGCAATATTACAGAATGCTATCATGATATTTCTTTTACTTTTACATTGTTTGAACTAAATCAGGTCCTGGTGTATTTTTTCCTTTGGTACGGTTCTTTTGTGCAAATGAAACACAATAATTACACTTAGTGTTGACCAAAAAAACTGGTCTGAGACCACAAGGAAAGGAAAGGCAGTCTTGGTCCAATTCCAATTGAAGCCAAAGGTAACTGCAGGAAGTGAGCCAAACATGCAGTGTTATTACTTCATACTATTCAGTGTCACTCAGATAACCAAGGAACCATTTGAGGCTCAAGGTGTCTTCCTTATATTGTCTCAGAGAGTTTTCCTTGCCACTATCACCTCTGGCTTGCTCATTAGGCATAAATATAAATTAAATGTAGATGCTGTAAATCAGGGGGCACGGTGGCACGTTTGCCTCACACCTCCAGGGTTGGGAGTTCGATTCCTGCCTCTGCCTTGTGTGTGTCGAGTTTGCATGTTCTCCCCGTGCCTCGGGGGTTTCCTCCGGGTACTCCGGTTTCCTCCCCCGGTCCAAAGACATGCATGGTAGGTTCATTGGCATCTCTGGAAAATTGTCCATAGTGTGATTGCGTGAGTGAATGAGAGTGTGTGTGTGCCCTGCGATGGGTTGGCACTCCGCCCAGGGTGTATCCTGCTTTGATGCCCGATGACGCCTGAGATAGGCACAGGCTCCCCGTGACCCGAGGTAGTTCGGATAAGCGGTAGAAAATGAGTGAGTGAGTGCTGTAAATCACTCAATCAATCAGTCACACTAGCCTTTACACTATATCGCTTTGCTTGTGTTTCCTCATTTGTAAGTCACTTTTTAAAAGCACCTGTTAAATAAATAAATCTCAATGTAAAAGCTAAAATAACTCTGAAGTTGACTTGCAGAATTTTGAGGGTTTCTGCATATTTAGAATTGCAAGTCATCATATTTCTGAACAATAAATTACGTTTTCCCATTAAAAAATTGGCAATCGTTTGGTTAGATTATTGAAATTAATCTGAAATGAACCCAATTAGCAAAGGAAGCAAGCGTATTGATTTTGATCTGATTCAGACTCTGCAAATGGTCCAAAAGATGCAAAAGATCATAAGACCATATTCCTGTATAACATTTATTTAACAGCACCTATGAAGGGCTTTTATAACACATTTATAAGCACTGCATTAATCATTTATAAAGTAATGCTCTGCAGTTTATGAAAGAATTGAGGCAAAACATACGAAGTTAGAAACATGGGCATTATTCTTACTAAAAAAAACCTTATATAGCAAAGATTTTAAATTTATATTTTATAAAATGTTTTAGGTTTTTCATTTTCATTTGCTTTTATTTGTAAAGTGCATTTAATGTTTTGTTTATTTATTATTTTGTGTCGTATCATCTTCACAAGGTAAAATGTTCAGATGTAAATGTTTACTTTATCTATTTGAATGCATGAATATTTCATTTCTAGCAGTAGTGGGTCAAACAATTCAAACTACTTTTGTTTCTTTCTTCATATAAGGCTGTCCAAAAAAATGCAAAAATGTTATATAGTGTAAAATCTAATATTTAAAAAAAAAAATGTAAAAGCTTTATATCATAAAGACACATACACAGACTACAATAAGAACCCTACTGCAACGAGAAATGCGTTGTTTATTAGAAAAACATATAAAACAAGGATTATTTTAAATCTATATTTATTTAAAGTCTTTGTCTTAATATGCAGTTCGTCTGTGCAGATGAATTACATAAAAATGAATCTCTTATACTGTAATTTGCTAATAATTTATCCAATCTGTTCAATGCTCCGGTATGAAGTAATGGGATCATGAGAAACTTGGCTCTAAATAAGCCTGTATGCATTGCATTTCCATGAAGTAATATCCTGTACGGTTGAACTGCAACATTTACTGAAGAACATTTTGCCTGGATGAAAATGGTAAAGTAAAGTAACGCTGTACATCTTAGCGCTTATATTTCTGCATATGTAGAAATCAAAAAAAGTGATCTATCCACTTACACTAACACTATAGATGTATTAACTAATCTGATTATCAGGCTGTATGCCTTGTTAGATTCCTAGAAAGTTAACAACCGTTTCGTTCAATTGTCCAACAACATTCTCTTTACATTACAGCTTGTTTAATCAAGCAGCCTGTGAAATCAGATAATGACAGAGTGCATGGAAACAGCATCAATAACAAAAACACTGTCTCACCCAAACCATCAGTGCACTCGATAATAAAGTTGTAAGTGGCACTTTAAATCTTTTTAAGTGTTGCAGTGCAGGAACGTGAACCTGGTGTTCCAGTTTGATGTGTTTAAGAGAACTCTAAAGATCACAATGACAGATATCAAACCTGAAATGAAGAAAATCTAGACCATGTTCATTGGAAGTTAATGTTAATCACAGATATGTTATAGGGGTGTTACACAATGACAATGATGCTATCTGTACCTGTATTAGATCATAGGTGTGTTTTTTAATTACACTCATTTTTTTTCTTCGTGCCTGCTTGCCTGTGAGCTTTTCTAAGAAATTTAATTGGTACCATATCATCGAATATGAACGAATTTAAGCTTGTATAAAGCTAGATTTGACAGAGTTCTGCAAAATATGCAGCCCTAAATCTCACCTCAAAAAATGTAATGCCCAAAGATGTTTTTTTTTCCTCTTGTTCTCAGTCTTTGTTTGGGATACAAGCTCACCATGCTTGCATGCACGCATATCACACATACCTGCTGCCTCTTTTATCGTCAATCTACACAGACATCGCAGTCCCACAGCCGAGCCTCCTTCACCCAATCTTGCAATAAATCTTACAACAGAAATGCTTCTGTAAATTGTAGACTCAATGTCTGCATTTACATTTTTCCTTGGTTTGCAGATATTGATTAGATTAATTTTGGGCACAATCTATTTTTAAATTCTCTCATAGTAGTTAATACACATGTTATTACATTTTAACCAGGTTCTAAATTCGGGTCCAATTCAAAATGCATAAAAATAATAAAAGCTCGCTGTTTTGTATCTGTCTTTGTATTCCAAATAATGTATTTAATTACATCCTTAAAATGTTGGGAAGTTTTATGAACAGCTTCTACAGTGAAAAAGTTTTTTTTATATTCTCTATATGATATATGTATCCTTGTTTTTAAGCATGTTGTTTTAAGATTCAATGAAACAATGCACTTACATAAAGTCTGAACATTGGTATTTGTCTATGAGGGTTGTTTTTTGTTGTTGTTTTTTTTCCACTGGTGTGAGAAAAGAATTAAAATCCTACTCTTCCACACCATTTTGCTAAGTCTTTGATAAACCCGTTCTTAGTGTTGGGACAGAGAGGCGTTAAATGCAAGCTGAAGATGGGCTCAATAGCGTTTAGTCATCCTGCTACATCTGAACGCTGAATGAATGAAAATAATAATGATAGAAAAAATATGTTAAAGAGGTTCCCTTCTTTTGTTCTGGCTACTTCAGCTTCTCCTGCAGAGAGGTTTTAAAAAGTTCCAGGGTGAGAGGAGTTGGCTTGGGAGGGGAGGGAAGGGGAGGTGAGGGTGGGGGGGGTGGGGTGTCTCCATGTGAGGCATACCCGAGAACGGTGCATCAGGGACACACAGGCTAAAATAAATGCACGAGTGTGGTGGTGCTTGCGTTCTGCTTTGCACAATCAAAGCATTCTCTTTCCCGTCGCATGTGTGTGTGATTTGGGCCTGACTCGCTCCAAACCGACTGCTAAGCCGCCCCGTGTAAGAGGCGGGGGGCACCAGAAGGGGTTCAGCAGTTGAACATGGGGACAGCTGCAGCCCTGGGGCATCTGTTGGCGCAGCTCATTACAACCCGAATCCTGAGTCTCACCACATCTGAGAAGATAACCATCCTGAACCATAGCATGCACTCTTTTGTCTCTTATTTCTTTATTCTGAATGCCATTTTCCTGTTCTCTCTCTCTCTCTCTCTCTCTCTCTCTCTCTCTCTCTCTCTCTCTTTTTGTTTGCTTGCTTTCCGAGCAGATTTGTGCTGTGGTGACTCAGTGTCATGCTCTGAATGGTTATCTGGCTGTGGTCGTCTACTCTGCTTGACCTCTTTCACCACAGCTGGACAGCAAAGACGCTTTTTAAAAGACTCTCTGACATGTTCCTGTAAATTTCTCACCCTGACTGTACATATGGTCACTGTCTGTGTCAACTTTTGTTGTTTATAGTGTGAAAAGCAGTATGAAGGTTCTTATTGGTTATTGGTTGAGTGTTGAATTTGCTCTAACAGCATTTCTGACAAGAGTTGTTGCTCTAAGCAAAGTAGTACCTTAGAGCTGGATCTATTTTCATTTTACTTTCATTTAAAGTTTTGAACTGAGCTTTGTTGATGTGGGATGTGGTAGACTAGTGTTGGACTATCAGTCGGAAGGTGAGTGCTAGGTCCACCAAGCTGCCACAGCTGGGCCCCTGATCAAGGCCCCTAACCCTCAATTGCTCAGTTGTATAAAATAGAGATAAAAATGGTAGTCGCTCTGGATAAGTGCGTCTGCCAAATGGAATAAATGTAAGTTTTGTTTCTAATATCAATTATATTAGAGCAGCTTATAAACAGGATTTTCATCACAGTTATTAAGAAAAATGTCCCTGCCTCGTTAAGAAGAAATTGTAAATATTTGAAGAAATTAAGAAACACATTTACCTTTGACTGTTACAAAGTGCTGACACTTGGGAAAGGAGTCTCCAGTGTCAGTACTGTGTAACAGTCAAAGGTAAAGATGGCTTTTCTGAGCTAAAATTCTTTTTAATGATACAAGAACTTTTTTTTTCTTAAACGTTCATAGTGCTGCTGTAAAGTACAGTAAGTGAAATTAAAAAAAATTAAATCGACATTAAATCGTTACTAGAAATGGATTAAAAGTTAAATGCATCCTTCTTTCTTTGAGAGATAAAAATTGTTGCGAGAGAATTAGCCTTCTAGTTGTAATTTTAACAATAATACCACACCAGAAGTATGTGAGACAAACATCTTTATATGAGATAAACACAGATAAACTATTTATCATATGTGAAATGGGAAATTAGCAACACACAGACACACACAGACCACGTTTGCAAAGCAAGTTAAAGAAAGCTTTGCATTTTGCATCACAATAAACGGTAATTTGTTTGTTGTTGGTTGCACAAGATTTAACGTTCAAGGCTAAAGGCTACGCATGGCCTAAAGTAAACAATGAAACACCAAAAGTAAAAATGAAATATGTTGCATTTTTTCTAAACAGTTTTTGTTATAAATAAATATTAAAAAAGCTCAATATGTGCAGTTGTTAAGAGCTTTGTTATACTAGTCCTACTTAGAGCATTAGCTTATTTAAATGGACAAATCCCCCTGATTGCTTTCACAAGAAACCAAATGAAGTCTAAAAGTTGGAGATAAGTGTGGCAGCAGCTCGCATCAAAGCTTGAAACCCATTTTTGTGTTTATTTAAAGTGTCCCTCCACGATGGTGTTAATTGTCATAAGTAAGCGTAAAGGAAAGTGTGTCTCGCTTTGTAAATGAACATGGAGTGGACTTGCTGCTCTTCAATGGAAGAGCACTCAATTAAAAGTCTTTAATTACCCCAACACTTGGCCCCATCACAATTGGTAAACAGAAAGGATGCCTCAGCTTGCATTGTCTCAGGCACTAGGAGGGTCAACAATTAACATTGAAGTTTGCCGGCCTGGCCTTCTGTTTACGAATAAGAGAAAACATCCCAGCTTATACAAACACTCGTCGATTTCCCCGATCACTGCTCCAGATGGTGCACCTCTCCAGCATGGCCTTTTCCTCTCCACCAACCCCCTCTCTCTATACACACACACACGGCCATCCATTCCACTGCCTTAACCCTAACGAGTGCATTCTGTCCCAGCTTTAAAAGGAGACCCGTCCAGGTCATATCAAGGAGCCAATTTAAATGGACTGTTTGTGTTACAATAGGTGGACACTGGAATGTGAGTCCTCACTTTTTTTGCAGAGGCCCCGTAGGGTGGTCCCCATGCTCCTAGAAGTTCACTTTAGGGGTCCTGCTTTTGCATCAGGGCACAGGGTGAGGGGGCTGGGAGGATTTCGGCGAAACACTCCATGCGACTACTTGCATATATCCATGAGTATGAAGTAGAATTAGTGAAAAAATTTGAAGAGCAGAAAACACAATCCCTAACCGGGGATCTCCCACCATGTGGTTTAAGTAATAAGGGGGTTGTAAGAAATGCACCAAGATTGCTAATTGCCAAATGGAGCCTGGGAAAGTTAGGATGAAAGCACAGAATGGAGTTAGGCTTTGTAGCTACCTGCCTTTGTTATATCAGTGGATGAATTGTGTCTACATATGTACGCCTGCATGCCTTTTTATTACTGACCGCTTTAAAACAGGAAGTGTTACATACTGGAAGAAAATTATTCATTAATCAAGAGTCAAGGATCACCAAGGATATGATCTGTAAGCTTTTACAAACCACTACACACACATACGCACACTGAAGCAGACTTGGACATGGCATCTAGTGCCTGTTAAAAACATTTGAATAACATACGGAAATGTGGCTGTGAAATTATAAAAATTTCCCAGGAAGTGAAAGTAACAGATCCAGCATTTAAATTACTAATTTAAAACGGCACTCATGCATTTAATATTGTATGATATGCACACAACTTTACATATCTACACTACATACACAATAGTCATGCTGTACTGCCACCCGTCCATATTCATTTAAATAAAATGTTATTATTTGACTTATTTAATCAGGTGTAAAAATTATATGAAAGTGTATGATTCATGCACAAATCGCATGTGCACATAAAGAAATTGTGAAATTGTGAAAATGTGAAAATAATGAATGTTATACATATTCCAAGTCACATGGAAATAAAAAGTTAATGTTTTTTTTTTTTACCTAATAAATTCTATTTCTATTTGTTCTACTTTTGTAAAACAGTCAATAATTCTTACTCCGTTTTTTATATTTATTTTATTGTAAAAATAATAACTAACCTAATTAAGCCTACATGTGAAATAAGATAACATAAGATAAGATAGAACTTTGTTAATCCCGAAGGAAAATTTTTTTACCAGATACTGCTTCAAATTACAAGAGTAACTAGAACGTACATTTCCTGAAGAAAATATGAATGGTGCTTGCACGTGGCAAATCCCGGAGGCTAGTCGAGACGAGCATGTGACATCATCAAAATACACGTGAGGAAGTTCCCCGCATTGTTCTGAGTGTTTTGATATGTCACAGGTCCATGTTGTAAAATGTTCTTTTGATTTTGCATATTTTGGGGGCGGGCTGGGGCACAACCGGAAGGCCAGTCGGTACACCAGTTTAAAAGTTTGTTCAGAGTATCACCTAAAGGAGCTGGCCGAGTTTGGTGTAGATAGTTCGAAAGCTTGCCAAGTTATAAACCTCCAAAGTTTATAATGGGAGTCTATGGGAAAAAAGGCCAATTTGAAACCCGGTACCGGAAGTGCCGGTACTCGGATCGCTTAGAAAAGTCAAAGCACACCTCTCCTCAATGACCCGGTCGATTTGACACGTCATTCATGGGTCTAGGACAAAAGCTGCGCTAAAAGAAGCTAAAAGTTACACACCGAAGTTTTGTCCGGCACAATAGTAATAATGTTGCTTTGCAAGCACCATTAATAAATTAACCTAAATATTTTATATCTAAAAATGTATACAAAAGTAAAAGAAACACCACTACACAGTATTTAATAACAAATAATATAGATTTCATAGTTTCTATAATAATTAGTGATTTAATTAATTTATTTTATGTAATTCCGAAATTATATTATGTTTATTTTTAGGTGATTTGTACACGTGATCTGTTCCTGATTAGTCACAGGATAAAATGTATAGTGACTGTGATTGCTGCGTAATGGAACCAACCTTCATTGCTACACTTTCTTTTAGCCTTAATTGGCTGCTGCAGTCAGACTCCGCCCCTCTCTAACGATGCCAACTCTGCCCCCTTTACCATGCCCGAGACCAAACATACGTGGGTTCTGTGTTAGACACTTACATGGCTGAAGCCTTTAACGCTCTTGCCTCTTCCCTCTGCCCTCCAGCTACGCTGCGGGTTTTGTGATGTTCCCACTCTGAGGGGCCACGGCGAGAGCAGCCATTCAACGTTAATGAACTCCTGAAACGGGGCGGTGTGCCTTGTTAGTGGCGCTTGTTTAGAAATACAGTACATGTCCCTTTCTCTCCCATGCAGCTGTTGTCGGGTCCACCTCTGAATAGGCAAGAGCGTGGAGGTGGAGTTCACAAAAGTTGACATTCCCGGCTAATACTTGTCATAATTAGGAGCGATAATTGGTTTGGCTGCCAGCAAGAAATGTTTGGCAGGGTAGTAACTGATTATTAACACATTTTCTCACCAGGAAATCCTTGAGACTGCATCTGTCTCTGTTTGTCACTCCAAATTGAATAAACTCAGAGCTAGATTTCGATTCAGAAGATACAGAACCCTGCTTAAGAATACCGAGAGGAAGACTGAGAACCTGACACCAGTGTGTTGTAGCTGTAAAAGTGAAGTACAGTCATCTCCGTCTGCATCATTACCGTGTGTAATCCATCAGGAAATGACATGCAGGTGTCTCATAAAACAAACAACTTACTACAACACGAGGGTCTAAAAAACGACTAATTATACTTCATAAAAGCCAGAAGTCGGTGAAGGTGCAGTCGACACGCTGTTATATACAGTACAGACTTTTCTGGGAAACATCACCAGTGTTTTTGCCTAAAGCCTTTGTGTTCATGCAGTGCTAATCAGGTTTCCTGCTCCTGGGAAACCTGAAAATGCAAATACTGAGTCTGGACTGTAGAGTGCTGATTATATGTGAGAAAAGAGCTATGAATTTTGAGTGCATTTAATACACACAGCACCAGCAGCAGTTTTATCTGGTAGCACGTTGATCACTGCTGTTGCCAATTGCTCGCTCTTGATAAAGCGCCTCTGATGCACTCAGGTGCCAAATCACGGGCTTATACAAATGCACTTGTTGAACTAATATGCACCGACTTACAGAGGGACTCATAAGGCGCATAAAACGATTTATTTGAAAAAATACGGTGAGCTTTTCTTTTAGGAGATAAAGTTTATTTAACATTATTGGAATGAGTCTCCAGGGGGCACGGTGGCTTAGTGGTTAGCACGTTCTCCTCACACCTCCAGGGTTGGGGGTTCGATTCCGCCTCCGCCTTGTGTGTGTGTGGAGTTTGTGTGTTCTCTCCGTGCCTCGGGGGTTTCCTCCGGGTACTCCGGTTTCCTCCACCGGTCCAAAGACATGCATGGTAGGTTGATTGACATCTCTGGAAAAATTGTCCGTAGTGTGTGATTGTGTGAGTGAATGAGAGTGTGTGTGTGTGCCCTGCGATGGGTTGCCACTCCGTCCAGGATGTATCCTGCCTTGATGCACAATGACGCCTGAGATAGGCACAGGCTCCCCGTGACCCGAGGTAGTTCGGATAAGTGGTAGAAAATGAGAGTGAGAGAGAGAGAGAGTGAGTGTCTCCAGTGTCAGTGCTTGTAAGTTGAAAACTGTAAAAAAAAAAAAACAAAGGTCTTTAAGAAGGGGCGTGCCAGAAACATAGAAAGACAGATTTTTTTTTTCTCACGACCCTCACAAGAACAAAACGAGAGGCGGCTTAGTGAGCAGCTGTTTATACCTTCTATAACGTTAGTGATAACAGGAACTTGTTTCATGGACAACCGGTTTAAACGTAACTATAAACAGAAAAAATGTATACTGTGACATTGTGTAATAAATAAACAGTTGTAATTGTTGGCAATTTGCTGTCGTGTACGAAGAATAAAACACTTCATGACGGGACTGTTATCGTAAAAATAATGTGGTAACCGTCCTGTCACTGATTGTTTTTCTCTAACAACACACCTGTTATGTTTTATTATTTTTTTTTATACATATATCAAATATATTTGTCTGTGTGTTGCTTATTGCACCAACACCTAAATAGTTAATGAGACTGGATTGCAGAGTCGGTTTTTCTAGTAAGTGGCCGATTATATGTGATAAACAAGCTGTCAATTTGCATGTATTGTATACACACATGCTGGCAGCTGTTTTATCTGTAAGCTCATGGCTGCTGTTGTCTCTCACCAACTGTTGCCTGATAAAACCTGCTCTTGATAAAGCAGTTCTGGTGAACTTAGGAGGGACTTAACTTCAACTGTAAGTGAAAATGATAATGTGCTACTGGTGACAGGATTGTTTGACTGTACACAGGATCAAAATTCAAAATAAGCATGACAAATCTTTTCAAAGTTTGTTTGCTTTTCCTAGCAAATCGCCCTACAGACTGTAGATCTGATATGACTCACACGTACTCCGAAAGAGCAAAGAAAGAAAAAAAAAGCTGGGGAGGTTTTAAAAGCTCGATGCAGTGCAGAACACATGGGAAAAGCTGAAATTTATAGCCATTTAACTGCTCTTTCCTGTGAAGGCTGCTTCACAACTCCACTCAGAAGGGAAGAAAAGGAAGCAGCCTCGTGGCTTCTTAGTGCACATTTTCTCAAGAATGTAATGCCACAATGCAGACTACTGTACTGAGAGCAGCTGAAGACAGTGACAAATTTGTGTGTGTGTGTGTGTGTGTTTGTGTGTCAGGGGGGATGGGGGTGATGTCTGTTTGGGTGCGGATGAGGAGAGGAAGCCGGTGCGGTTGCTCTTTAGTTAGAAGCTGCAGGCGGTAATGTTCTGAGGCAGTTGCTGCACGTGCACCATGTGTGGTCATCACACAAGGCTCTGATTGGACACCGAGCAGCCTATGAGAGTGCGCCTCTGCTGAGCCATTCATGAAAAACGGAGTGAGTGAGCAAACAGGATGTGCAGTGAATGTGAAGGCTATCGCTTCCCAGCACGCCTTCCTCCACAGGCATTTCATTCAGCTCCTCAAGGTTGGGCTTCCTAGTGTCCACTGCATTACTTCTACTCGTTTCATCTCAGACTTCGAAACCCATGTCTTCTTCCTGCCCTTCTCTTTCTCTCTCTCTGTAACAAAAAGTCATCTCTTCCAACAGACAAATGAATCAAATTTCCAAATTAAAGCAACTAAAGAAATGACTCCACCCTTCTATTTTTTTCCCCTTCTCTGTGTGTCTGTCTCTCTACTTCCTGACACAGATGAACATAATTTAATGATTTTTTTTGGGTCACATTTCCTTTTAGTTACGCTCAATGCAGGCATTCGTTTGCCTCTGAAAACATGGAGCAGGAAAAGAGAGTCAATCTGGTGCACATCTTGTAAAATTGGTCAGTGCAATGCAGTAAGGTTTTAATAACCACCAGCATAAGGTGCTTAAAGGAAAGGCATTAAAAGTGAATGCATGTTGTGCCTGAATGCATTTGCTGTTTGCCTCTTGGGGTTTGTGGCTTTTTTCTCATGTGTTTAAGACAGACACCACCCACACAGAAGCAAGGAATGTCGGCTTGCTGCTCAATCTTCTTTTTCTTCCCCAGACTGTGTGGGATTTTTTTTTTTTTTTTTTTTACAGAAAAGTGTTTTATTATATTACGGCATATTAAACTGCTCAGACGTTATGTAATCGTTCTGATACTGTAGCTTTGCTCAAGCTTACTAAAATGAACATTATCCCAGTCTCAATAACGACTTGAATGCCATTTTTGTTATCTGTTATGTTTAGTTACAACTTGATGGTGTATGTATATTAATAAAAGATAGAAATTTGCTTTTTTTTTTCTTTTCTTTTTTTTTTCTTTTTTACTTTTTTCTAAGACGTTTTGAGTTGAGTTGAATTAAAAGGGACTGAAATGCACATCGTTATAGGGAGAAAAAAACTCTATCTATACATTCTTATACTAGACAGCGCTCTTGAATGCTGGATTCTGATTGGTCAGGGAGTGTTAATGCATTTTTTTCTACAGCAGCTGCATGAGATGCTTTTGAAAGGCGTCTCTGGTTTAAGTGCTTTGTAACAAGGAAATGCTGTAACTATTATATTTCTGACATGGGAAAGTCATATATCTGGACAAGGATAGGAATATCTGACAATTAAGATCTTAAGACGTTTAGCTAATCCCCACAAGAATTTTTTTCTTTGTTTGTTTTTGAGGTCAGGGTTAGATTTAGGTATAAGAATAGTATTAAATAGCTGCATGAATAATTACGCTCACAGTCTAATAAGCCAATCATGTGGTAGTAGGGCAATGCATAAAATCATGCAGATAATGATGCGGTTCAAGAGCTTCGTTTAATGTTGTGATCAAATATCAGACTGAAGAATGAGTGTGATATCTGTCACTTTGATCGGGACATGGATGTTTGTATAGACAGATGGGTTGGTTGGAGTATTTCAGAAACTGCTGATCTTTTGAGATTTTCACACACAACAGTCTCTAAAGTTTAACCAGAATGCTGCAAAAAAACAAAACAAAAAAAAAACTTCAATTCTGTCGGCGGAAACACCTTGTTGATAACAGAGGTCAGCGTAAAACGGACAGATTGGTTCAAGCCACCAGGAAGGATATACTAACTCATTTAACGTCGCTGTCGGGCGGAAACCTCGTATGTCTATATTTTGTCAATTTCATATTTTTTCACATATCGATGCTATTGGTCAGTCCCCACGTGGGTCTGTTATTTTTACAAGTTATTAACCAATCTAAAGTCTTGAAAATAGCTTGATTGCAAATCTCTTAACTCCATTGGACACTTCAACTGTCTGAGAAATCTCGTAACTCCACCTCTTCTTCACTCCGCTGGAAAGCTTCACGACAGCATAATCTCGTATCTCCCTGCTCCCAAGTCATAAAGCTTGTATCTCCAATAAAACGTGACTTTGGAAAAATGTTGCGTTAATGTTGGTACACAACAGTATATGATAGCAATATAAGGTATAATAACAACTTTAACGATACAATGTTTAATAACTCAAAAAAAATATGCGTTTTTTTAATTTCCTGAAAAATAATGGTTTTGGAGATACGAGGATTCCGCCCGACAGCGACGATATATATATTGTATATATATATATACAATTTACAGCTGTGGCGAGCAGAAAAGCATGAAGCAGAAGGCCACAGACTCACCCAAACTCTACAGATGAAGATTAGAAAAATATCACCTGGTCTTTTTCCAGGCTTCATCTGTCCAGTTTGGGTGAGTCCGTACCCATGATAGAAGTTGAACCTGATGTGGTCTTCTGCTGTCATAGCTCAACCACCTCCGGACTTCTGAGATACGTTTCTGCTCACTACAGCTGTAAAGTTGTGTTTATTTAGACTTCCTTTTAGCTCAGTTCAATCTGGCCATTCTCTTCTGACCAGATCAGCAAGGTGTGTGTGTTAGTGTGTGTTTCAGGTGACAATAAGCCTTTAAAGTCTGAGATAAATAGTGTAATTGTCATGCTTACCAAAATAGATGCTGCACTTAGTATGCGGTTTCCTGAAGATAAGACAAACAGCGTAAGGGAAGTATCTCTATGTACAGCTCTTGGAAAGTGATCTCTACCAAGGATAAGGTGTGTTATGTAGCTAAAAACATCTAAAAGCTAGAACAAAATAATAACAAATTCACATGAATAGGTAATAGTAAATAGTACATTTTAATTGTAGTGCACTTTAGATTTAACTGTTTTAACCAGACTCTTAAAAAAAAAACATTTCTGCCTGTTTTTTGCTGTTCATCATTGAATTTTTTTGTCATATCACACTCAATAAAAACCGGTGGTTAATGGCTCATATGAAAGTGGACACGCATCTTTAAGAATTTGCAGTTTGTCATAAATATTTTTGTTTTTATCTAGCCTACCAGGAGTGATATATTCATAGAAAAGTTAAAAAAAAAAAAAAAACAACTTTAGTATTTTTTATTTTCTGTCTTCAAAGTAAACGGTGATATCAAACCCATTTTGACTCTCGGAGATGTCTCAAGTCCTTGTTAATAAGTCTAAATCCTGTGTAAGGATATCCGAACACTGAAAGCCAACAGCGTCCTGACTGATTTTATATCAGACTTGCAATTGTAAAATAATTCATTGATAATGTCCAATAAGTCGATTTCCCCACACTATATACTGGTAAAAAAGGGTAATAAACAAACAGTATGCTTCACTTTGTGCCATTTCCTTTAAGAGACACTTTTGCAGACTAGAGCTATCAACCAACCATTGAAACTATTTCTCATTACTGACGTATTGATGTAAAATTCCAGGATTTCCACTCATGTCATCATTAGCATAAATACGTCCTACTTCACCCCACGGTACCAAGTTCATCCTGCACCCCATATACGGACATTTTATTTATCACAACAGTAACCAGAGTCACACATAACATTTAGTTTAGATCACTGCTGTACATCCTTGTCTTGTTTTGTTCTTTAAGTCTCCTTTTTTTCTTCAACATGAAAAACAATCTCCTGTTCCTTGCAGGCATGTACTCACTGTTCCTTTCCTTTTGGCTTCTCAACAAAGTAAAGTGGGCAGAGCTTTATGGGAGAAGATGTAGAAAGATGAGCGAATGCATTGTTCTGAAGAAGCAAACCAGTGTCTCACGGTGGCCAATGTGACCTCATGCCCACCCCACAATACCCGCCCTGCAGAGCTTGGACCCCTGCCGCAACGGCCCAAGATTTTACCATCAGCAGACACAGTCTGACAGGTGGATGCTAACCGTTCCTCTATGGCCGTGTCAGTGTACAGCACCACTAATGAGCACTAGATCTCACAGGGCAAGGGCAACTTTTCTCTAGGACAACCAGCTGCTTGTTCTCAAAGATACAAGTTGAGATTGGGGGTTAGGGGTGCGGCGTTCTTGCAGAGGCGATTGTATGGGCTGCACCAATTAGTCCACTGTATCTATCAACCCACTTATCTGTAATGATTATCAGGAAAATGTTCTATTATTCGGGGTTGGACGTAGACATTGAGTAACCCTTCCCACATCTAAGACGTTGACAATGTGCTTCTCCAGCCATGAATCGCTCGACCGCTGTCTATTATTCCCCAAATTGTTCAAGGAGGCCATGCTATCAAAATACATTTGGTCGGCAGATTGATTAAGAAAGGAGGAGGGATGGTGTGGTGGAAAAAAGGCCATGCTTGATCACACTTGGGAAGCCTAAGCTGCCATATTTAATCTGCACCATCTCTTCTCAACCCTGGGACATAATTAGTGGTGGTGGGCATATGGAGTTGATTATTATGTAACTATAAGGAACCCCCTGGGAAACAATGTAGTAAAATGGGGCTCATTGTGTTCTTGCTCTCAAATGAGAAATTTGGAAATAAACCTCTTACACGTTGCATATATTTAACATACATTTGTTTAGACGGGCATGAAAGAAAGAATCAAGCAATGAAGATGGTCTGCTGCAATGGTTGAAAGACTTATGTTGCTGGCTTGTTTCATGCAAAACTGGTTTTGTGTTTAACCTGCCTGTTTTTTTTTGGGGTCTTTCTGGCTACTATGTCAAACAACAGGAACACTTTATTAGTACATTGGCCATTTTAGATGAACCTACTGTATCTGAATGAGTCAAACATCCATATGGACTTGTGAGAGCTTGCCAAAATTTCGCTTTATCTTCTTGCTGTGATTATTTACATATTTGGATGAATTAGCACTGGAGAAGCCACCTAGCTATAGCCATAATGAGAGCACAGCTTAGTATCAGACTACTCCCTTCGTTATTCACTTGGACCAGTCATTTAGATCCCTTTCTCACTCACATATGGTGCTGATCTAGCTGTATTGAGGATTTTATTAGCAGGTTTAGATAATTAGTATTCTAATCTGCAATAACGATACAGATCTCATGGAGGGTGTCTGGGTTGTGGTTGAGAAATGAGGTACGTAAATGACAAAAATTGTCAAAAATTTATTAAGTATTAAGTAAGAAATATAACACAACATGCCTGGAACCTGTAAAGGTTTATAACTCGATAATACAGGTTTTTTTATACTCCTGTATACTCACTCACTCTCACTCATTTTCTACCGCTTATCTGAACTACCTCGGGTCACGGGGAGCCTGTGCCTATCTCAGGTGTCATCGGGCATCAAGGCAGGATACACCCTGGACGGAGTGCCAACCCATCGCAGGGCACACACACACTCTCATTCACTCACGCAATCACACACTACGGACAATTTTCCAGAGATGCCAATCAACCTACCATGCATGTCTTTGGACCGGGGGAGGAAACCGGAGTACCCGGAGGAAACCCCCGAGGCACAGGGAGAACATGCAAACTCCACACACACAAGGCGGAGGCGGGAATCGAACCCCCAATCCTGGAGGTGTGAGGCGAATGTACTAACCACTAAGCCACAGTGCCCCCACTCCTGTATACTTAGTTTCTAAAATTCTATTATTCTGGAAGACGGATTATAAAATTATTACAGATTATTTGATCAGTTGTTTTTAACACACCTCAAGAATTCTCCTTTACATCTATCCATCTCTTAGTGACAAAGCAACAAACCTATACACACAGTATGTATTCCCTTCACCTTAAATAAAACATTATGCCATGATCATTTAAGACATTTTCCCAACTAACACCTGGTTAATTGCATGAATCTTCTGATACATGTGTGGTAATCAATATATCTGACATCTGTGGGTTTGGGGCTTAACTCTGAAAGCATTGATTTATTAATTCAGATTACACTTTATCTGGGTCACTACAGTGATATTTCTAAGAAAAAAAAAAGTGTTCCTTGAAGTCCTAGGCTCTTTCGTGAGATGCTTAAATGTCTCCTGCTGAGGACATAATACGATTTAATCAATTCCTGCCAATGTGATAATTAATTAAGCCTCGGGTCTACGTCTGCATTCGAACAATGTGGTCATGGCTCTGGTTCAATGAACTCTGCTGCCTCATTACAGGCTCGATGTGCCAAATCTGTAACGGGTTTATTCTCTGTCTGTAATGCTGTGC
Source organism: Tachysurus vachellii (assembly GCF_030014155.1). Lineage (NCBI taxonomy): Eukaryota > Metazoa > Chordata > Actinopteri > Siluriformes > Bagridae > Tachysurus > Tachysurus vachellii. The sequence goes on from NC_083460.1 coordinate 37,595,215, forward strand.
TCTGCAAGATGGCACTTTGATGTATTAAAAGGTCATTTAACCTGAGAACGTTGTGTTTGTGGGAGATGTGAAAATGTGCAAGCGTCTTTAGTTAAATGATGGCTACAGGATCAGAATCGAGCTTTCTAAACTGCAAAGAGTAATTTGACTTGATAGCTTAAGATCAGGAAAAATGATTGATAGCAGAATTTTAGAGTACTAGTGACATTTGAAGACTTCGACTGGAAGGAATTAGTGTTATGTCTGTAATAAACTCAGAAATTACCCTGACCTATTAGTTCCTCAGGAGCTCTTGGTTGCACAATTCCACTCGACTATAAACTGTTGTATAAAGGACATTATTTACATTTACATCACTTCCTGTCCAGTGTCACCCAAATCAAGATGATGTTCCCTTCTGAGTCTGGTTCCTCTCAAGGTTTCTTCCTCTTATCATCTCAGGGAGATTTTTCTTACCACTGCGACCTCAGGCTTGCTTTAAAACTTTTAAACTGTACAGTTTTTATTCTGCTTCTATACTCCTGTCAAGCTGCTTTGAGATCACGCCAATTGTTAAAATACAAATTTTAACATATACAAATAAACTGAATTGAACTGAAATCTTGGAAGAAAAAAAATTTGCAATCTGGACTATGGCTGCAGAGACAATCTCTAAACATATCAGTCATGAAAACTGAAAAATATTAGCGTACCCCTAAGCATTGTGTAGTTTCAGTTTATTTCTTTAACACCCCCCCACCCCACCCCACACACACACACACACAAGGTTTCATTCTATATATTATGTTTACTATAATTAGCATACTTCTGCCTTTGTTGTATTGTGTCCCTGTGTTTTCTGTTTTACATGTAACTATACACTATATGTGTTTTGTAAATGAGCTTGCTTAGGCTTTGGGGGGTTGTAGGGCATACATGGGTTGGGCACTGTTTGGGTAGGGTGGTGTGAGGTGATGAGGTTGACTTAGGGTGTTGGTTATGTCTTATTTTGTTTATACCTAAAATATGTTTTTAATCATTAAATTGTGGAAGGCCTCACACACCAAGTGGCAGCCAAACAATGAGGTGATTCATAAACCATTTATAACAGCATATTTTTATCATTTTGTGTCATAGTTAAAATATATTGTTCTTTCTCTGGTGATGTCACATTTTTATTTTGGCAGCATGAGCATTGTTTAGTTTTTTTTATTATTTCCTGAGACTATTGTGGAGATGCTTGGAAATCAAATTATGATTTACTCTATGTGTGTGTGTGTGTGTGTGTGTGTGTGCATCCTGACTATATAAAAGCTTTTTAGAAATGCTAAAGTGGCATTTTCATAGTTTGTTTTGGCAAAACAAACAGACAACTTTGTGGGTATTAAGGATTGATTTGGTCAGGGTCAGCTTTAGTGTTAGAGGTCACAAATAAATACGTACATTTCTTATGTTTATACCATAGCACGACTGAATTCTGGGTTCTTCAGTTCTCTTTAAAATATATTTTATATATACCAATATTTCAGGTATATTGCAGGTTTTGGCTGTAGTGTGTGTGTGTGTGTGTGTGTGAGTATGTGTGTGTTTGTGTGTGTCCTGAGATGGGTTGGTACCCCATCCAGGGTATTTCTTACCTTGTGCCTTGAGGTTCCTGTGACCATGTGTAGGATAAGTGCTACAGAAATTGGATGAATAGATGGATGGATGGATGGATGGATGGATGGATGGATGGATGGATGGATGGATGGTAGGATGGATGGATAGACTATTGAATTCTTGATTTTGAATGGTCAGGCTTAATTTCCTATATCACCAGCTCTGTTGGTATCGTTCCAGTCGTTTCTTTAGCTCACAAGAACTCAGGAACTACATATAAAAACAAATGGATTAAAAGCTGTATTGTTATTCAGGAAAAATATAGAATCATTGATACAGTGAAGTGTTCTGTAAGGAGACTTTATGTAAGGTTTTTAGAAAACGTCTCATGAGGCTGATAAAAACACAATCTGTTATTCAATATTTTGAACAAATGCAGTCACTTGCAGTTTTGCTGTAATAAAAGTAGAACATTTTAGGACATTTTGTTAAAATAAAATAATTAACTTTGGGGTTCTTTGCTACCTCTGCTTCTTGTTAGGGTTGTGGATGAAACTAAAAAAAGAACAAGATAATGATGATGATGATGATGATGATGATGATGATGATGATGATGACAATAATGGCTGAGTGCACAGTAATTCAATTTGGCAACTTGGGATTGACAGCATTCATAATACCAGCTAATCCGAATGATTTTGTTGATCCACAAAATAATAAATCAACAAAATAATGTGTGACGCACAAATCATAAACTCATAGGAGACATTTGACTTCTACAAAAAACTCATTGAAAAGTAAAACCATTGTATTAAAATAACACAAATGAGCCACAGTTCAAGCTTTTACTACTCTTTGAACAATAAAATAGTGTTTGTTCTTGTTCTTCTCCTCTGAACGCCCCTTTTACTGTGAACCGTCTCATTTGGACCACCTGCAGAAACCATAAATGCTGAGAGGAAGCCGTGGAACCAGATCTTTCACCTTCCTTTGATTGTCATCTTCAGGTTTGTACAATTAAAAGCTGATGCAACAGGCTTCTAAAAGGGTTACAGGACAGGCAGCAGCCTTGGATGAGATTTCCACAGTTTAAATTTACACAATTTCTATAAGTTATATAAGATTGTCATGACATCATCATCATGAGATAAGCTGGTTTATGGAAGACTTCCTTTTCTCTTCATTGTTGCTAAGTTAAGCCTGCAAAGATGATCTTTAAGGATTAAAATAGTTGCTAGGAAATGGGAGGTTGGATTTTGGATCATGGACCTTTTTTTTTTTTTTTTTTAACTATTACAAAAAAATGATGACACAAGATGATGTGTTAGACAGATCCACTGCTTCACATTTCCTCCTACTTCAGGTGAAGTTTAAAGATACACGAAGTTAGAAGCGTTTCCATGATAGTCGTCGTGTATTACGTCAAATCATTCTTGTTTGCTTGATGGAGGCCTTTCTATGTTTTGATACATGTATTTTGACGGAATGTAAGCTAGTCTCTTGAATTCTTCCCTGCTGAGAGCATGGTGCCATCATTAACGTGGACCAATCCATTGAAGATGCCGGTCAAGTAAGGGGGGAGAGAGAGTCTGTGAAAAGGGCAGGCATTGTTCATCCTGGGTGGGGAATGGGCAAGAGGAATGTGGGCCGAACGTGAGCCGTGCAAGGCCTGAGAGAGAGACACCATTGTCCCCCACAACTACCCCCTCAGCCAGATCACGGTGAAGGAGGCATGGGGTCACGGCTCCTGCTGCTCGGCATGGACCCACACTACAGTCAGAGCCATGCTGAGGCCTGTCAGCAACTCACAACAAATACTATATGCTCACTCATCAAAACCCTTCGGCCAATGGACATCGCCATTGTCCGCTGTCTCAAGGTGGCAAGCATCAGATCTGAGCCTGGACTAAAGCGATACTTGATGAGTCAGAAGTTTACATTGAATCCCATTCTATAGTTTCAACTTAGACATGTCTTTTTAGAGATGCAGAATAAAGCTCCATGACTCCAACATTTCATTTGTAAGGGAAAATGATGATTGCTGATGTACATTGTTGCATTCGCATATTCGAAAGTTTTGTTTTACATTGTTTCTTACTGGATATATAGTACTATTATATTATATAAGCCATTAAGGATTTAGCATAAAAGTCTGTTGTATTGGGTTGTACTAATAAAATAAAGAAGAGGGAACATGCTGGAAACTGTTTAATACATTAATAAGCAAATACATTAACAGTAATCTTCCATTTTAGCGGAAAATGACACCTTCTATGGCATATATAAAAAGAAAGCATTGAGTGGTGTTAATGTTGTGCTGTTAATTTAATATCATTAAAATGAAATGCATATAATTTAAAACCTAAATATTAAAAAAATGAACAAATTTATTATTGTATAATGTGAAATTGTACCTTTGTGCTAATAGTAATTGGTAATCTACTCAGAATAAAAAGCAAGTGTTTTACTTTTCCAATACAACAAAAAGCAAGTGTTTTACTTTTTCCACAACTGTTTGCCTCTGCTGTCAATTATTTATGTATTCATTAATAAATAACACATCGTGTTTAACGCATGATCCAAGTCTACAAAATTAGATAGTTCCTGTTATTACCTATAACAGCTTTAACCGATCGTTACCACAGAAGCCTTTCTGTTTTTCACTTTCAGGTACAAAAGAAACCACAAAGCACAAGTTCCTCACACTTTCCATGTGGGAAAACATTACCTTTGCCGTTTACGGTCCTCACACGAGATCCTACACATGATTTCTTCTTTTCTTTACACCACATTTTAGAATTTATAGTATTAGTCTTATAATATGTGGACTGTCCATACAAGACTAAGCTGTTCGATATAAGTCTAATACAAATCTGAGTTGTTACTATAGAAACGATAACGTAGTAGGACGAGCGTAGAATATGTATTTGTGATTTGCCTCGCAGACGGAACTACTGTCCCTATGAATCTAAATCAATCATTCAAAAGTGATAATGCACCACACACACACAAACACACAAACAAAGCTAATGCTAAGTTCTTTTAAGATAATCACTTTCATCTTAGAGAATGCAATGCATCACATTATGTCGCTGTTTTTTTTAGGAAATCAAGTGATTATTTACCAGGTTGTGAGATGAGACAATAGAGACAATTGACTAGTGGTGTCTTGAGCTCATTTTTTCTCATCATTGCTGTTGGATGGGGGAATTGGGAACAATGACACTGTTGGGTGTTGCTATTCAGATCGTGAAGTGTGTTACAGTGATAAAAAAGAATGTGTAGGCAGGCCAATGTTTTTTAAGAAAACATCCTCTTAGACAGAGCTGGAGGAAAGCTAGTCAAATTCTCTGCTACAGATTTGACAACGGCCCGAATATTTGCTCTAATAAACTTTCAGCGTGTCTTGTTTGAAAACCTAACATGACTTTGTGTGCTATTGTTTCCTGATTGAATCTTGCACCTACATCGTCTGATATGTGTGTTTAACTTGTTCTCAGTATCGTTTTTGCACATTTCACACGTTTCTGTTTGGCTGTGCAGTTCTGCTTGCCTGAGTGTGAGTGTGTGTGATTGTAAAGTCTGCATGCCTATGCCTATGGATGTACGACTTGCAGAGATGTGGAAACCCTGGAGGTGGGCAGGCTGGAAAAGGGGGATGGAGGGGTAGAAAAAAAACAGAGTAGTGCTTCCCTTCTCTTTTATCATTCTCTAGTGGGAAAAAATGTGATAAAGAGCACTGCTGGTTCAGAGGCACCCGGCCTATAAACACAGCTCACATGCACAGAGCCGAGGTCAGGGGCCACATAGCACTTTGACAGAAAAAGAAGGGAAAAAAGAACCCAAGGAACTCCCAACAATGGCTGCTGAAGACCGAAGAGCAGGCAGCACGGACCTGACAAGTGTTCACTTCACATTCTTCCTCTTTCCCAAGACACCCTTTTCCCCCCACAGTTTCTTCCTCACTTTCTCCCTTCACATCCAGAGCATATGGCAGGACACTTATCAGAACAGTATCAAATGTTTTTCATATGCTGAGCTGCTGATTCACATGCAGACCTGGAGGTTGGGTTACAAAATGCTATGCATTCACATGAACGTCATTCTAATCAAGAGCCAGGAAATAAAGCAAGAAATAGTTTTGCATATGGGAGCATTAGTAAAAATTTCATTCAGGAGTCATTCATTCATCTTCAATAATTGTTATTATCATGTTCAGGGTTGCATTGGATACAGAGTCTATATTGGGAACACTGGGAGTAAAGCGAGGATACACCTTGGATAGGACATCGGTCTATCAATCGTCTGCACGCATTCAACAAATCTTGCCAATTGAGGCAATGTACCATAAGTAATCTTCTTAGCGGCATGTTTCTGTGAAGTAAAAGGAAACTAGAGACCCTGAGGAAACCCATGTGGACACCAGCCAAACAGTAATCCCAAGCTCAAGCATGAGTTTTCTACCTGAAAAGCCACATGTAACATGTAACATGGGTCAATTTGCTGATGTGCATGTTCCTTGCAGTCTACATGCCAAGGATTATGTCCGCCAGACTCCACAGATGGAGGGTATGCTTCAGCCAGCCTGGGATTTTCATCAAGGCAGGGAATAGAGGATAACTGGTTTAATCACCTGGTGGTTGTCATTTGAAAAAAACAAAACCTGGGAAACAATGGCAGTTAAACTGCAGATGATCAACTGGAGGGATTATCCATCCTCATGCTACTCAAGTTATCAGATGTAGTCACCCACACAGATATATCCGAAACTTGACACTCTACTCCTCCTCCCTTACTAATCCCACCAGGGATGATTCAGACCCATGTGTGAGGCAGATGGGTGAGGTTGGCACACCCTGGGTATACAGTTAGTGATGAGCCCTAATAGCCGAACAGATTTCTGCAATTGATCGCTGTTTATTCAGGTTATCCTATTAGTGGTTGGAAATAATTGGACTTATCTGATTAGGAAATGGCATTTGTCCACAACCTGGCACTGGATACATGCACTTTACCTCTGCTATCTCTTATCCAGTCCCTAACATGCATGTTATATCAATTCTCCACATCAAGGAATAGATCCACATAATTACAGGCATCCCGAGAGTTGTACTGGATCGGAGGCCTGTCCTGGGAATACTGAGCATTAGGCAGGAAGACACCCTGGAAGCCCAAATACACACTTATTCATACCTAGAGGCAATTTAGAGCAGCCAATCAAAAAAAAACAGTGAGAAACTCGAGCTGAGAATCAAACCCACCTGCTGCACTACTGTACTGGACTTCTCACTAATGCTTCATTTTAATATTGCATTATTTATTTAATTATCCAGCATGTCAGTCAAAGATGCTACCTGCTTAGAAAGTTGTTATTTACTGTCAATACATGTTTTATATATATATATATATATATATATATATATATATATATATATATATATATATATATATATATATATATATATATACGTATATATATATATATATATATATATATATATATATATATATATATATATATACGTATATATATATATATATATATATATATATATATATATATATACATATATATATATATATATATACATTTATATTATAATATACAGTTCACTACACACCTCCAGGGTTGGGGGTTCGATTCCCGCCTCCACCTTGTGTGTGTGGAGTTTGCATGTTCTCCCCGTGCCTCTGGGGTTTCCTCCGGGTACCCCGGTTTCCTCCCCCGGTCCAAAGACATGCATGGTAGGTTGATTGGCATCTCTGGAAAAATTGCCCGTAGTGTGTGATTGCGTGAGTGAATGAGAGTGTGTGTGTGCCCTGCGATGGGTTGGCACTCCGTCCAGGGTGTATCCTGCCTTGATGCCCGATGACGCCTGATGAGGCACAGGCTCCCCGTGACCTGAGGTACTTCAGATAAGCGGTAGAAAATGAGTGAGTGAGAGAGTGACTGTATTTTTACATTTTTTCACTTTCAACTACAGACCACAACATCTTTTTCTGTGTTATTGAAACAGGAAGTAAACTTCAACTAGTTATCTTACTGCTGTCTGGCCTTCTGGAAGTTTTCACACAGGGTACTATTCATCCATCCATACCTGAGTTCACATGAGGTGAACCCTGGACTGGAGATTTCAGGTGGACCAGAGATTTCCTGCAACTGATTGAAAATAGTTTTCCCATATGACTGAATGAATCAACCCTCAGGGCAGATGGACTATTGGGTCCAGGAACAACGGCAAGTATGTAAATACACTTACAGACCACTAAACAGTTGTTTGCGCTTACCAGCCTCTTTTTATGCCTCCGCCACAAAGTTATGCTTTAGGTTGTCTATCTGCCTGTCCATCTGTCCGTCTGTTTGTCCATCCTTCTGGCAATCCATGCATCCCAAACGTTCTCTGTCTAGTTTTGCCTCTGACTTAAAGCTCATCTGTCATTTAAGTCCCCATATATATATATATATATATATATATATATATATATATATATATATATATATATATATTTTTTTTTTTTTTTTTTTTTTCATTGAGTGATGCTCTCCAGAGAGGGAACATACTATTCCCTCAGGGCATACTTGTGACCCTGACCACATAATTTGTTTCAAAAACAGGAAGCAGTATTCCCTCTTGACAGGAAGTTCAGCTGCTAAACATAATTCTGTTCATGAAACATTTTGTCAAGCAGCAGAGGTCATGCACAGACAAGTGCACAAGATGTGGAAGCTGGGGATTAACATTTTGTTTATTTATGATATTATAGTGGTGGTATTATTTAAAATCGTGTGCTTTTTCAATAAAAAAAAATTTGCTGAAGTTTGGCATTTGTGAAAGGGGAGGGTTTAACAAGAGTCTAGAGAGAATGAGAACAGAGAAATGACTTTGGAGTCTCGTTTTTCACTGCATGTCTGGTTTTATACAGAGTGTGTGTGTGTGTGTGTGTGTGTGTGTGTGTGTGTGTGTGATGTCACCAACCATGGCTGCCAAATCTTTGAGTGTGTGTTAGGAGAGCGTGGCGGCTGGCTGGCCCCCCAAGCAGGCCAGGCTGCTGGAAGCAGAATGCAAACCTCATTTCCAAAAGTAGGGAAAAAAGCGAAAACACAAGTCCTTCTGATTAGGGCATGAGCCCAGATGAAAGGCGGCAGGGCCAATCAGCGATGAGTTAGGGGCACCCAGGGAGGAAGTGGGCCCACCACAGGCATTCTGGTTTGTCTAGTTGTTACTATTGAAACGGCTACCAAAAACAGAAACAAATCTTTTTTTATATAGAGGTGGGGCAGAGGAGGAGGAGTACAACGATGAGGAGTGTACATTGTGGAAAATGTTATGATATCAACTCGACTTTCAGAGACTGCAAAAAAATTGGGGGAAAAAGTTCAACTAAAGGTGTTTTTCTAACATCAGACCTTTTAGTCTTTTTCATCCTTCCTTCCTTCTTTCCTTCCTTCATCTTCAGTATCTCTTTTTGACTGAAGTGGATCTGGGGCTTAATATAGGAGGAAACCTAGAACCCAAAGGAAACTCCTGAGAACACGGTACGTACATGCAGAGGAAAAAATTTAATAGGCTTATTGTCTTGTCTGTCTTACATATATCTCTTTTATACAGCTGAGCAACTGAGGATTAATGGCCTGGCCTAGGGGACCAGAAGAGGCAGCTCGGTGGACCTGGGATTTGAACTCATGACCCGTAGTACAACACCTTAACCACTGAGCTACAACTTCTCTTACTTTTCATTGACAGCAGATCTGTCAGTATTACCAGCCTCAAGGATTATATTAATGCCGTCATTCTTATTGTTTCTATAGTACAAACTTTCACAAGGATTTGTATGTGAGATGCTCCACATAAGCAGATTTTATTTTTATTTTTAAAAAATGTGCAAGTTTTCTGTAAAAAGATGCTTGATTAATGTTCACAGAAAGAATCTCCAATGTCAGTTATTCTGTGGCAGAGTGACAGGCGCTGAACAATCTACTGCCAATCATGGACAATCCGGCTGCATCCACTGCACATCATCGTCTTCAGGCAGACGAGCCTACCTGCCCTGCTCTATAGACAGACTGAGGAGGTCGTACCTGCTCCATGCCATGTGGCTCTTTAATCCTACTCGGGAGGGGGCCAAGCTCTATTCCTTAAAGGTAGGGTCGCCGATTTTTGAAAGCCAATGTTGACATTTGAAGTCACCAAAACAAACACGCCCCTAACCCAAATGGCTCCCACCCCTGTATTGATAGCTCCGCCCACACATACATACGCAACCCAGGCAACTAATGGAAAGAAATGAGTCTTTATCATAGCTGAAGGGAAGAACAAATAAACAAACAAGCAAAACGGACACACAACCATAATCATGCAAAGGACGGCATATATTAGTTCTGTGAAACAAAGCAAAACCAACGTTACTCACCTATCGAGAAGGAAAAAAGCGCCTCGGCGTCTTAAGTAAAGTTGGCCTCATATTCACAGATTGGAGTTTCCCGAGTCAATAACTCCTGAGCTAAACGCTGTTACTACACAAAACGCGGTTGTAGCTGCATCTCTACATTACTACGATAGAAAAGAGGTGTTATTTGTGTAGTAACAGCGTTTATCTCAGGAGTTATTGACTCTGGAAATTCCAATCTGTGAATATGCGTCAACTTCCTGCTCCTTCAGTTCTTTCCAGCGCTGGAAGGCTGATCCTATATTAACACGTCCTACTTCTTGCCTTATCGTAAACCTTTCTTCGCTTTCTTTCTTTGTTTTTATCCTCCCTGTCAATGTTAAAACCGCTTTCTGCTAATGTCACACATGCGCACTGAACACTCTCTCTGCCGCATATTGACAAGACACGCCCCTTTCTGCTCATTGGCTACACGTTAGTTTTGTTTTTTGTTTATTTTCCGGCCCGACTCGGTTTTCTGAAGCATTTCTCAAAAATCGGAGACCCCACCTTTAAGGTTTTCTATCTTTCTTCAAGATAGAGAGGTTTGCACTCTCTATAAACAAAAAAAGACTGTTTTTTGTCTAATTAACTTCAAGAAAGAAAAAAAGAGATGCTTTTAAGAGATGCGTTGCCAACTTTCTGTGCTACAAGGAGAAATAAAGTACATGAAAATGTTCATCAACTTCCTTAATAATAGTCATTAATTATTTTCCTCTGATATATAGTCATGATTCTTTACATAATAGACAAGTTGTGATTAATTCATGAGAGTATCTATGCTGCCACCTGTGCTAGTAGACATCAGGCTTTTAAATTTGAAGGGGAAAAAAAAGCAGGTTAACGTCTTTAGTGTTATGTGAAGAACATCATCGCATTAAATCCATCAAAAGTAGCCTACTGAACATCCAAGGAAAACAAGCGCTCTGTATTTTGCGTCTGAGCGCACAGGCTCCCCATGGCTCTAATTTAGGGCCTCTTCATTTTATCTGCAAAATCGAGAAGAGCTCCAAAAACAAGGGCCAAATCTATAACATATGCTTGTGCGTTCTGCAACCTATATCTCCCATCTACGGTGTTCCTGTCTATCATTCATTGGTTTCACTTGGCATTAAGATATCTGCAAGGATGGCCTGGCGGCGTTTAAATACAATCATAGCGCTTCCAGCTCTCTTGATGTGGTGATTGTAGTGTGGAGGGCGTCGTGGTCACCCACTCTTCCCGACCTACTACGAGGAAAACGAGGCGAGGGAGACGCTTTGAGCGCGTGCCAGAAAATAGTTGCGGACAAAGCTGCGGCTGCACTTTTGGATGGAGATGACAAGGTTTACGTTTTCCACTCATGGCTTGCAGCACATTTTCCCAGAACCCTTCTCCACATGGTTAGGCAGGATGCTCGTGTTGTCTGCTTTACATTCTACTTCACTCTTAAAGAAGGCTTGTGGTATAGCAGAGCTCAAGGTATAGGAACACATGAGCGGAAAACATGATGGATTAGGTAAGAGTTTGAGATTAACATATGACAGGTGTGCTGTTAGAGGAAAAATGATCAAGCACATTGTTGGTTGTGGTGGGATGCCTCATAGTGGATAATTGTTTTTAAATGGCACATCATATTGTGTTATATTGCTCTTATACCACAGCACTTGGGCATTAATTACAACTTTTTATTAACTATTGAACAATACGTTATACTATTAATCTGGGTATAATTATGATTAACGGTATGGGATATCCACAAAACAATTTATTATAGAATTATACACTACAGCTTGTCAGGATACACAGTTAAAAGGAACGCTTATGTATAGAACCTAAAAATGCTTTTATCACTTGCTTTATATATGGAAACCTAAAATAGTTATTTTTATAGAAACCATTTGAAGAGTTAATTGAAAAGAGGCCAATGGGGTTATTTAAATCCAAGTTATTTTTTTTTCTTTTATTTTTAAGAATTATGATGATGATGATGATGATGATGATGATGATGATTATATATTCTATATTTCATAGATTATGTTTGCACTGTCTTTTGTCTTGCACTTTTTCACTAGGTTCACTAGGTTTTTCACACGTTGCACTTTATGTGGCTAGGACCTAAGTCCTTAACTCCTTAAGTCCTTGATTTATGTAGCTTTATGTCGTTTTATATATGTAGCACCCTGGTCCTGGAGAAATGTCTCATTTCACTGTGTACTGCATCAGCTACAGTATATATGGTTGAAATGACAGTAAACATTTCTTGACTTGACTATACAAATTTAGACAAGAAACAAGCAAATTCAAACACAGTATTAATGTATTTCTAAAAAAAACATATTGTGTTATGAACAAATGCTTATACAAATTTGAAATACAAATTAAGCAGCAAAATTACTGTCATATTTGTGTTTCTCTCACTCACTCCGAACGACCTCGGGTCACGGGAATCTCAGGCGTCATTGGACATCAAGGCAGGATACACCCTGGACAGAGTGCCAACCCATCGCAGGGCACACACACACTCTCATTCACTCATGCAATCACACACTACGGACAATTTTCCAGAGATGCCAATCAACCTACCATGCATGTCTTTGGACCAGGGGAGGAAACCGGAGTACCTGGAGGAAACCCCCGAGGCACGGGGAGAACATGCAAACTCTACACACACACAAGGCGGAGGCGGGAATTCAACCCCCCAACCCTGGAGGTGTGAGGCGAACGTGCTAACCCCTAAGCCACCGTGCCCCTATTTGTGTTTCTTTTCATTTTATATCAAAATCTCACAGCATTATCTACAGAAACAGATATTCTGATTTCACCTTATGCATTCTTTGAATTGTAGATCTGTTTTTTTTATATATATAAAAGCTTCATTGCTCTCCAAGGGTTCTAGAAAGGACTTTTTCTTGGGAAAAGGTTCTATGGCTGAGTACAGAACCTCAGGTTTCAATATAGAACCCCAAAGAATCTATTTTTAAGAGCTTACCAATAATCTACTAAGCCCTCTTTGCCCTCTTAAAAATACCATGTATAACAAATTCTACTGTCTAATCTGTCTAAACATCTCATAGAAAACTTCATCATGTCAGTGACTACATGCATAAATGAATAAACTTTTGAAAAAGTTGTTACTATAGAAACGATAACATATTAGAACAAATAACCCGTGCAGTTGGAACCACTCTCAGAAATCATGTATAGAAAGTAAATCAACACTGATTCAAGCATTCAACAACGCTGTTATGTACTTTTACACCTCAGAGCCAATCATTTTTTTCTTATTTCCACAGTTCATGGCCATGTTAGATCCACAGCCACTGCACAATCTTGATTGGATTGCCAGAGATAGAGTTAGTGTTTACTGTTCCTTTGAGAGGTGGCAGGAACAGCAGACTAATGATCAGAGACATCTTGAGATGTTGTTTGGAACAAATCAGATTTGTATCTTACGTATTGGATTTCAGTTTACATCTGAAGATTTGGTTTTTGGCAGCACACTCATGAGTATGCATGAGTCAGAGTTATTTGGAAAAATATATAGACACAACAAGCAGACATGGAATTTAGTTCGACTTTCTTGATCAACATTCACTGTCACTGAACATGTTATTATCAAGTCCAAAACTGCGTACATTTTTTTTCTGGAGATCTTATTAACAGGAATCAATGGGCGTCAGATGGCCTGGATAAAATTCAATTCAATTCAATTCAATTCAAAAAACTCCCTTAGATGGAAGAGGAAGAAACCTTGAGAGGAACCAGACTCAAAAGGAAACCTTATCCTCATTTGGGTGACCACTGAAGGGTGTGATTATAAATATACTTTCTGGCAATTATGTATTTTATTATACATAATCATAATTATGTAATTATGATTAGGAGGTTGTTGTCCTCAAAGACCACATGGAGTTCGCATCTCCTCTAAGAATGTCCGAATACGTCATGAATTGGAATCCAACTGGAGCTGGTACATCTTTAGATGCCTCAGGATCCTCACAGGGTTGGCCTCTTCCAGAGTTGGGCAATAACGCGTTACTAGTAAATAAATTAACTCCGTTACCGTTACCATATGGTGCGTTTGTCCGTTACTTTTTTAAATGAATTCATTTTGGCTGAAGTGTAGCCTACAGCCTAACCTGTTTACAGCAGCGACACATTGTAGGATCGGTGGATGCCAACCTGTAAACACGAAGACGCCGCACTGTGAGTGTGTTTCCGTTTATTCAAGTATGTGCGGAAGAAATGGCGAGTCAGGGCGAGATTCTCAAAGTGGAAATAAGCTCATTAGTTCACTTTAGTTGAGCATAAAGACAAAAACCTTTTAGTCAAATGTAAGCTGTGTCTTTCTAGTTCGAAGGTCCAATCCATTAATGGGAACATTAAAGAACATTCTTTAAAAAAGTAACTAAAAATTTACTTTTAACAGTAACGTGTTACTTTTTGGTGTAAGTAATCAACAAAGTAATTGAGTTACTTTTTCAATGAAGTAACTAGTAACTGTAACTGGTTACTTTTTCTTAGTAACTAGCACAACACTGGCCTCTTCCCACTGAAGGTGTCATGATTCAGCCCGGACTTTTGGCCATGTGCTGTTGTTGTTGTTGTCACGTGTCTGCCCCGCCTTTGTCTGCTCCTCCCTGTCACCACACCTGCTCCTCATTGTCATCATTGTCTTAATTGTATTTAAGTTAGCCGCGTTGCTGAATGCAGCGCGGATCATTAGTTGCGTGTACCCCTTGTCATGTCTAGTCTCTGTTAAATGTCGTCAGTTGTATTGTTTCATTTATCGTCATTTTTGTCTATGTCTTCTTTATTTATTAAACCCCCTTCATTTGAAGCTATCCTGCATACGGGTCTGTCTCCTTCCATCCCGGTTGTGACAGAAGGTCCAAAATCATTATATGGATACCTCGTGATGGGTAGAGAAGCTAACAGATAAATCGGACAAAGACGATTAATAAATGCAATATAAATAAACAATAACACCCTGTTTATGCACTGTATGGTTGTACAAACACTAGATGACCATGTGCAGCTCTTCCTACACATCTCTGATAAGAAATGAAGGGAATATATTTTAAATCAATAAGTTTAAGGAACCCTTTATGTTTTTTTTTGTTTGGTCGGTAGTATCACTTTAAACATTTATTATGCATACTCAACTAATGCTTATATAATAATTACTTAATACATGCATTAATAATCAGTGTATAAAGAAATGATACACATTATTAGCATTTCCTTTAATCAATATATAGGCTTTCAGTGATAATAACGATGTTCTTTATTATGACTAATGCTGCTGAATTCTTAAATCTGATTGGTCAGAAGATGATGAATTGTCAATAAGAGCAGCACTATTTCAAATTTCAGGCTAATATTAATGTGCTATTTTAAAATGCTATTGTTTTCATAGCAACAGCTAATTCATAAGGACTCATAGTTTTATGGTATTATAAATGCCCTGCATAATCTAAGACTAATAATACACAGATAGAATAAAAGATTGGTGAGATTAAATTGTTTATAGCTGTTAGAAACTAAGTGATAACAGAATATTTGAATAATGTGTAGTGCCCTCCAAAAGTATAGAAAAACGGACTAGGTAAATGTATGTATGTATGTATGTATGTATGTATGTATGTATGTATGTATGTATGTATGTATGTATTTAATTATTTATTTGTTTGTTTGTTTGTTTGTTTGTTTGTTTGTTTATTTAGCTATGCAAGGGATACTTTTGTCTTTAAGCTTAAAAGACGTATATGAGATGATAGATCATAATTTCAGCTTTCCTTTCCAGCAGCTCATTTTTAGATATAGCTGTTTGACTGGAGTAAATAACCCTTCCTTTGATTGCATATCCATTGCTTAGCAATAACAGCATAAAGCTGGTGACCCACTGACATCACCAAACTGTTGCATTCTTTTTGATGCTTTTCCCGGCTCTTTCAGTAGTTGTTTGTTTTGGGGGGTTTCTCCCTTCAGATTTCTTCTTCAGGAGGCGAAATGCTGTCCAATTGCATTAAGATCTGGTCATTGATTTGACCAGCTTAAAACCTTTCACTTTTTGTTGTGTTGGCTGTGAGTTTTGGGTCACTGTCATGCTGCATGATTGCGTTTCTTCCTTAATTGGACTTGTAGGCTTGCATTAAATATTTCTCCTGTAACTTGGCAAACATATGTAGACATGTTTATGTAGACTTCTGAATTTATTCTGCTGCTACAGTCATGAGTGGCATGATCAATAAGGATCACTGAGACTGTTTCAAAAGCAGTCATCCATGCCCAAGCCATGACACTACCTTTACTATGGTTGACCAATAACGTATGGCCATTTTGGATTATGAACAGATTACTTTTTCGTCACACTTCGGCCTTTCTGTCACTTTGATCAAAGAGTTTAATCTTTGTTCCAGACGTTTTGTGGCTCATCTTTTTATTTTTTTGTAAATTTTATTCTAGCCTACTGATTCTTACCGCTGTATTATGTGGCTGCATAATTTACATGTTCAAAGTCTTGTTGGATTGTGATATCTTCACCAGACCTCATGGAGGATGTTGGTGAGGTCACTGACTGTTGTTTTGGGGTTTTTCTTTACAATGTTTCTGTCACCAACTGCTGTTGTCTCCTTGGCCTACTGTCCAATGTCTGGTTGTTGGTAGACCACTGGTTTCTTTCTTTTTCAGGACATTCCAAATTGTTCTTTTGGTTCTACCAAATGCTTGTGCAATGGCTCTGATTGATTTTCCCTCTTTTCTCAGTTGCTTTTCTCCCATAGTCAGCTCTCTGTTCTACATGCTGGATTCTGCTTGTTAACAACAAATGCAGTCTTCACGGGTGAAACCCAGGGCATAAAATAAAAGAGTGGACATTCAGAGTTATTCATTTTTTAAACAATCAATATAACAGGGCACATAACAGGTGGGTTCAGACATGAGGTGTCATGATGTAAGTTGTTTAATAAATCTAGATATAAATCTCAGGAAATAAAGGTTTCATCTTTGGAGCTCAATCCCAATTGAATTTCAAGTATAGCAAGAAAAAAAAACAAAAAAAAAAAAAACGGTTTTGCCATTCCAACACGTTTTTATCTAGATAATGTGTTAGGATTTTGTTTAAAATTGGATGTACAGGAAAACAAAAATAAAAACGCCCTTATCTGCAATATGTAATAATCTTTATTAATACTGAAAGCCCTGATATCATTTAACATTAATTAGTTTATGGCTTAACTTACATAATTATTAACTGTATATGAACTGTATATCAAATGCTGTTAATGTCTATGTTTCATTAATTTCTAAATAAATAAATTATTATTACTGTGGTGTGTTTTCTAATCCACTTAATAGTTTATTAATGACTGAGCCCACAAGACTATTCAGCAAAATACCCGAGCAACAAACTTGCCTAAAACCTGCAAAAGATTTGATGGTGTGAAAGGCGGAAGTGTTCTACACCTGGGGCTAAATTCTGTAGGTCTAGAGTGCCTCATGGCTGGAAGAAGAGATAGACATCAGTCTGACTGGTATCCTGTGCTACAGAGAGGTAAGCCATCCTGCAGCAGTAGCAGCCACTGGCCTTACACCTCAGCTTCCTCTTGAGCCTACCATAGACAGTTCCTGAAATGTGACAGATCCTCTCTGATGCTAAAAACCACAATTAATGAAGTAATTTCCCTGACATGCACAAATGATTCAACTGAATATGAAATAATTTTTTGGATTGAACAAATAATGTTGTGAACCGAAACAAATGCAAGAAGAATGTTTCTTTAAATGTTTCTTTGTTTGTTTTGTTTCTAAGGAACCTTTGCTCACCCTAAATTGCATAATTTGCATTATGCACTAGTCTATGCCATTTTGTAGTATAAATAGTGTGGGTTGTGAAGTAGTATGTAGTGTTTTCACACTAGAAATTCCAACAAGAGCACTTCAAGTATCCAGATGACGCACTTATTCAACCGAATAAATGAACTGGGGAATGTTGGACACTTCACATACTCAACGCATTGCAGCTTTGCTTACGTAGAGGAAGAGATGCAGGGCTTCCAGGCACTGACACTGGATACTAAAAAAATTTCAAGATGGCCAACGACACTCCATCGGACAAGATGTCTTACAAATGTCTTTTAAATTAACCTATGCACATTTTGTCTTTTATTTTTCAACATTTTGAAAAAATGCACCAAATTTTGCTAAAGCTAGCACTATATAATTACATTAGTTTGACATAATTTGCCATTGACTGCGAAACGGCTTATACTTCAAATTAGTAAAAGAAAAAAGTGTTTCATTTGATACTAAACTTTTATAGTAGAGTACATAGTGCAGAGTGTGCAGTATATGATTTGGGATGCAGCTCATGTTGTGTGATTCATTTACTTCATTTATTCATCCTTTTGTAACTCTCAGTTCATGGTCATTTTTAGGTTTAGAGAAACAAAAAAAATACAGTAAACAGGTGGGATTTCTTTAGGTTGAATACATGAACATGCTGACATTTTGACCTCATACCTCAGGTGTCATAATAAAAGGTTCATAATACAGAAGATATAGATATTTGGAACACTACGCAGATTTGCAAATTGACTAAGAGCTGTGATACTGCAGGCAAAATGAAGCAATGTTCTTTTGTATACAGTCCACAAAGGTTCGTTTCAACGGCTTAGAAACAATACAGATGAATGTCTAAATGTTTCTTTGGATTTATATATAAAAGGTTGCTTTGTGCACATATGAGCTTCAAAGCTTGCATGCATGCACACATGTATCTCTGTCCTGGCCTGCATAAAGGTATCTTCTTTCTAGTGAAATGCAAATATGACAAGTTATAAAAATACTGAAAGCAAAACCTGCTTTTTATGTAGTGCATTCAAACTTCCAATCAACACACACTAATTTGTATTGGGGGATTCGTGGGAGTTGCCTTTCAGTCTGCTTGAAACAAGCATTCGCCGTGTAAACCAGACTTCTCTCCTTCATCATGGCAAACCTGATTAAGATTGTGCCCCAGACAGGACTCAGAATCTGAAACCACTTAGAGGGGCTCCAGGAGAGAAAGAGAGAGAGAGAGAGAGAGAGAGAGAGAGAGAGAGAGAGAGAGAGAGAGAGAGAGAGAGAGAAACTAACTTGAGGAGAATGAAAAGCTCAGTGTTGCTATTAGAAAGCCATCAGACTTGGCAGGAGTGGTAAGCTCATTGGGAGAGTTGGCTGTGTTTCATTATATCAGCCCCCTATTTCAAAGTCTACCAGGATATTGTAAGATTGATCGCGGCAGCCAAAAATAACAACATTCTATTTTCTATGACCGGACGGACCTGCACAAGCTCGTTTTTGCAGAATTACTCACATTGATGGTGCTGATCTCATTTTAAACAAAACTAACAGGCGAGTGAGTGGGTTTTATAGTTCAGGCATTAACACTTAAGGACTGGTGTGTGATTATTATGTCTACGTGAGGCAGTGGAGCATGTATTTATGTACGTCTTTGAACAGAAAGTGTAAAGTCTAATATAAATAGATGTTCCTCAGGGTTGTTTGGAGTAAGGGTGGTCAGGTCTGGCTGTACTTAGTGGGCTATAGTTCACAGTAGCATAGCAATGAGGTCCCTCGGGGCCCGACTGTAATCAGAGCGGAGGCCCCTCTAAGCTGAAAGCGCTCACCCTCCCCCAGCTATGGCTCTGCTCACGCCCGGGTGGCATCCGGAGGTCATCTGTCCAAACTCAGATGTTTTTAGGCAATACCTCTCAATCTCGAGGGCCCCTATTTTGGGGAACGTTTAGAAGTGAAAACGTAACCTGCTGTTTAACAGAGGGCAGTTTTATTGAGAATGTGGGTGGGTGGGGGGTAGGTGGAGCGAACTGCTGTTTGTGCGCAAGATCGTTACGATGACGATAAAACCTTGTAATGTTCAAAAGTTCAAGAATGAGCACAGAAGATGTGTGCAAATCTCTATCTTTACAGACTGTGTGAATTCTGTGTGAATCTATGTCAATAGATGTGTATTCATAACATAATAATTATATTCATGAACATATTCATACTTACAGGAAAACTAGGAACAGCGTTTCAAAGCACAACAATATTCCAAAACAAAACAGCAAAACTAAGAACATAAGCAAACTAAAGCATAAGATCAAAACAAACAATACTAACACAGAAAATCAGGTAACACAACAGCAAAACTAAACACAAAAGCAAATCCAACCCCAAAACAAAACAGCACACCCAAAACACAACATTCAGAACTGAAAACCTGCCAGGAAAATAAAAAATAAAAAACAGCAAGACCAAAACATAACAAAAGAATCTAAATTCCAACAATAAAACTAAACACAAAAGCAAACCCAACCTTAAAAAAATAACAAAATCAAAATACAACAGCAAAAACAAACAGAAATTCAATTTAAAAAACGCCAAAGTAAAACTAAACACAAAGTTTTTTCAAAGCCTGTGATGTTTCTCACCAGCACTTTCCTTTTTAAGCATCTTATATGTTGATGTGTTTCAGAAGATTCTGTTGTGTCTTTAGCTTTGTTGTTTTTTCTGATTTGCTGTTGTGTTTTGGTTTGGTTTCACACTTACAGGGCACTGTATATATATATATATATGCAGTTTTTCACAAATTGATAGTGATTTGTTTCTTAAAATTCATTGTCTGTGTTTTTTAAGGTTGCATGGGTTATTACACTAACTTTTTTTTTGCCAGGGTGAACACCCAATCCTACGCTCAGATAATACTTTCTCACACCCTTGTGTGGTCATATATTATACACCCACACTGTACTATCAGCAGATGCCATATAGTTCACACTAATAAGTATGTCAAAGATGAAGAACAACCGTCTGTGGCAGATTTACATAAAAAGCAGAATTTTAGCAGAATAATTCTCTGAAAGTTATTTAAGAAAGCCTAGAATTTGTCTGAACTTTAAAATTCAAATTTGAAATGTAAAATAATTGTATTACTTTTTTTCAAAATCCTGACCAATGTATTATAGATTTTTAAACGACTTAAATTCTCAAATGTAGCATAAGTTTCAAAAATCCAAATTTTTCTCATGCTTTTCGAGTATTTGGTGAATTTGTTTATAAAATCGCAAAAAAGCAAACTGGTGCCTTTACTAGACATGACCGAATTGGTACTAAAGAAAAGTGATCTGCACAGTGATCTGCAAAAGTGATCTCATGAATCACATGAGGGAACTGAACAGCGAAATTAAAAACATCAGGAAAAAAAAAAAATACAGAAAATACAACATTGAATTCCAAATCAAGAGTGATCTAAATTTCCTACTGATTTGACAGACTTGAAAACCCTTTTGTTATGCCCCTTGTGTTATTTAATTATCCAGCTTTTAGAAGTGATTAGGAAAGGCTGTATGGCTGTATGGCTCCAGCTGTTACCACCTCTGGCAGAACTGCCAGGTGCTCATGCCCACAGGATGCTCTGGAATTGAGGAAATCTCCCCTAGCCTGCCAGCTCCACCTGAGGTTTTTGGACCCGGTTCAGCACAGAGCCCCAGCCATAAACAAACTCTCATTTACCACTTGAATCGCCAGACCTGGTGTTTTGATTTTTACATAATGGATTTAAGTAACACTTCTGGTTTTCTGCACCGTTTGAGTGAAAGCCAAGCAGTGCTCCCTGAGCATAGCAGCAGGCTTAGACATGAATGGATGTTCTCCACATTCCTGCTATTACGATGATGCTGCCTTTCGACTGGTGATGATGACGAGCAGCCAAATTCGAAGGCTGTGGTAGACCAGGATGGAAGGAGGAGGGAACATGCAAGATGAATGGTCAATGCAGCTAAACGCTGTTTGCTTTTTCTCCCAGCTGTTTTTCATTGCTGCTGTCAGAGATTGTCGTTTGTGTTTGAGGTTGAAGGCTGTGGGGGGGACGGCAATCTCGCCTCAGCCCTGATGGCTTTAGCTGCTGTTCCATGAGCGCGCTAGGCATTGTAAATGTCCGTCAGGATAGGTTATTAAAAGCCATACAAGTCACTGTTCTTTGTGTTCGGACCACTCTGGTACAGCTCTTTGCAAAGAACATCAAGTGGAGCCACATGCTTACAGCGTTTCTGAACTTTACAACTAACAATAAACAACATAAAAGAGCCTAAGGAACCTAAGAATATATAGTAACTAACTGGCTTTTTATAGATGTGAATTCATTATATTAATAGCCATTGTATTCAGCCATTAATCCAATTATTTGACATTGTTGGAAACAGAATTCAAGAAATAGAATTTGAACAATTCCTTTTATATAAGAATCTCTGAGCTACACTTATGCAAAAAAAAAGCACAAAGCTAGGGGTGCACAATGAAATTTTAAGGTAATTCCAGGTTATTCAAGTAACCTTTTCATACAGTGTAACATTCTATTTAAAATTACATAATAAATAAATAGAAAAAATCCAGAAGTTTGGGTGGTGAAACTGTAATGAAGCTTATTTTCCCAATAACAGCACCTCTTGCAAGTGGTTTATGTCTTCTTATATCTTCCCCTAAGGTAAATTAACAATTATCACAATTTCGCACACTTTTTATCCATTTATATTTATCACTGATGCTGTGGAACATCAATAAAACAAGTTAGTTGCTGTTAATGACATGTGCTATAGCAGCAATAAAGTCATTCTTGCAACGGCTGCTTTTTACAGTATCTCTCTCTTTAAGATAATAAGACAAAATGAAATGGAGGATATTAAGAAAAAAGGGCAAGGCAGATTTAGAAAAACACAATTTTACCACAATAATTCTCTGTAGGTTTTTAAAGAAAGCCTAGGATTCGAATGAACAAAAAATATATACATATTTACCATAATACTTTGGCCTTACATTTGAAAATAAATACATTTCAAATTTGACATATATATATATATATATATATATATATATATATATATATATATATATATATATATATATATATATATATATATCTGAATGAACAAAATAAATAAATAAATAAATATTTATTCCTCAAAAATAAATATATATATAAAATTTGAAATGTATTTATTTTCAAATGTAAGGCCAAAGTATTATGGTTTTGTAAACTAATGAAATTCTCAAATGTAGCTAAACATTTTTAAAAAATCTTTTGTCATTTTTCTCCAGTATTTGGTGAATTTGTTTATAAAATCACAAATAAGTCAACTAGTGCCGTTACTAGACATGACCACACAATTTGTCCTGAAGAAATGTGATTGTGTTTAATCTGCAGTTTGACTCACAAGATTGAAAAACATCAGAAAATCAAAAAAAACAAACAAAAAAAAACAAAAACACCACAGCAAATGCAAAAGACACAACAATGAATTCCAATTCGTGGAATTCGTGATGTCAATTTTCTACCATTTTTCCTGAAGACCTTCTCGTGTCATACAGCTTTAGTTCCGGATGTTACAAAGCTCTGGCACTGGAGACTCCTTCAAAAAATGCTAGGTTAACATCTCCTTACAGAAAACTATTACATGCTCTTTATATCCGTAGCGTTTCGGCCATTCAGTTCCCAGTGTAAGCTGTTACTATGGAAACAAAATTACGGTTATTGTACTTCTACAGTAGCTTCCCTCGACTACTGTTGAAGCCTAACGCTTGTCAGTTTTAATGTGTTTGGGAAGCAGAGGGTGATGGTTGGATTTAAATGTTGAGCTAAGTATTAAACAGATATTGAAAACTAATTGCTAATATCTGCAAGCAATTACAATTAATTTATTTTTACCTTTTTTATAGCTGTTTCCTATTTGGCTGATGTGGCTATCATGTAAAATTTAAATAACCGGCATCAAATCTAAAGAAGTACATTGAGTTACGCCAGCTAGATGAGTTTTTTTTTCTTTACAAACATTTATTCAATGGGTAGCTTGTTAAGTTTTATAAATTAGATTGTTCAATTAATTAGCTAGCATACTTTTGTAACATGTTTAACATAGCTAGGTTGTTCATTTCATTGTAATTCAATTAGGTAGCTATATTGGCTTTTGTAAGTAAGCTTGTTAAATTAGCTAGCTCGTTAATTTTCATAGATTAGCTTATTCGATTAAGCGGCTATATCGGTATATCTGCAAGGGGTTTACAGAAGATGAAAATCATTATCTGGATTAAAATCCAATTCATTCTACACCTTTGTAGTGTGCTGATATAAAGCAAATGCCTATTCATCACACCTTTATACGTCCAAAATTCTTTAACCTCTGGGTCTTAGTGAAGCTCTCACCACATTATGCATGTGAATAATGTGGGAGGAATAAAGCAGCATCCAGCAGTTATCACCGTGTCACCCACCAGTTGTATGATAATGTCAAATGTAAAGTGGCATGTAGCTCTACTGGTTTTAATGTCCCTCTATGCAGCCTGTTCACCAACTGCTAGCTCAAATGGGGTGACGACAGGCCCATTAAATAGAGAAAAATAAAGCAAACAAACAAGCTTTTCACACGCAAAGTGTCTCTGGAAAGCTCTCTTAACTACTGACACTTGAACTCTGAATATCAACTGCTCAGCTTCACCACAAACTTCTCCATTGCAAGTATCATTCAAAAAAATGAGCAACACCGGTAGATGTTTGTGACTGATACAAGATATAGCAAATACGGCTATACAGTCATTTTTTAGCAGGAACGGCTTGCAAATTCAAATGGAAAGTACATACTTTCCGAGTTGAATGAGGGTCAAACCCTAAAATGTGTCTTAAGATCACTTTGAACTGGGGTGGGCTTGAAAGCTGCCCCAAGTAGGTTTGTGAGAGTCACAGCCAAAGGTCACATTCCCTTGGCTTTTGCCTAGCATAATTAATATTTATAAGGGTTTAATGCCAGATAGACATCCTCAGCAGCACTCCCACACAAACACACACACACACTCTTTCACACACACACACACTCTTTCACACACACACACACACACACACACACACACTGACTTCCTTTAGTCATAAATTTCCTCCATATAAAAGTGGCACAGATTACAAAGAAATCTGGTGAATAGTTGCATGTTCCCTCCAAAATTTATTAGCTGTGCACCCTAAGACCTTTCACTTCTTCCTATACCTACCTCAGTACCCACTCCACTATAATCAGCCAGTCTGTGTTGGGTCGGTTTACAGTGCACTGAAGTGGAAAGAACTAAAAAAAACTGTCCGAATTATTAACATAATTGAATGTGTAAGTGACAAGGTCTTGGCCTGACTTGTCAAGCGGAATGAAATGAATTTATTCGAAAATCGTTCGCAAGAAGCATCAACAGAAGAAATGTGTTTTTTGTTTAAAAAAAAAATCCAGTTAGTTTAAAAAAGTTTCCTGAGTTTGTATAAATTCAATTTTAAGACAGCTCACAAATGAATGGTATAAAAGCACCTATAATTTCTAATTTACTAAGTAGAGTTTTGGACGATTTGCACTTAAACACTTTAAAAAAATCTTATTTCAGTAAATTTCTAAGAGAAAAAATACTTTATTATCCTTTTGACCTCCAAACTATTTCTTTAGATACCATTTTTTTATACATTATGTTTTGTATATACTGTATATTATATTATGCCTCTATTCTTTTTATATATTTGCATTTTCTTACTCTTTGCTGCTATAACAGTGAAATTTCCCCATTGTGGGACGAATAAAGGTATATCTTATCTTATCGTATTCCTCTCACCCTTTTAACTAGTAAGCCTTTAAACATTTTGCAGTAGAAACTAAAAATGTATGTTAAGCCAGATAGATGAGTTTTGAACTCATGTATGGCGGATATATAATCATGAATCATCAGTTGAAACTCAATTTCAGCAAAACTGAACTGCTGGTCATCCCAGGTGACTCATCCCCAGGCCAGCATCTGCAATATCCCTACACAACGATCTGATCTTCCCTTCGGCTACAGCTCTCAACCTTAAGAGTAACCATGGACAATCAACTGTCCTTTTCCTCGCATGTTGCTAATGTGACATGCTCATGAGGGTTTCTTCTCTTCAACATCAGAAGGATTCGGCAATTTTTATCAACACAGGCTGCTCAGATACTTTTTCATTCTCTTGTCATTTCAAGACTGAAGTACTGTAACTCAGTTCTGTACGCAATCCGTCCTCTACAAATGATCCAAAATGCAGCTGCACAACTTATTTTCAACCTGCTTAAGTTCCCACACACCACCCCACTGCTGCGCTCCCTCCACTGGCTTCCGTTAGCTGCACACATCAGATTCAAAACACTGATGCTTGCCTACAAAGCCAAAAAATTACCAGCTCCTTTTTACCTCAAAGCTCTTATCACTTCTCACATTGCACTTTGCTTCCTCAGAGCTACTAGCACTACTTAACTGGTTTCACCGTCTCTCAGGGTAAGAGATAAGTATACAGCTAGACTCTTTACTGTTCTGGCACCGAGGTGGTGGAATGAACTTCCCCTAGCTGTCCGAACAGCTGTATCACTGGCTATCTTCAAACGACGGATGAAGCCCTACGTCTTCCTAAAACACTTCAACTAGCTCTTATTTTCCCTGTTTTTCTTGTGTATATTTATAATAAAAATATGATGGTGTCATAAGTCTTTAATCTAGTGAAACAATGTTAATATGAATACATTAACACTGTTTCATTGATAGAGACTTCAAAGCACTTTTGTATGCTTCTTTGGATGAGGGCATCTGCCAAATGCTGTAAATGTAAGTTAATGTGAGCACAAAATGCTCATCGAGTAACATGTATACTAAAAACATTGATAACCTATCCACATATGTCAGATGCCATAAATGTAAATGTAAATCTAAATCTAAATGTTGTACATTAGTTTATTCAATAGCTAGCTTTTTGAGTTTTGTACATTAGTTTGTTCGGCTAGGTAAATATTCAACTTTTGTAATTTGTTAAAATATCTATGCATGTAAATTAGCTTTTTTCAATAAGTGAGCTACAATATAATAGATTTTGTAAATTAGCTTGTTAATTTAGCCAGCTAGTTTACATGTATAACTTCTTTCAAAAATAGCTAGATAGTTAATTTTTGTAAATTAGCATGTTTGGGTAGGTATATAGGCTTGATCGGATTTGTGAATTAACAAATTGTGAATTAATAAACTGGCTAGCTAGTTTATTTGAATAAATATTAAAACAACTAGGGGATGTTTTGTAAGTTAACTTCTTAAATTATTTAGGTGGCTACTTTAAATTAGCTGTAAATTACCTGTAAATTAGCTTGTTTGCCAAAGTAGCTCTATTGTGTTTTCTAAATAAGCTGGTTAAATTAGCTAGCTGGTTTGTTTTTGTAATGAACGTCTATGTAAATCTGCAATAATGTTATGAAACTTTAGGTAACCAGCAACAATTTTGCTGTGATGTAATTATGTGACAGGCTTTTTTCTTCAGGACAAATTGTCTAAGTTTGTCTGAGATGTACTTGAACAAATTTATAATATATAAAGTATATATTAAAAAAGCTTTTTGACTTTCACTCAATTCAAGTTTTGACTCTGTACTTCCATTTTTAATTAAGATTTTGACACAGTGGCAAATTTTTACTTAACTACACTTATTCTTTGTGTAACTGTTTATATGGACTGGTGAAGTTTGTATGCGCAAATTTATAGAACTCGTTCCATATTAATGAGTTGAAAGAAAGCACTAGAAAAAAAAACATAAATTAAGACAAATAAGGCTATCCATTCAATTAGGACAAAAGTAATGGCACCCTATACAAGGAGGAGGAGTTATGGTGTGTCAGCTGTCTGGTGAACATGCTCGGTAATTTACAGGTGATTCATGTTTATAAAATACACATAAACAAAAATCTTGTTATTATTAAAATTAGTGGTACTAACTTATGGTGGGAAGTTTAGTTTGAAGCTTTTAGTTCGGCTTTTGGAAAACTTTACACAACCTTACTAAAAGATTGATAAATGAGGCCCATTGTGAGCATGATTACGTTCCATAAAGAAGGATGAGATTGTGGATGATGGAAACCCCGCTGAGCTTCCTCCCTCATCTGCCTCAGTCCCAGCATCCTGCGGTCCGTGCTGGCGTGAACATTGCTAACCTGATTAGCAGCACACATGGCTCTTTGGCTTTGTGTGTTTGCGCTGCGTTTTTGTCCCTGACCCAGGCGAGGGTTCAAATGGGATTACGTCCCCGTGAACAGAGCCGTCCTCAATAGTCATGCAGCGATCGGGGCAGCAAAGGCGAGAACGTTAGAATGAAACAGAGAAAGAGAGAGAGATAGAGAAAGAGAGAGGGGAAAGAGTAGGAGGGCAACCGTGACGCACAAACGCACAACCAGACAGGATAATGAGTCTGGCCAATGTGCTTCAGATGTGCTGGATAAGACAACAGGGCTGAGAGAAAACTGATCTGTAGAAACTGAGTGAAAGGCATAATAAATTCACATCAGATTCAGTAAAGAGTCCTGGTTGAAGAAAGAGAGAGATCAAACCTTAATGGCTTGTTATGGCTAATAAAGAGCATGTCAAGTGAGTGTGTTATAGTCTGAGATGGCGAGAAGATGAGGCCCAAGAGGGAACATAAATATGCATATTCCCATGCCAAACAATGCTCACATCATCACCTCTAGCTGACAAGCTCTCGTCTTTCTGCTGTCGGCCCAAACACACACCCTTCCCTGGAAATGAACGTTTGTTTTTTTTTTTGGTTTGCTTTGTTTTGTTTTTTTTAATTGCATACATTCTTTTGAAATATGATACAATCGATGAACAAACTGAAAGAATGCATTTTCCTTCTGTGTCAACAGAAGAACCACTAAACACCAAATGTTCGGCCTCAGCCGTAAGTAGTAAAAATACCCCCATACTCCTCTAAATAAATAGTCTGGAAAAAGTAACAATATTAGGCTTTCCTGTTGTGTGAAAGCAAGAAAGTACCAAAAAAATAAAAAGATATCTGCCTCAAGTCAATTTCAGGTCACACACAGATTTCCTCTTTCATCAAAGATCCAAAGTATGACAAAAATTAGCTAACAGAAGTATTTCTAATCGTTTAGTTATCTTTTACCTAGCATGATTAAAAACATTACGAATAATAATTGCGGAAAACAATACAAAGTGCATTGATATTTACATTTACACAGTGTTGTAATGTAACGGAGTACAAATACTTCGTTACTGTACTTAAGTAGAAATTTCACGTATCTGTACTTTACTTCGCTATTTAAATTTATGTCAACTTTCACTTTTACTCCACTACATTTCCTAGATAAAATGTATACTTTTACTCCGTTATATTTCCACTGAGCATCTTCGTTACTCGTTACTACAAAATAAAATCAGAAGAAATGTGTGCGATTGCAATAAGGGAGGTTTGGCGAATCACTGCTCCTAGATTGCATTACGCAGCTCCGCACGCTCTACAGAGAAGCACAGGAACGCGCAGCGTGCACACGCAGTCAGAGCTGGAGGCGTTTATCTATAACGTTAATCGGCGGAAAGTCGCAAAGACGGCAACCAAAAGCAGTGAAATGTCACTATTCTTATTACCAGAGTTGATAGCACAAACAAAATATTAATGCAAACAATCCATTCAATACTAAATAAAAATAACATTTATTGATTTGGTCTTTGTCTTGTGAATTTTTTATATTAATGACTGCATTCATTGGACACACTGTTTGTAGAGAATGCACACATACATGAACTGATCTGATTCAAGACTGGCATCATTACATCATGCATAAAATTTTGGTGTCCACTTTTGCCATTTAATAATACAATAACTTTTGGCTTACTATGTAGTCATATAATATATAATATAAAACTCTTCTTGTTTTAAATTCTCACTGAGGGCTAAAACCCCCTAAAGATGAAATCCTAGAACCGCTCCTGCTCTTATGCCTACCGAAAATCACTGAAATTTTACTTTTTACTTTTACTTCAAATACTTAAGTACATTAAATATCAGAAAATGACTTTTGATACTTAAGTACAGTAAATATCAGATACTTTAAGACTTTTACTTGAGTAATATTCTAAAAGGTAACTTTTTCTAGTACGATACTTGTACTTTTACTTAAGTATTGCTTTCTAGTACTTTATACAACACTGCATTTACATTTACATTTACAGCATTTGGCAGATGCCCTTATCCAGAGCGACGTACATAAGTGCTTAAATCTCCATTATTGGATACATTAATACTGGTTCACTAGGTTACATACTTAAGATACTATCAGTTTAAAACATTGTTCAAAGTTACAATGAAAAAGTTTTAAAAAGTTTTTTTTTTTTTTTTTTTTATAAATGCAAAAGATAGGGAAAGAAGTACTAGTTGAAGTGTTTCGTGTATAAGTAGGTCTTCAACCGCTGTTTGAAAATAGCCAGAGACTCGGCTGTCCATTATACAAAGATTGCTTTATGTTTAGCCGTAGACACATCAACAGGTTGGTGGTAAAGTTTGTTGTATGATTCCCTGATAATCTCAATAAAATACTGTAATAAATCCTGTGATGCGTTATGCAAAGCATGGTTTCCTTGTTATAATGTCTTTTGAACACTACTTATCAATAATACATTATATTCCTTAAGAGGAGGTATGAAGCTAGTGGGTGCAAGTGCTGAGGATGCAGAAGAAGGGGTTGGTGGAGAGAGATGATTCGCTGTCGCGAACCCTGAAGAGAAAAGCCGAAAGAAGAAGAAGAAGATTCCTTTATAAGGCATAATATAGATCGTTAGTGAAAAATATAGTAAAAGAAAGTGAAAAATACATTTAAAAAAGGAAATAAAGAAAGAAAGAAAGAAAATTTCAGTTTGTTACTTTCCAAGCAAACAGTTTACAGTTTCTTAGCAACCAGTTTGTTCTTTTCTAAGCAACCATTACATTAATTAAACCCAAACCTATTCACTATTCTACTCTATTTATTTAAAAGAAAAAAATCAAAGCAAATAAAAAGCAGGAAGATGACTCATAATGCATATAGGATATACCTCGCCATTATCTCTTCCACCTGTAAGCCTCATATGACTAATGTCAGTGTAAACAGAAAACCAAACAAAACAGTTAACACTTAATTACTTATTATGTCGAGTGGAAATTTTTTTATGGGGGGGGGAATTGCGTGGGGTTGGTGTGTTTATTAACGTACTGTACTATCTCACGCATGTCACTGTTCTTAAAGACGTCCCACTGCTCACCTCCTGTCTGCCCGGTAATATCTTTCTCATTTCATTTACATATTATTCTAATTAAACTGTGTTGCTTTATTTGGGTGACACTCTTCAATATGTCATTAGGCTGCCGTGACAATAGGGTTTTGCCTGCAGGCATTAAAAAAAAAGATAGAAAGAAAAAAGAAAAATGATTAACGTGCCAAAATTCAAATATTTGTAATATGTTTATGGGACAACACTAACTGATCTTATCTGTGGCGTCTCCCAGAGAGGGGACTTTTCAGGCATTTTCACATGGTTAATCATGTAAACACTTGTCGTCTAGAGAAGGAACAAGCTGCTGTCTTTTTATGCTGCCAAGGCAAAACTCATGCAAAGTTATTCAAATGATCAGTCCGGAGCGTGCCACAACCACGTCAACATTTTTATGAAAGGTCAAACAAAAGCCACGCATTAAGCATATAGACTCGTTCGCTCATCAGAGCTCGTTGGGCCTGAGGCTGGATTGGTTTTCCTGACGCACATGACACAAAAGCTGTCTTCCCGCTGAATATTAATAAAAGAGAATGAGGGTTTGGTGGACATATAGGACAGCCTCTTCCCAGCTGCCAACTTTCCCTTGCTACAGTAATGATGTGCAACTGGTTTCAATAAATTACTTCAAGCTCATTCAACTGAATGTACTTTTATACTATTTAATAAAAAGTAACAAATAAACCAGAGCAGCTTTTAATATTATTATTATAATTTCTTTTGCTATAAGAGCAAATCCTGAAGCGTTTTATTTTTATGTCATACCATGCTTTTAAATTAAGCAAAGAACCACGTCAACCTTTTTTTTTTTTTTTTTTTTTTTTTTGAGGCATGTCAGTGAAACGATTTAGTTCCTGTTATCACTTATGTTGTAGCAGGTGTAAACATCTGCATCGTTCTTTCACCTGCCTCTCTTTTGTCTTCCTTTTCAAGTTACCAAAACAAAAGATAACCCAGCTTGTCATACTGTAGAGACACCAGAAACTCCTCTATCTGGAAGGTTTCATTCTTTGTCTTAAAAGCTTCACGTTTCTGACAATGAAGACTCCGTATATAATTAATAAACATCTTCTCGCATCACATCAACGATTTTTAGGTAGAGCATTTTTTAGACATGTTCCTGTGAATGAGCTGTATTCTAAGAGTGTATTGGTTAAAACGTACAAGATGTTGTACTTTAACACACCATATCAGTGGTATAACTGTTAATATTATATAATAGTAGCAAAAAAATTTTAATATTGTATAATAATGATTAGAATGAATAATAATGTTAATTTATGTAAAGATCTTGGGTTATATATCAAAATGAGCAGTGCATGTTTTTTTTTTTTTCTTTCTTTCTTTTTCTTTTTTTTTCCTCCTTGAAGCTGACAGCAAAATTATGTATGCAAATACAGTGTGGAGACTGAAAGACACTCGAGATATATGAGAGAGGGGGAAGGCAGAGAGAGTTGTAAAGACTTATCAGGTCACCTGGGGCCATGCTGACAGCCCTTTGAGCAGCACATATAAATAACTGTAGGGAAAAGGAGCAGGTGATAACAGTGCAACAGTCCCTAACTCCTCCACCCCCATCACACCACACACACACACCCATTCGCCAGCATGCTCATACAGTGAGAGTGTGTGTGTCAGAAAGTGAGGTCTCTTTGTAAGTGTGTACCTCCACATAGAGGAAAGGAGGGTTAGAAGGGCATTCAGAGGCAAATGAGCAGGGGACCGGCAGCTTGGAGATAGAAAGTCTGTGAGAAAAGGCCTCCGAGGGGTGCAAGACGCTACAGCCAGAGTAGAGGCAGCCAGAACGGCTGTAGGTCAACTGTGCCATCTGAGGAGATAAATATGTATAACGTGCTATTGTTCACTGAGCTGTGTATCACATATTCCCCATCAGGCATGACGGATTTGACAGTTCGTTTAGAAAGCATCGACAGTAAGAAGCCATCATTACTTAGTGAAGAGACTCATAATGACAGATGATGTATGGTACGAAATAAATCTGAAAAAAATCATTAATATGATGAGAATTCAAGGATTTCCAGAATAATAGGCCGGTATTTTTCAAAGTTTTTTAGGTAACATGGCGTTTAGACCGTTAGGAAGAAACGTTGTTTCATTTCACTGTGTACTGCGTCAGCTTTATATGGTTGAAATGCCAATAAAAGCTTCTTGACTTGTCTGGGGTTAATGTAAGATTAGATCCTCAACGCTTACAGAATTAAATGTTCAATTTAATTGATATATAAAAGAATACATACTGTATAAGAATACATATATATGACAAATATAGTATTACTGTTACAGCAGATTCCTTCCTATATGTTTTATTCCTATTATATTAAACCAGTAAACCAGTGCTAACATTTAGTTCATTCACTCACGAAAACGTCATACTTCTTCCAGCCAAGCTGAGCCATGTGTTGTAGGTCACGTGATTTTGACATCGTGTCAGGTGTTCATTTTCGGTGTGCCAATTACATTTGCGATTACAAATTGTAATACATTTAAAATGCTACATGCAAATGTGATTCCCATTTAAGCCCACCATGGTATTGTAAGGGTGACTGGAAAACAAGATGGATGATGGCATTCCTCCATTCTAATTGGCTTTGAATGTTTTAATTCTCCATCTGCCCCTTTCTGTGTTGACAACGTAAACAACATTCCTGGAGGAACACGAACGGTGCCAATGCTGGCTAAAAGAATGGGACTGCCTGATCAATCAGACAGCACAGAGCTCCTTTAGCACATGTGTAAATATGGGCTGTGTGTGTGTGTGGGAGAGAGAGAGAGAGAGAGAGAGAGAGAGAGAGAGAGAGAGAGAGAGAGAGAGAGAGCGAGAGAGAGAGAACTTAATACAGTGATGATTTTTATCCATGTGAAGTCACCCAATCTCCCACCATTATATACTCTTACAAAAACAAGATCAAACTCTATAAATTCTTGGCGGATGTAATGTCTCCCCCCAACACTCAGTTTGACTCCCTTGTGGTTGGCCCTTAGCAAGCCAGAGTCTTGCTGCATTTAGGGCCCCTGGTGATCTGCTGTCTCTTTCATGGACCTCCATTGTCCCAGGGGTCTTTTCCTCTTCTCAATGCCCTTGGACCCTCTGCGCACCCCCTCTGTTCCTTAAGCAGAGTGAGTGAAGGGCCAACGCAGGCCACCCCTGCACCGCAGAGGAACCCCAGCTCTCCCCGTTTGCGGATCACTAAACAGGACAATCACTCTATCCATCTTTTCATGGCCCATTGTGGTGCCCACCCTGTCTTGAGAAAAGAGTCTCTTTCAGTGGGTGAACTTTTTCTCGCTCTCTCTCACTCGCTCTTTCCTCTCCTTTTTATTTTGGATACGATTTCTTGGGGGCAGGAGGGGAGAATTTTGATGGCATGAAAGGACACCCCTCCTAAAATCTGTGTCCATTATTGCAAGCCCCCCTGCACCCTTTTTAAGCACATATCAAGGATATGAAGAGGAGTCAGAACTTCAAAGCTAGAGATGGACTTAGTGGAAAGAATGGTTCCCCCCCCCCAAATAAGGCAACAGGGTTAAATGGAGGAGGGGGAAAAAACACAAAATACAAAAAATGATGACGCTGTGGTTAAGCAGTTACACAAAATATGGGTGGATATTTCAGCGAAACCTCGTATTATGATAACTATGAGGCATTAATTATAACACGTTCTAACCTGTGGGAAGGTCAACATACAATAAAGTACAAATTGGGAATATTATAAAAGCACTGTTTCTAGGCAACTGGGAAATATGTATTAACATTAGTATTGCTAATCCAACAATCCCAAAAGGACTGAAACGAGAAAGTCATTAATATTAAGTCATATTAATTTTGTTCATTAATTAAATGGAAATGTCTTGTGTGGTAAGGTGAAAATGTGGTACACTCACTGTTGATTACTAAAATCATGAAAGCACTCTTGCTACGCAACTGGGAAATATGGATGACATTTGAATGTATTAGCTAAACAACTTTCCAACAAGTTTTTTTTAGAATATCAATATCTATATGTCTATATGTATAGAACTGGAATATCAATATTTTCATTGAATGTGTTGGTAAAAATGCTGATAATGCCATTTGGATGAAATTACAGTCATTACATATAACATTGTAATATGTACCACTGACTAAATCTCCACAGGATGGACCATTTTGAGAAACATCGCCATTACTCCACACCACAATCAGAAAAAAATTGATTTCCAGGGTAGTAAACATCACAAAAAACAATTCCAGGAACAAAATATAGTGAAAATCTAGATGTAGTATTAGCTCCATTGCTTGTTGATAACATCCACATCACTCCTTACAACCCCAAATTAAGCAAATAAGAATTATTTTATCAAAAGTATTATAAATATTAAGTTGTCTTTGGCTAAATGCTGTTCATTTTATTTGTAATACATAAGGCTTTTTGAAGAAAAGGGAAAAAGACTGATTTCATGAGTTCACTTATTACAATTTGAGATGGTTTAGGGACCACATCTTTTTTATTTCTTTTTAAATATAGAGTAATTTTCCACAATCTAGCTCATGATCTCACAGGTTCCATAATCACCTAGCTGCTTTGTAAATTAGCACTATACGGCGTAACTGTAACTGTTTTGATTTGCTATGTCACATATCTGCACGTTCTAACGATATAATTAACAGTTACAAGGCGTGGAATGTTTACACGTGTTCTCTGACAATGTGCTCTAAGGCAGAACTCAGACGTATTTACTTCTTGTGTATTTGCTTTTTAAATACACATGTATTAGCATTCTATAATGTAAAGGATTGGGGGTAAATGGCCCGAAGCAAAAGGCTGCTTCGGCGAAACAAAGATCCCTTTGAAGAGGCCTTTAAATCCTAATCTCATATCCAAGCATTTAGACCAGGAGACGCATTGTGTATAATTGGGTCTTAAAGGAACCAGGATGCTGGTGTTGGAGGGTGGCTTGGAGCACGCACACAACAAACTATACACTCTACTGACACAATTATGCATGCATACCAACACATTCCTCAATATGTCAGGGCATATAATATGTCTAATACTGGGCATGTATGAACTTCATGAGTGCAATTTCTGGCCCTTGAACCACTGGATAGTTGCAGTGTCGAATAATGGCCATAGGATAATGCTGCCTCTATGTGTGCTAATTGATACAGCTCCAGAGAGACAGCGGGTAACCTTTTCTCTTCGCTCATATCATACAGTATGCCTTTGTTGGGAGGCATGGATGTCCTAAGCACTGAATAGAGACTTCCTTGATGGCTCCTGCGACATCAAACTGTTTCCTCGTAACCATTCGATATTTCCCCCTTGCCATAGTATTTCTGAGCTGTAGTTCTGGAGTCAGTTATGGATTACAAAATGTCAGCAAATGTCAGTGAAAAGAAAGACAAAAGTACAACACATGAAAGCCGAGGATGAAAACTCGAAAACTTCCTCATATGCATTTGTCTCTGTTGGAAGTGAGATGGGGTCCATTTGCTTTTATTTGGCACCACATTTATCTTCATCGCAGTTAGTGGAATAAAAGGTGACTATAGGGGAAGAATGATGGTCTTTGGAAAGGATTGATCCCCTCACAATGAAGCATTGGGGGCAAAGGGTCTCAAAGAGTCCACTATGGATTCATCATAAAAGGATGTGAGATGAAAGTTCACTTGCATTTGTTCAGTTCTCTAAAAGGAAAGACTGAAAGAAAAAATTGGGCATGACAATACTAGGTGGTGAGATGACACTAAAGATTACATATCCCTATGATTAATTGTTATATGAAGATTCTGATTGGTGAGAAGGTGCCAGTTAGAAGGTTTGTTACAACAGAACTCTGACAATGGTGTAAGCTGCAGGTTTTTGCATATTTTCTTCTTATTATTAATGCACTAGTCATTTCTATACTAACAGCAAAAAAATCATTCATATGGACTTGTATAGTCAATAATAAATTGATTGCAGTTATTTAAAATGAAAAATCGGTTATAAAGTCTATATAGATTTTTATAAGAGATGTTTATTTAACATTTTATGTGAGTAGTCTCCAGTGTCAATGTGTTTAAACAGTCAGTAAGTTTTCTGCCACTGGAGAGTCTTAGGAGAGAATTAGGTCAGAGTTTGTGTTTTCCAGTTTATCAGTGTACTAACCAGTGGTGTTTTTTCTTTCTTTCTTTCTTTTCAAGAAAGAGAAAAACAGACTGTAAGGGCTGGTGAGGGAATGTCAGGAACCGACTTGTATCATAGATGTTCCACATAATAAATAGTTAAACATGTTTTTCATTAATAAATGAAAAAGATATAAATAACTGAAAAACCACTGTGGGATTAGAGGACTACAGGACATGACATTATCGGAAACATAATCCACTTCTGCTGATACCAGTGACTCCTCCTTGTGTTATCTTTGTTGTTGCGTCACACCAGCCCATAGATGATTATTTCCTGAAACCCATTTCATGAGCATATTCTGTTCTAGAAACGGGATCCTGAGGGGCATCCCGTTGGAAATGAGTTCTGAATTAATTGGAGTCAGCGCTGGAAAGCATTTCTTCGTTAATAAAGAAATCATGTACAAATTATAAGGCTATTTATATTCATACGAGTTCAAGAATAAACAAAATAGGCTTGTATAGATATGGGGTAGCACCTACACAACCCATTTACATGCCTATGATCTTACATTTACATTCTGGTCTTGGTGCATTAGGAAATGATTTATGGACTGCATGCAAAGTTTTAGCTATACGATGAGGCCCCTGGCTATTATCCAGAATGCATAAACCCGTAAATGTACCAGGCAAAGTTGTTGGCCAAAATACCATGTAGACATCCATAAATCTATGATACCTGTTACACAGCGCTTTACCACGCCCTCTATAGTTGGTTCTGCATTATATAGCCATGATTTATCGTAGCATTCAGGGGGTTTTGGGGCCCATTTCCAGGGCACACGATTTATGATTTCTGGGCCATCACAGTTCAGACGTTATTCAATAGAGACCACTGAGGTGATGGCGTCCCACTGCTTGCTCTATGCACTGAGGATCATCCCTGGTGGCCTTCCTTTGTTGGATTACCTGACGAACCTCAATCCAATAATCATCATTGGTCATTACTTTCCTATATTAAAATACAAATGTCTATCCAAACCTTATAATCACACACATATTAAGGTGAAACTTCACACAGTTTTGTTAGACATGTGTATCTTCATCCAATTATGTGAAATATCCTGTTTTAACTGTATGTGGAAATTAGTGTCAATTGGTCCGGTTAATGCTTTTGAACCATAGAGGTGGGCTTAACGGGACCAGCAGGAGCTTAACGAGAAGGAATACAGACTAGAGCAGAATGGAGGTGGCAGGCAGGGTCGGCAGAGCCTGCAGGTACTGCACTGGCTGGAAGGATTAGTCCAGGTGCTTGACAAGCTCTAATGCTCTCATTAGGTCAATGATAGTCCTGCGGTGTGCCGTGATGCTGGTTTAACAAGCATTAATGTAGTAAATATGACTTGCAGTGCTTGTTATCCACCACTAACACAGGATCTCTAAAATTAATTCTTGTACATATTTAACGAAAATATCTCTAAGGTATGTAAAAGAAACTCATTATATAACTGACTCTACCTGTTTTGTTTTAAAAGCAAAGATTGTGAAGACAACATTCTGTGCAAAGGATTATCTTTATTTATGTATAGATACAGATTTAGAAGTTCACTGAAAATGTTCTCACTGGCTGCTGAATTTCACACATTAGCCGAACGTCAGGCGATTTCTGTTCCAGTGATACCGCTGTGTCATTTAGATATTTCTCATCGTATCTATATAAAAAAAAAATCTACACCGACACTTCAGCCTTTTGTCAAAGAGGAAGTAGTTTTATTTCCCATTTTTAAAAATACATTCTGTAAGGAACCTCTGAAGAGGTAAAGACAAAGAAAAATATTTCAGTTCAACTCCTTGTGTTGTGTACAGTAACCTGCGTCTTGTGTCTTTACGAACAAATCATTTCATTTACATGGAGATTGCAGTGTGAACAATGGGTTCTGAATTGGGGCTGAAAGGCATAAGATGGGGCTGTAAGGTGTTGGAGAGGGGTGCTGAGCACCGAGCAGCAATTAGACCGGCACCCTGTTTGAAAATTCGAACAAGGACCATCTTTTGTCCTTTTGTTTCCTAATCTTCTGCTCTCTCCAGGTTTGACGACTGCTGCTTGCCCTTAGGTATCCAGAGAGAGTTATTTATTATGACTTACCCTCACGTTTAAGTACAGATATGCATGCCTGCTGTGGAGAGTATATCCGAGCCTCCACCTCAGGGTTATCTGGCGTTTAATGCTGGGTTCTCCATACCTCACGCCTTTGTTATAGCCTTCAACAATTTTTACTGCTTTCCTGAAGAAAAAAAGAAATCCTAATAAAAACAGTTTCAAAACCAAGAAGTTGCAATACCTATCATTGTAACCAGTTATAATGTTGAGTTGCACCAACTTATTCATAGATATATAACTACACAATTACTCATTTTACTATTTTATAATCAGAGTACATTAAGTTTTTATAACCTTACCACAACCCAGTGATTAAAAAAAAAGGCTTTGCCAACTAATAAACACACATCACACTGGCTGTATTACCTGGATTAGTATGATTAGTACTAATCATGGAATAAATACATAACATAAGATGACACTGAAATTCAACTTCTAAATTAAAACAATGCTCAAAACTTTTTTTTTTCTCACAAATAAATAGAAAACTGCTGTCAGCTATGAACTGGGCATAATTATTGTTATAAGCTGTCTAAATAAAACTATAAATTATATTTTGCTATTTTATTATTTAAGCTCCTTCAACGTTTGGACAACTTACTGACTGAAAAATACTGAATTAAGACTCTTAGAGAGTGTGTGATGAAAGGAGCATGTGCATGGCCTTTAAACTTCCTATCCGTTTTTACCGTAATGCCTAGAAAAGGAGTGAATGCGAAAACTCACATGGTCATACACTCAACAAAGCCCTGAATGATTCTGTGTTGAAGTAGTTATAGCAATGGGAAAACTTTTGCAGATTAAAAAGTGTGCGTGCTGAATAAAAGAAAAATGGCATTTAAAAGAAAGTTTATTTGTAATATGTAGTTGCATACACACATAATATATATATATATATATATATATATATATATATATATATATATATATATATATATCATTTGTAATTTTACGTTTATCTATCTATCTATGAATATATGTCTGTTTTGTTTAATTAATATCTGATTATGACTCATAAAAAATAGAGGTATTTAGAGTACTTAGAAAGCTAAATATATTGAATAAACTGTGCCCAGAGTTTATAGGCAGTTTCGGATAACAAATAAACAAATAAATAAATAAATAAATAAATAATAAACTATGATAGCTTAGAAGAATCTGACTAAAACTCTAAAGTTTATTAGACAGGCAACAAAGAAAAAAATGTACATTTGTGTAACTTTTTGATTGAAGCAAGTGTAGAATTTTTTTTTTTTACCTTTTGTTACATTATAAAAATATTGATTTTTAAACAAAATTATTTTTAATGATTGACATTGGTATTGATATTTGACCATAAGAAAAAATTTTCAATCGATTTAAACGTACTCTAACTTTATAAGTTTTGTTTTTAATTAGAAAGAGATGTCAATGTACAAAGCGAAAGGTTTATACATTATACTTTTGAGGGGTTTAGTGTACGTTACTATGTGGTTATACGGTACTATGTGAGGAATGTGAGGAATTTGAAAGGCTCCAATTCATCCTGAAGCAAGAGCAGTGAGGTCTTTAAAGTGAGAGCGCCCCTATTTGAGCAAACCTATTAACACCAGACAAGTTTTAACTCGCTTCGTTTCTAAGCAAAAAAATGTCACGTTAATCGCTTTAAAGCAGATAATTTAATAAACTTTTTTTTTAGAGGTGGAAAGCAGAGATGGTATTTAAGCTGTTTAGAAACATAGCAGGTTATAGGACAGGTGAGAAGTTATGGCTGCCAACAACAGCATTTTGTTCTGCTTCTTTTCACAGAAATAATCAACATAAACATTAAATGATGTCTGAAGTTAATGTGAGAGGTTGTTTTTTTGTTTTTTTTTGTTGTTTTTCTTTTTGTCATTGCTGTAATGTAAAAACAAGCGAAGTTCTGCCTGGCAACTGAACTTTCCCCTCATTGGTTTACACTCATTTCTGTTTCCTCCTCTTTCTTAGTGTGGGACACAAAAGGATTCAAGAGTTTTAAAAGTTGTTTTTTTTTTTGCACCAAAGCAGGTATAGAAGAC
The DNA here is from genome assembly GCF_030014155.1 of Tachysurus vachellii. Taxonomy (NCBI): domain Eukaryota; kingdom Metazoa; phylum Chordata; class Actinopteri; order Siluriformes; family Bagridae; genus Tachysurus; species Tachysurus vachellii. Next base: position 37,636,667 of record NC_083460.1, read on the forward strand.
CTATTTAAGAGGATAGATTTGTTTTTATTATTATTTATTATTTATTTATTTATTTGGGTATTCTGACTGATAGAAACTAAAAACTTTAGACGCAAAGTAAATGAAACTTGGCTCGCATGAGTTAGTGAGCTGTGTGTCGCTTAATGAGACAGAGGACGAATATACCGATTTAGTCTTCTATACCGCCCCCTACCAATTCTTTACCAATGCACATGTTCACACCACTAAACAGGCTTTTTACCCACATCATTTAGGAAAAAGCCCCCTCGCTCCTCCTCTGTTGCCTACCCCCCGTTTTCACCCCCACAGCCGTTCGCCACCCGGGGGTAAAGGACCTCCCATTTCCAGACTGGCAGCAATAGGAAGAGCCGCAGAAAAAGTCATTTAAGAATTATCTTTTCTACGCTCAAGCAGACAGCCACTCTCTCTCTCTCTCCCTCTCTCTCTCTCTCTCTCTCTCACTCACACAGCCCGCTGCTGTCGCTTTGATCTTCCCTTAACAACAGTGCACGTCACAAGGCTGCATCGCACAGAAAGGGAGTTTTGTCAGGCGGAACGCGGCGCGAGACTTGTTCAGTGGCTTGCAAGCAGCAGAGAGGGCGAGAGCGGCATCAGCACAAACCTCCATCCTTGCCGAAAAAAAAGACGACTTTTTCCACCTCTTTACTCAACTTTTTCTTCCTCCGTGCCAAAGTCAGCGCCGAAGCCATGGAGCACCAGCTGTTCTGCTGCGAGGTGGATACCATAAGAAGAGCTTACCACGACGCCAACTTGTTGAATGATCGAGTTTTACAGACAATGCTCAAAGCGGAGGAAAACTACCTCCCCTCGCCCAATTATTTCAAATGCGTGCAGAAAGAAATTGTACCCAAAATGAGGAAAATCGTCGCCACATGGATGCTAGAGGTTTGTATAGCCCGACATTTAATATTACACAACTTTGTCTCAAGATGATTGTCCCTTATGCTCTTTGGACCCGATCTCCTAATGCAGGCCCATTAGTAACAGGGATATTATTTTTTTTAAAAAAAACATTCTCTCTAATCATCTTCCCACTATTCGATTTCAACGCTGTGTGCATTCTTGAATGTTTTGCTTTTTTAAAAAAAAAAATCTGCCTTACGAAAGTATTATTCCTCTCACTACAGGGGATTGATGTCGTGTCCCTTTAAACATAACCACTGAATTGTATAGAATTCCTTTAACTTTGTTCGGTTCGTTTGGTTTTAAACCAAAGTAAGGTGAAATGTAGTTTACACGAATTTATTTCAATTTAATATCAATGTACACGTATGCAATCCCACTCGTGCCAGTAGCCTATTATGCGCCATCTTTGCTGTCGTGTGGAGAAGTTGTTTTAATACCTTAAAAATACAGAAAAAGCCTAAACTTTGACATTTCTCACATATTGTTGTTCATCCTGAGACCTTTAAGTCATATGTATAAGTTAGTGTCGGTTCCTGGAAGTAGTCTTTATAATTATACGTTAAAACTTTTGTTTCATTTCTCAATGCCTCATGCACAACGTCCCTGAAGGTCGGATAAATAAATAAGATATTTATTTTGTTTCTGACGAAAAAATCTTGATATAAATATTCGGATTATGATCCTCATCGGTTATCCTGGATTTACATGTGCTTTATGTGTGATTTTGCCCACTAGAATAATTTATATTAATTTTTGAAATGTGTGCGGGGTGTAAATGCGGTATGCTCCGCATCATTGCGGACACCTTGCGAAATTAAATTAATTTCACTTACTTTTCGTTACCAAATTCAACATATTATTGCTGTAGCCGATAGAATATATGTAGCTGGACATTGTCGTGTAACTTAAAAGCGCCGAAACAATTTTATTATATTTTTAAATATTTTTTGAAAAGATGACGAACTAGAAATTGCTTCCGCGAGCCTGGAGCCGGACGCCACCTTTGTGCATTAGGAAGCAACGACCGCTAGCATCTATTGCTAACTTCAACTTATGTACTGTCACTGTAAACACTGAACAGATCGATCGATTTAATAAATACTTTGCACCATATTACGTTTGTTAATCAATCATTTGATTGCATTTATTTAACAAGCATACACTGCTTCACATCATATTCAAAAAGAGACATAACTCGATTTTTTTTTTCAGTTTAGGCTGAATGCATGAAAAAAGTTGTTGATCTTGATATATTTCCGGCTCTTTTCAAGTTGAAAATAACATTTATTTAGCTGCTATACAGTCTGTTCTCTCGTATGCTTCAAGTACCGTATTCTTATAATACGTTTCTTACCAGGTGTGTGAAGAACAGAAATGTGAAGAGGAGGTTTTCCCTTTGGCCATGAATTACTTGGACAGGTTTCTGTCTGTCGAACACACTAAAAAGACGCGACTGCAGCTGCTGGGAGCCGCCTGCATGTTCTTGGCCTCCAAAATGAAGGAAACGGTGCCATTAACAGCTGAGAAGCTTTGCATATACACGGATAACTCCATACGCCCCTGCGAACTATTGGTAATTACCTATTAATGTATTGTTGATCAGGTAATTCGGTCGTCTGTCAGTTTGGATCACTTTGTAATTGTGTGCAGATTGTGTCTGTAATGACTTAGTTTGCAAGAAGGACAAGTAATTCAGTCCATGCAGACATTGCATGTCATTCTTCATTTTGGTGCTTAACACTTTTCTTTGACACCTACAAAGCAAATCGTTGTACTTTGCAATTGGCCCTAAACTGAGTAGCTTGAGTCAAGAACAGATAAAGCCATTTGAGGAAGGACACCATCTAGAGGCCAATGATAGTATTCTATATGTATATATATATAAAAATAAGTACTTTTCTAGAAACATTTGAGACACTTTATCTCAAAAACCACACGCTTTCCTGTCTTCCTCACAGCAAATGGAGCTACTTGTACTGAATAAGCTGAAGTGGGATCTAGCCTCTGTGACGCCACATGACTTCATTGAACATTTTCTCACCAAACTGCCCATTCACCAGAGCACCAAGCAGATTCTGCGCAAACACGCACAGACATTTGTTGCTCTCTGCGCAACAGGTATGCACCTTATTACTTTCCTTTTGATCTGTTTAGATTTGTGGTGTTTTGACATGACCAAGAAGTCTATTCTTTATTACAAAACACTTGCAAGAATGTACATGGGGTGTTTAGAGACATTGTTTCGGTTTTCCTGTTCAATTTGCAATCAGAAAGCATTTTTATTGGGATGGAAAGAACTGCCCTAATTCCTCATGCAGAGGTATTATAAACTGACGTGAGCGTCTGCGAGTGAGAGGATGTCTGTTTCCTTTTGTGGTGATTGCTGTGTCTGCACCATGCCTCTGCAGAGGCCCAAGAGCTTCTCAGCAGCAGCTTGCTAATGCACAGTCTCTGAACATTTGACAAAAAAAAAAGAGGAAGCTATCTGGTACTTCTTTGTGAATTACAGGAGATATACAACATGCTGTGGAGCTGAGTTATGTTGTAGAAGTGAGTGGAGCATGCATCTGCTTTTTGCATTAGGGTGTAACTCTTCCCCTAAAAGATCTTTTTTTTTGTTTGTGACATGCGGAACCCCATCAGTCTCTATTGTTATGTAATCTATTGCATTCAGCTCATGGTCAGTTTATCGTCTGTCTGAAATAGCCTTTAGTGTCTCAGGAAGGAATCTCTCCGCTTTAGGCCTTTCATTCTTTCTTTGTCCTTCTTTTGACATGGTGGGTATCACTGCAGCTCACACCCCTTTTATGTTTATGACCTCAATTTCTTTTGGGAAGTGGCCTGGGATAGCAGCCAGGAAGATTGTGCTTGGGTGGGTAGTGAGGAAGGGGGCTAGCCATGGTCATGAATAGATTTTGCTGATGGCTCCTGTGCCTTTATGTTCAATTTGTCTTAACAGTTGCCCTCTCCTCACTGGGCTAGCAATGGTAGACTGCTACCTATGAGAGGGGCCGTTGTGCTGTGCTGCTGCACTCTCCATGTGTGGGCAGAACCCATAGTGAGTGAGTGAGTGAGAGAAGGAGAGAGAGGGGGAAAAGTCCCTACTTTGATTTATAATGTCTTCCCTCTCATGCAGGCGGTGTGGGAAGACGAGTTACCACTGAGCAAGCACTCACATTACAGCCACTTTAAGTAGAAGGGGAGTCGTTTTCTTGGGAACCAAACTGAACTTGAATATATAGGTCTATAAGCTCTGGGTGTGTTGCACCAAGATATATTTGTGTGTATGTGGTAATGGCTTGGTTTTACTGGAGAGTTTCTGTTTGATGGTAACAGAGTTAGAATATGGGTTTGGGAACTATCCTAAGACCTACAGCAAAGTACCCAACCCTACCTACCCCAACCCCCACCCCCCAAAAAAACAACAAACAACAACAACATTTGAGTCTTATCACCCTTACAAAATGGTGTTATTTATGTGATCTGCAGATGTCAATTTCATCGCCAGCCCTCCCTCAATGATCGCAGCAGGAAGCGTCGCTGCAGCCGTGCAGGGACTCTACTTGAAAGGTGCAGACAGTTCTTTATCCTCTCAGAACCTCACCAACTACCTGTCCCAAGTTATCAGGAGTGACCCTGTAAGTCCCACACATCCTTGCTGCTTTTTCACAAACAAAATGTATCTGTACCAAGTTTCAAACTAATACTGAAAAAATTCTTCTTGTTCCTTCTACAGGACTGTCTTCGATCGTGCCAAGAGCAGATCGAATCTCTGCTGGAGTCCAGTTTAAGGCAAGCACAGCAGCAAAGCATCTCCACAGAAAGCAAACGCGTGGAGGAGGACGTGGATCTCTCATGCACTCCTACAGATGTCAGGGACATTAACATCTGAGGGTGTCAGCCTTCATCTAGAGTCTTGTTTTTTCATTGGGGTAATGGGCTTTGACCAGTGTCTTCATGGGACTAGAGGGCACACAGCCCCCGCACCATTAAAGCCCACACTGACACCTCACCCAATCTAATCAGCCCCTCAGAGTGCCTTCACTGTTGCCCCAACAGTGGCACTCCCAGTGGCCTACACGATTGGGCTGTTGCTGGCCAGGACCACCAGAAGAGGACATGGGAAGGATATAAACCTTGATCATCCCTTCCGAGTTGCTTATTTCTCTCTTTTTCAAACCCTCTTCAAATAATTTGTCAAAAAAAGACAAAAATGTATAGCTAATCTAGGATTTTTTAAATTGCAACAGCTGCATATATTATTTATGTAGTTGGTACTTGTCTAATGCACAGACAAGGAAATAGGTTGGTAATTTTATTTCAAGTGTATCAGTAACCATTATTTGAAAGAGAAGAGGCATTATTTTTGTTTCTTTTTATCTCTTTCTTTTAGCTAGTATAATGTCACACATGCTAACAGTCACCCAAGACATTTTTTTTTGCAGTCTAGGCATGTGTATGTATCCCTGCTTGCTTATGCGTTTAGTCACTTTATTCTATTGTCTAGACTTTTAAAATCCCTAACATGTTTCTTTTTCTTTCAAAATGGCTTGTGTAACCCTAGTATATTTTGTTAAGCATGTGCTATTCTATGTTATGATTTAGAGGCCTGTGGATTGCCAAAGCTAAGGCTTTAACTTAACACCAGACAAAACCATTTCCTCCACCCCCACCCCATTTTTGTTTGTTTGTGTGATTGTCCTCACTGCCAATGCCATCACTGGTTGTGACACAATAAGCTTCTCTCCTACCCGCTTCCTATGTTACATTCGCAGTGCAATCCACAGTCTACTTTCTGTTTAGATTTAGGTATTATTATCTAAAACCATTCCATAAAAAAAAGCACTTTCAGTCCGTCTTGTAAGGCTGACTTATGAAAAAACCCACATTTGTAAAACAAAACTGAAAAAAAAAACATGGAATGGAGTAGGATTTGATGGCAGGATTTTTTTCCTGTCTGCAGCATGGAGCAGGTCTCTTTATTGTGTTATAGGCTAGAGAAAGAGAGAGAAACTGAGAGTTGGAAAATAAATGGATTCTCAGAATAGTAGAGGAACATTACAGCAACGTCACCATCCTACTGGCTGAGATGGATGCTGGAGAACATTGAGGTGCAATCTCAATGAACAACCCACGCAAGCCTGCCACCATTCAGCACCAGGCCCATTGATGCATAAAACACTAAAGTAGAAAAAACAAAGCTTTTTACAAAGATTCAGAACTATTTATTTTGTTCTATCCCCACCTCGTATAAGGCCAGTATGGAACATGACAACAGGATGCCCGAGTTTTGAAGTGTGCTCAACGCACGAATGTTTGCTACCTTGTGTGAAATGTTGTTTTTTTTTGGAAGATCAGAGAAGCGCCATAGTTATTGTTCAGAGCCAACAAACTCTGGATGAGCGAGAGGAAAAAAAAACAGAATTACAAGAGAAAACAAAGTGCTGTGGCCTCTACAAGATTTTGCACAAACCCCAAAATGTAATGTCCACTCTTAAATCTCTGTGGAGGAGAAAACAGGGACAAAGACAGATGTTAGAGGTGGAAGAGCAAGACGTTAAAAAGGGGGTGACGCCTGGACATCAGAAAGTAACTGCAGAACTAAACTAAGGTGTTTGTACAATGAGAAAAGAAGAGAACACGGGAGAACACACTCCTCATATTTAGCTGCTATGGTGGGATTTCCGGCAAGTATGAAACTCTGAACGAAAAAAAAAGAAAAAAAAAAGGAAAAGACATGCTTTGTTCTCTTGTCTTGTTTTGCTGCTATTTTTGGTTTTGTCTATGTATAATGTCAATATACTGCCATAGGTTTTTAATTTTCTCATAGAAAATTATGATATTGACATCTGTTTCTTTTGGTAGTTTTTTATGTGATCAGTTTTTATTAATGTGATTTCTGCGCTATTCCAAAAAAAAAATGAGGAAAAAAGAAAAAAAAGACAAATGTTCCTGTTTTACCCACAATACCTCAACCAGTCATGATTTAGTAATGATGATTTTTTTTTTTTTCCTCAGTTCTGTGTTTTGTTTTACTTCATTATTCAATGTCTGCTGGTCCGGTAATTGGACACCCATTATACATTACATTCTCCTTCTGGGTCCTGATATAAGCAAAAAAAAAAAAAAGAGTGAGAGAGAGAGAGAGAGAGAGAGCGCATTAAATGAAATTGGTGCCATAAAGTTTTTAACTGTTTCATTAAAAGAGACTTGTATGCCCCTGCTTTTAGGCCACTTGTGGCCCGGTCTAAATGTATTTATGAAGCTTTTGTTCAAATTGAAAGCAGATATGAATTTGTGAATTTTACAAAGCCATAGTATTGTAGTAATTTAACATGGCTCCCAGGTCAGAAGCTGGATATGTTGCTTTGAACACAGGAAGCTTGGCATGTTAACATCACATATGTCAATATCACAATAAATGGCATGTAGATGCAACCAGCAGTACTTCTCATCCTTTTTCACATTTCTTTCATGGGATATTTCCAAAATTGTAAAATGCTTTTGTTTTAAACATCAGGCATTGATTTTTGCTTCCCCCCTTTTCCCCCATTGATTTCCCTTTTAGCCATAGACATGGTGCTGCTATGAGTTCTGCATTGTGACTGGAGATAATTCTTTTATATATAAAGAGGTGCAGCTTGGAGTTATAGGGTCAGCTACTGGCTAACCCAGGACCCAGGGGGACAAAACCACACACTATCCTCTGTATAGTATCAGGAATGTTTGTTACCTCAAGACAAAAAAGTATAATGAGCTGTGTGTTCTGCAAGCCAAGACATAAAGATTTTTAAATGAATAAATAATTGTAAAATAAAAGATGAGCTGGTGTGGAGGCATGCACCCATGTTTTTCTTTTGAATGTGCACGGAGAGATAGCGACTCAGACAACGTCAGAGAAGTTATCACATCCGTCTTTCCCCAAAACCCTGAAAAGCTTGGCTTTGTGTCTTGTAAATGAGAGCAGATGCTCTTTTTAGCTTTTGTAGTCTTGAATGGTGTTAATCAAGGAACACTCTAGTAGATGTGGTGATGAACCAGAAATAAAATGTCACTTCATCAAACTTTGTTTTCTTTTCTTTCTTTGCTGGTCCGAAATGCACAATCTTTACTTGCAGAACCGTTCTAGACATTATGTTAGCTAGAATTAAAGCTTCGAAACCAACTGTCTGTTTTCTCTCCTTAGCAGCAGCCAAGAAGTACTTTTACTACTTGTATTATCTATTCAATAATAGGGAAAAACTGCAAGGTGGTGTGATGTTGCCTGATACAAATACATTGGTTATTTTTCCAATGACATCATGTCCTGAAGGTTTTATTCCTCTTAGACCTCAGCAATTTGCCACTAAAGGAAACACAGTGGTTATGTTTAACTATTATATAAATTAAAAAAGTTTCTGCTACCACTTAAACATTACAGCAGTAATAAACAGTAATTCCATGAATCTCTTCTCTCATTTGATGTTAGTTTGAGATAAAATAACTATTAAATCTGATATTAACCAAGGAGCTGGAAAGAGTAAAGACTTTACCATGTTGAAAACTTTAACCTTACCTCTGACTGTTACAAGGCACTGACACTGGAGACTCCTTTCATAAACATTACCCAAACTTCTGTCCAAACAGTGTCACGAATTTAACAACACTGTGCTCTAAATATTTGTATCTTTTAAGAGATTTTCAGAATGCCAGAAAAAATATTACGTACGTTATGATAGCGTTACAATATGTTACAATAGTACGTTACAATATGTCCCTATCGGAAAAGAGTTACTAGTTGAACACCAGCCTTTTAAAGAAAACCTGAACATTGTTTTACTTTGGGAGCAGGGATCTATATTATACACTCACTCACTCATTTTCTACCGCTTATCCGAACTACCTCGGGGAGCCTGTGCCTATCTCAGGCGTCATCGGGCATCAAGGCAGGATACACCCTGGACGGAGTGCCAACCCATCGCAGGGCACACACTCATTCACTCACGCAATCACACACTACGGACAATTTTCCAGAGATGCCAATCAACCTACCATGCATGTCTTTGGACCGGGGGAGGAAACCGGAGTACCCGGAGGAAACCCCTGAGGCACGGGGAGAACATGCAAACTCCACACACACAAGGCGGAGGCGGGAATCGAACCTCCAACCCTGGAGGTGTGAGGCGAACGTGCTAACCACTAAGCCACCGTGCCCACTCTATATTATACAATTAAAAGTATTTTTAATTGAAATGCAACAGATCATTTATATCCTCTGATTTATGACATATACCTTCATCAGCCAAGTTCAATAATAAATTGTATCTTCCATTACCATTCTATTCAATGTTTTAATATTTTCTAGGATATTAACCCATTTTGGACATGAGCTATAAAGGTCCAAGTCCATATAGAAAGTTCTGATCCACTCTTTCTCAGAACCTCAAATTGCTCTTGATTACTACCAATAAATGACTATCAAAAGTACACGTTCATAAACCCTACATGTACATAAAGAGGAGCTCAGATATTTGTCCATTCACGGCACTAAACAACGTCTATTGTTTAGCCCGTGTCCTTGATTTACTGAAAAAAAAAATATCAAAGGAGAACAACTCTGACTATTTCACACACTCTTCCTTCTGACTAAGGACTGTGATAATGCTGTGTCTTTGGCACTTGGCATCCTTGTGTTTGCGGTTTTTGGAAGATAGAGCAACATTTCTTCCCACACTCTAGCAAAGGCGTAGCGAAAGGCTTGCCCGAACGTGTGACTTCCACAGCACGAGTGACTGTACATCTTCCAGCCTGGCGCCTGTAGATTTGACTTCAACCCGAGCAGTCACAACAAAGCATCCATCTTCAGTGATGTGGTTTACCTGTGCTGAGAAAGGCCAGAGTAATAATAAAAAAATAATCCATATAAGATCTATTCCACAGAGCAACAATAGATGGAGGATGATTAGTAGTTTCTATGGACTTGGATTGAATCATGTACTGTAATCTGTTGGAGAAATTTATGGAGCAGGATTTCCTAAGGTGTTTTCCAGAAGCTAGGGCACCGGACATACTGTAGCAGGTAATCTTACGGTCCTAGGAAAGCATAGGTTATACTGTACGCCTCTGGAAGGTGCTGCTCTCATTTCTTGCAGCATACAGTAGCACATTTTAATAACAGGCCTAGTTGTTAGGTGACAATCAAGAGCCATAGTCAGGGAGAAGACAAGCACGCTAATCAGATTGTCTGCTAGCTGCAATGAGTCATCACCCAGGGTTCACAATATAGAAACTTTGTCTGTTTCCCGAGCTAAACATAAATGAATAAACGTATTATCCATATTAGAATAAATTTGATCACAGTGAATGCACAGCCAGCACCTTTGAAACGCAGCTAGGACTGTTACATATAAGATGTCTTGCATCTAAAGCACTTGTAAATGAATTGATTACTGATCAGAACTTCAGTCAGCACTTATGTGCTTTCTTTTAGCCTTCGTTCACCAGTCCCCCTCCCCATCTTCATGCCCTTAGCATTGGTTATGTGCCTAAATCTTTTAAACAAGCTGCTATGTCCAAGATCCTAGAACAGGTTGTAGCACAGTAGTTATGCTCATATGTACATAGGAATAACATTCATGAAATGTATCAGACTTAGGCCTCATAATAGCACAGAGATAGCACTGGTTAAAGTGGTAAATGACCTGCCACTGGCATGACCACTGCTGTGCCTCCATGCTGGTTTTACTTGATCTTACTGCAGCTTTTGACACCATTGACCATGCTATTCTACTTAATAGGTTGTTGATGTTAAGGGGACAGCCCTCTACTGGCTCGGGTCTTTTTTGACTGATCTCTATCGGTTTGTAGATATTTAAGCATACTGAGTTTATGTTCGGTGTTCACAAGGCCAATTGTTTTTCTCTTTACATAAGCTACCCCTTGGTGGAACTATTGTAAACATGGTATTAGCTTTCACTGTTATGCTGATGACACTATATATTTTAGGTAAGTCAGATTAGACACACCAGATTATTAAGGTTGAAGAATGTATAAAGGACATTAGAGAGTGGATGCTTACTAACTTTATCCTGCTTAACTCAGAAGTCCTTGTACATTTACATTTACATTTACAGCATTTGGCAGACGCCCTTATCCAGAGCGACGTACATAAGTGCTTAAATCTCTAACATTGAATACATTAATGCTGGCTCACTAAGTTACATACTTAAGATACCATGAGTTTAAAACATTTGTTCAAAGTTACAATGAAAGTGTCAAAGGTGTGTTTTTTTTTTTTTTTTTTTAAATGCAAAAGATAATGAAAGAAGTGCTAGTTGAAGTGTTTCCTGAATAAGTAGGTCTTCAAGCTAGGACCACAAGCATCCAGAAGTAAGCTTTATGTTTACAGAGTAACTCTGGATGGTCTTTCTGTTTCATTATGTGCCCTCTTAGAAAGATTGCTAAGATAAGAAAAATGATATCACTGCATGATACAGAAACACTAGTTCATGCTCTCCAGGTTGGATTACTGTAACACTTTACTGTCTGGATGTTCCAGTAGGAGCACAAACAAGCACCAATTAGTCCAGAAAACAGCAGCTAACTAAAGGCATAAGTAGAACCAGAAGATATACAGACATCACCCCTATCTTATCCACACTACATCAGCTCCCAGACAAATTTCACATTGATTATAAAATACTATTACTGACTATTACTGAATGGTCTTGCACCACAGTACCTGAGTGATCTTTTGTTTTATTTTTATGATCCACCATGCCTACTTTGATCAAAAGATGCAGGCTGGTTTTTGGTAGTGCATCAAGTAGTGCAGGCCACAGCAGGAGGCAGCGCTTCACAGAGCCCCATAGTTATGGGACAGCCTTCCAATTAGTGTTCAGGACTCAGAAACAGTCTCAGTGTTTAAGTCCAGGTTGAAAACACATTTGTTTAGTCTATCTTTTTATGAATAGTTTTCCTTAGGTAAAGGAGCAGACCTGGAGGGTTCAAGGGCAAAGTGTTTGGTGAAATGGGATGTTTGGATGCTGTCGCCTTACCACACTCGCAAGTCTCTCAGGTTTGCTGAAGCCCCCATGTCCGTGTTACCTTCTGACTCCCCTTTTCGTTATGCTGTCAAGACTAGTTTTGCAAGAGCACATAATGTACATTGTCTTTAACATCACATGGTTAAAAGCATACGTAATATTTTTCTCTCTCACTGCTATACATGCCACTCACAGTGATCTGAGTTCCCAGAGTGACCGCTGCTTCTTTCCAGACCTACCTGGTCCATCCTGATGCCCTACCCCTACCCCATCACTTGGTGGTGCACTCTGCTGGGGATAGATCTGAATGGATAGCCCATGCCCCATGGGATTGCTGTGGGTAGAACGACTTGGATACAATCATACATGACTTGCCATTACGTCATTCAGCTTTGTGCTCGGGTCTTCATCGGTAAACATTTGAAGACTTCGGCCAGAGAAGAATTAGTATTAAGTCTGTGATGAACTTTCAAATTGCATTGACCTATTAGTTTCCCAGGAGCTCTTGGTTGCACAATTCCACTTGAATACAAACGGTTGTAGAAAGGTAGCCTGCTCCTCTCAAGGTTTCTTCCTCATATCATCTCAGAAAGTGTTTCCTTGCCACCGTTACTTCACGCTTGCGCATTAGTGATAAATGTTAGAGATTAATAGTAGCTTAATTTGAAACTTTCGATACTTTAAACTTTCAATAAGAATTACTCGTTGCTTTAACCATCTCCACGTAAGGTCAACGATGCAGCGGCACTTTAGTCTTTTAATCTGTTCAGCTTCAAAAGACGCAGTTCCTAATCTGTACAGTCTGCTTAAACAGATGTGCTTCCATAGCTTTAAATTTTATGCTAATACCACAATCACTGCTTTTGCTCCTGTCATCTCTGAGATCGCTAACTAGCCAAGCCGAATATCTGCAGTAACTCACAACTGAGTCATTTTGCTGCATTGCATTTTGGGACTTTGAGCCCAATGTTTGCACAAACATCTCTCAGTTGGATTTCTCATTAATATAACATTGAATATAGCTGGTAAATAATGGGTGAGAAAAACAGCTGTTCTTTTACTTTTAGGAGCAACCTGAGAGATCAAAAATATTCAATATAAGCACATTCATGAATTTCAGAGTGGATGTGTCATTTAATGATGGGTAATCATTAATAAGCAACTATTTAAAGCTCAAAAAAAATAATTAAACCAAGAGTTGACCAACTGCATTTCGTACATGAATTACGTACCTACCTAGAACTTTTTTCTGTGCTGTGAATAGGAATTGCACATTTTATCGTCCACATCATGAACTATGCAGGCAAGCAAGTGGCTTAATGCTGAGATTGGAGCTTGCGCGTGTGTCTATGTGTGTGTGTGTGTGTGTGTGTGTATGTGTGTGTGCGCGCAAGGGTGGGGGGTATGAGGCACTGAGAAGAAAAAAAAAGGGGAGATACTATGCCACCATTCAGCCAGGGGCCTTTTTTTCTAGAGTGCCCGCCGGTTGCATTTGTCACGTCCTCCTTTCATGTCACCACTCGCCACCTGCTCCTGAAATTCCTGAACATTTTCTGAAACCTTCCAGCGTCCTCCTTCATTTGCTCGGCCTTGCTCCCTTTCGCTGGCCCCAGCCACTCTGCTTGGCCAGCTGAAAGAAACCAAAGAAACATCGTTCCTCAAGCTTTCTTTTAGCCTTCGTTCACCAGCCCCCCTCCCCATCTTCATGTTCTACTGTGCTGCATTCAGAATGAGTCAGACACATAGAAACTTCTAGTACAGATCTATATATAATGTTTAACATGAGCATCGTAATGAAAAGGTCCAGTTTTTAGTTTGAATAAACATCTATTATTTTGAGCCAATTTCTAAAACTGCTGCACACACACTTCTTAAAGCACATCTGTTTACAGAAGGCCATCACATAAATCTCTATATTCCATCCAGACAAAGGCAGGTCACACTGGAGCGAGTTGTGATTGGAGGCCTTTAGGGAAGAGTGCGGTTTTATCTGTCATTGCTCTGAAGGTGCCGCCATCGGGCCCCGTGTTCACCTGCTGCTGCACAGAGCGCAGACCAGCTGCCACTTTCAGCACCACCCTCTCATTCTCTGCCAACCCGGCTGAATTCAGAGCTGCACCTCCGCCTCAAAGCGCCAGCAGAGTAGAACAAAAAAGAACGGCAGTGCGTTGCCCGGCCCCTGCCCTCATGTGCCGGCCCCAGCGTGGCATTGTTGCAGCCGACCGCTATCTGTCAGCAGACTTTTGCTGACCACCCGTGAAACGGCATTGAGAGACCCAGCGGAGGAATTTCATGGGGCCCGGGGTTGGTTAACCAAAACTAACAAAAGGTAACCGGGATTTAGGCCAAGAGCAGGTGTAAGCATTCGCATGATAAAAATCACACTCGTTCTCTGGGGAGAAAGGAGGTAACTAATGATCCAGCATGGCGGCACTTCTACTGAAATTCAAGACACCTTTGAAGCTTTTATGGCTGTATGCTTCAACAAAGGCTGAGGAGAGAAGGCAAATTCTCAAAGAAATTAAAATTATTATTCTAAAGTATATAAGGTTCAGCTCTTTATTGCAAAACCTCACAAAGCCCAAGACTACAGAAAGTAAAAGATTTTGTACAATGGATTTACCTGATGTTCAAACCTGGATTCATTCCAAATAAAGATGTGTATAAAAATTAACACTGATGTTATAAAGTTATCAGTATAATACAGTTCTCCACAGCACTGCTGAATACTCAAATCACACTCAGAAAAAGGTGTTGATTAATTTCCTATAACAGCAGCTGAGACAGTAGTTTTTTAGACATTTACCTTGTTCTGGTTATCATTTCTATATCATGTTTATTATTTATATAGTAATAGCTCAAACAGGGTCTTGGAAGTGCATGTAACTGTGTAAGTGTTGTGCCTGTGGTGAACTTACACTGACCTATTAGTTCCTCAGAAGCTCTTGGTTGCTTAATTCCACTCAACTACAAACTTTTGTAGAAATGACATTATTTTCATTATTCTGAGTCTGGTTCCTCTCAAGGTTTCTTCCTCATATCATCTCAGGGAGTTTTCCTTTGCCAGCATCACCTTAGGCTTGTTCATTAGAGACAAATGATTTAATTTTAAACTTTACACTTTTAAACTTTTTTCTGTTTCTATGCTTATGTAAAGCTGCTTTGAGAGAATATGTTATGATAATTGTTAAAAATACTATGAAAATCAATTGAATTCAAATTGTTGAAATGTTAAAGATTTCAGTAAGAAGTCTCTAGTTTCAGTGCTTTGTAACCATCACTGAAAGCTCAAGGTTTTTCAACAGGAGATGATCTTCAGTTTACAATTTTAGAAAGTTTTATTATCTAAGTGATAACATGAGCTAACTTGTTTCATGGGCATTCCACAACATTTACGGTACATTTAAATTTATAAAGAAAAAGTATGACGATCTGTAATAAATACAATATTTTGACTATTGGCAATCATTTGGTGCCAATCATGGCAGTCAGTTTTCTTTAACAATAATAAAATTCTTCAGGATGGTCAACATGACATGTGTTATGCCTTTCTTATGCAGATATTAAAAATGAATCTTACCTCAAATTCATTTTTGTATATCCCACAACTCTATTTATTTAGGCAGTTAGTTAGTTAGTTAGTTAATGAGAAGCAACACACATACATTTTTTACAAACATTTCTGTTTACTAAATTTTTAATTTCTCAAATTCTGAAGGAAATATTGTTGAAATATTGTATAATAGATGTTAATTTCAGTAATCAAGAATAAATGGGTAATATTCTAGTTCTGATTTGTTCCAGCAGATGGAGACATGCATCTGTTAACATCCGTTTTCTTCAACCTCACCACCAGATGGCGGTCACACGCAGGAAAATGCAAGCAGGAAGCCAAAGTCAACCAGCAACTGATCCCAGATCAGCACAAATTTACCTTCCCAAAATCCGAATCACCTGAATTATTTCTTGGTATTTTACTGCGTGTCACAAGAAAGCATTGACCACCATTAATTTACCAAAAACGTTCCCAAGCCTCGTCTCTGTGTATAATACACAACTGCACCGTGTCTCGCTTGTGCTCGTGGCTTGCTGGGAGTCGGAGCTGTCTCTCGAACCACACCGTACGAGGAGCAGGATTTGGCTCTGCAGTCTTTCAGAATGACATTCCTTCTGATCTGGACATATACTCTTGGAAGTCTGCAGCCACGCTGAGTAAAGAACACACCTATGACACAGAGGAATTTATTAATTGTGCAGATGTACATATTCTGTATTGTGTTTAGTTCAACTTCATCTAGGGGTGGACAACATCAACAGCTAGAGTCAAGGCATAAAGTCAAAGAAGCATTTAAATAGAATATAAAACACAAATTAACCAAAAAATATGCCGAATATAAAGTGTGTGGAAAAACTGAATCTCTGTGAGGTGTGATTGTGTGTAGCCACAGACTGTTTCCGCTATCCTGATTATTTTATCTGGTGATGAAAGGTCTAGCTGAAGACAAAGTCACACATTTCCCCCATTTTTTAAATAAAAGGCTTTCACTTGGAAAGTTAAGTGGAAATATTTAGTGAATTACAAGAAAAACTACCGATGTAACTGTAGGTATGTTCTCTCAAATATAATGCCAAATGTGAATGAAAAACTTATCCAGATATGTTGTCTGATATGCAAATTTGCATCAAATAAAAAAAATAAAAAAAAAAGAAGTGAAACAGCTCTACCTGTCTAAACTTGGACCTCACTCTTTCCATGTGTTCCTGGAGGCTCTCATTCTGTGGGTCATCATATGGAAACTTCTGGATCATCGCACCCAAAGACTCGACAGCTTTCAGTCGTTTTCTGGAAAAACAATCAGACTGTCTTTACTCTACATCCATACAGGACACATAGTTATCTGACCTAGACTAAATAGAATAAAGATGGACAGAATGATATATCCATGCAAATCCCAAACCTCCCACCTTGTTTTAACATCTTCAGTGTTTCGTAGGAGACATTGCCAAGTGAGTGCAAAGCCGTGATAAAAGGAAACCTAGAATTATAGACATCAGTTTAAAAAAAGGAAACGCACAAGTTATGGCGTATGATGTAATTATGCATACCTCAGCTGAGAGCTTAGCACCATGAAGCATACCATGGTTTCGGCCCTCGATCATTCCCTGCTGTGATCCTTCCTCAAATCCTTCACGGTACCCATCTATGTGGAACCTGTAGCCATCAGGAAAAAAAATTATATGCACCTCTTGGAGAGGAGTTTCTGTATTAACCAGGGTTTAATCAATGTGATTTAACCTTCTTCTGAGTCCTAAACATGTAGAATTTTACTGTGAATCACAAAAAATGATTAGAGATGATACAAGCTTTAAATATTTTTGTGGTGTAGTGGGTCACATAGCCATCTCACAGTTCAGGGCTTAATGGTTTCATCCTAAGCTCAGGTTACTGCTTGTGTGGAGTTTCTCTCCACGTGGGTTTCCTTCAGTTCTCTAGTTTCCTCCAAACTCCCAAAAACCTGTCTACAGACGTAGTGTGTGACCTGTGCATGAATGAGTGTGGAAATACGTGTGTGTGTGTGTGTGTGTGTGTGTGTGTGTGTGTGCATGATGCTCTGAGACTGGCATCAATTCCAGAGTGTGTGTTCCATCTCTTCATTCAGATAAACTAATGACACATAGAAATAAGTCTACATTAAGCTATATTGAGGTTTTTTTTTGTTTGTTTGATTTTTTTTTTAAAAAAAAAAACACTTACTTATGACCATAATAACCTTTATTTTTTATGAGGGTAAAGAATAGCCATAATAAAACTTTCATGACATTGACATGAAATTATTAAGGAAAGTAGTGAATCATTAGCATAATGTGGCTAAAGTTTTAGCGGCTAATTTGATTCGGGTGTTTAAATCAGCTCAAGTGTGTCTAATAAGCCAAATGCCTCAGTAGGTTATTTAAAGGATGTTTAAATAACAGCATTAAATTTAGTACAAAGAACAAAGATGGCATTTCTTTCCAGCTTTAGGCACATCTTCCACACAGCTAGCTGAGCTAAAATGATAAGGTACTGAATTGTAAATAATATTAGCTTGCTAGCATTGTAATAAAATCTTTTTTACCTGTCGTCTGCCATTAGAATTGAGTCAAACAAATCGTCTGTGACGTGATGAGAAACACCTGCCATTTTAATAGAACTGAGGTTCAGCAGATATTCAGATATATAACAGTTAAACTGATATATAAACTAAACAAGCTACTGGCTTCTGGAAGAACGACTTGTTCAAAACTGTTAGCGATTATCGCCACCTTGTGGAACGGAGCAACATCTCTGAATTAAATTGTTTTTAGTGTAAATTAAAGTTGCGACCGAGTCAATCATTTTAAATTGCACTGCAATGAATACTTTAGGCTTGTTTAGCGCCTGAAATTTTGGAGTCGACTCCGAATCGACTGCGACTCATGCGACTCAAGTTGATACGGGTGGAGTTGATTCCAAGAGTTGATTCCTTGAAAAAAATAGGCTAGACTTTTTTCTTGAAAAGTTACCAAACGACATAAATGATGTGTTGTTTAGTACAGGGAACAATATTAAGCATATTTATTTACTTTAGATGTTACTACTTTAGTTCAGGGAATATTAAATGAAAAACTTTATATGAATTCATTAAAAGTGAACGAGTTCTTTTCAGAATCAGAATCAGAATCCGGTTTATTGACCAAGTGTGTTGACACATACAATGAATTTGGTTCTAGCTGTTTGTGACTCTCAAAAATACAGACACAAATAACATTATACTATACAAGACAAGATAATACAGACTGTACAGGACAATACAGACATAAATAACACTATACCTTACAAGACAATATAATAGACATAAATAACACTAAACTATACAATACAAGATAATACAGACTGTACAAGACTGCAGATGTAATACAATATAAACAGTAAGAGTATTAAATACGAATACTGAATATATGACTGATCAGTTATGTACATAAAGTGTGAGAAGTGCATGGTAGTGCAAATAACAACATTGTGTAATATTATGCTTTTGTACAATATACAGCAGCAGTAGTGTGTGTAACATATACTGATGATGTGATTGACAGTCCTGATAATGCAGTACTTATAGATATGAAGCGGGGAAAATAATTATGGTGAGTTGTTAATCAGGGTGATTGGGGAAGGAAACTGTTCCTGTGTCTGGCAGTTTTGATAAACAAAGCTCTGTAGAAGGGAGGAGCTGAAAGAGGTTGTGTCCAGAGTGTGAAGGGTCAGTAGTGATTTTTCCTGCACAGTTTCTGGTTCTTGTATGGTACAAGTCCTGTGGGGTGGGCAGAGGGGCACCAGTTATATTTCCTGCTGTTTTTACTGTGTGTTGCAGTCTGTACCTGTCCTGTTTTGTTGCTGCTCCAAACCAGATGGTGATGGATGTGAACAGGACAGATTCAATGACTGCAGAGTAGAACTGCATCAACAGCTCCTGTGGCAGACCTTACGTCCTTAATTGACGTACAAATTGACGTATATCCTCTGCTGGGCCTTTTTGATGATGGAGTTTATGTTGCACTCCCATTTCAGGTCTTTGGAAATGGTAGTGCCCAGAAACTTAAAGGACTCCACAGATGACACAGGGCTGTGTTAACCCCATGAAACTGTAAAAACAAACAATAAATTGCAGTTTTGCGGCATACCACAATGTTAATTTCATTTTTTTGTTCAGCCTTTACAGAGAAATTTAAAATCTCACTATAAGACCCTATTTTTAAATTATGTGGCATGGCAGTAGTTATACTATGTTTCCACAAGAGGGAGCCATAACACAACCAAATGACGTGAAATATTGCCTAGTTCATTAGTAACAGGTTTGAAGCAGTGTCTGTATAGTCCACATTTAAATGCGAAGTTATTATTCATTCATTCATTCATTCATTCATCTTCTACCGCTTTTCCGAACTACCGAGCCTGTGCCTATCTCAGGCGTCATCGGGCATCAAGGCAGGATACACCCTGGACGGAGTGCCAACCCATCGCAGGGCACACACACACACACTCTCATTCACTCACGCACTCACACACTAGGGACAATTTTCCAGAGATGCCAATCAACCTACCATGCATGTCTTTGGACCGGGGGAGGAAACCGGAGTACCCGGAGGAAACCCCCGAGGCACGGGGAGAACATGCAAACTTCACACACACAAGGTGGAGGCGGGAATCGAACCCCAACCCTGGAGGTGTGAGGCGAATTATTATTATTATTATTATTATTATTATTATTATTATTATTATTATTATTATTATTATTATTGTCTTTGGTGATTTTAATGTTAATTATATTAATGCTGCTGTAGGCGAAAAGGCTCATTAATATAAGTCACAGGAGGACAATCAAATGGTTCAAATATTTTAAATGTGCTTATTTATTAGTAGCTTGCTATTAAATGTAGATCCCAGGATATCCAGAGAATCAACATGTTCCAAGGAAGCATCTCTTCTCAAGACTCAACCATGGCTTTGCACTTGCTTGGATCAAATGTTACCTTCCATTTTTCAGCCCAGTCTTTCATTCTCTCTAAGTCAGTATTCAGACTTGTCTGTACCTGCTGTAGGTCTTTAGCAGATGTGAGGTGTGCAAACAGGGTATAATCATCAGCATATGGGATTATGCACACCCTTTAACAAGTCATCAATAAAAACCAATAGCAGACAGCCTAGGATAGAGCCTTGGGGGACAGAAGCTATAATTGATGTAGCGTTATGAACTCTGTCCTGAAAGTGCTACAGAAATAGATGTTCCAGAGAACTAGCTGTTGATCCAGGTGAGGAGCTTTGTTTGTATCTGCTTTGCCTTGAGTTTGGATAGCAAGCCATTATACCCCACTTTGTCAAAGGCTCCTTTGATGTCAAGGGCAATTACAACTACCTCTATTCCATTGTAATGGTGTTGGTTTCACTTCTGGTAGAAGATATTTAGGAGGTCAGACATGCTGTGTTCTGGTCGGAATCTAAATCTACTGCCTGTAATGAATTTTTTTCAATTTATTTTTATAGCTCTTTTAACAATTTACATTATCTTACTCAAATCAGCTTTACATAAGCAGAAACCAAATAAGAACTTAAAAGTCTAAAAGTAGAACATTTAAAATTAAGTTACTATATATCTTTAAGATCTATCCCTAATGAATACTCCTGCAAATATGGTGGCAAAGAAAAACTCGCTGAGATGTTATGAGAGGAACGAGACTCAGAAAGGATCCATCCGCATTTGGGTGACACTGGACTGTAAATGTAAATAATGTCCTTTCTACAACAGTTTGTAGTTGAGTGGAATTATGCAAGCAAGAGCTCCTAAGGGACTAACAGGTCAGCATAATTTCAGACTTCACCACAGACCTAACACGTATTCCTTCTTACACGAAAGTCTTCAAATGTTCACTGAAAAAGACCCAACCTACTGTACTGTATAGACGCCACAGTAGTTTAAAGACGGCATGAAAGTCACCAGTCTCCCCATCCACACCAATCCTATGAGTCATGGGCTGTCCATGCAGCAATATCCCCAGCAGAGTGCACATAAGGGGACAAGACTCCAACCAGGTTTGGGTGTCAGGATTAATGAAGTATGTTAGGAAAAAGAAGCAATCAGAATTCAGTAAGAGTTCAAGTTATTTTCAAGAGAACAAGGTGCTTCTGTAGCTGGTCATACACACACGATTCCATTATCTTACTAATGATACTAAACAGTGAGAAGGCCGGTAACCTTTTGGGTCTGATTTTGTGGACTGATATCACCTGCGCTACTTTCCACTGAGTTTGAAAGGTGAAAGTCAAATCCTGTGTTACTTAACTCTAAACAAAAAGCTTGGGTTAGGAAAACTGTGTCTGTTTGAGTGAGTGATTGAGTTACTGAGTAAGCGAACGAGCAAGGCGAGCGAGCATGTGTGTGTGTGTGTGTGTGTGTGTGTGTGTGTGTGTGTGTGTTACAAAATTACAATTTAATAATTTTTTTAAATGTGTCTTTGAAAACAAAACCAGTAAGCATCTCAAATTTCTGTCATTACAATGTTTTTAATGGTCAGTTTTGAAAAAACTGAATAACAAACCTGAAAAAACAACACCCCCCCACCCCAAAGAAAAATCATTTAAGTTTCATAATGACACCAGACTTCTTCAGAAACACACACATGGGTCTAAAAAAGTAGATCATAAAGTACAGGTTACTATAAATATAACAAATATAAAATCTGAGCTGTAAGGATTACAGTTTAGATGGTACAAGTGCACAAAAAAGCAGCATTTACTATACAATACAGAGACTTGGCATGACAGTGAAGAAAATAATCTTCAGAAATAAATAAACCTAATAAGCTGCTCACACTTTTCTCTGAGCCTCAAGAGTGGAGTGATCTACAATGTGTAGTAGTTGTGAACTACTAAATACTTTGAAGCGTATTTTGTGTATCCGCCCATGCAACTTGGGGTAAAGGTTGATCTTCCGGAAACTTGATCCTTCTCTTCCCCAAGTTTGTAATCTCTGTCTGTTCATCTGGGCTCTGCTTTCAGACCCGGCTGGTTCCGTTCAGCCTCTTGCCTCTGCATAAGAGGTTGAACCTAGTCACAACTTTGGAGACTTTGAACTCTGTTCATCTTTTGTTGAAACTTGGGCTTTGAATGAAAATCTGGGAGATCCTCCCAAAGGATTCCATGCTGTCCGCTTGTAGATCCTGTTCTGGGTCAATTGGAGAATGCACTTTTCTCGCGTTGTACTCTGTAGGCTCCTGTGGCAGAGTATTGAGCAAGGGCAGGAACTGTGAAAGAGCGTTTTGACGGCGGTTCTTCCCACCACCCAAGCTCACAAGTGTCCCGTATTTCCCTGAGAAGTAGATGTTGTAGCCATCTGGCATAATTTGTTCAAGAAAAGAGCAGTCCTCCTTTGTATAAATGTGCTATGTGATTAAAGAAAACAAAACAATAAAATAAGTAAGGTTCATGTACAAAAAAAAACGCATTTCACTTTGTATCAATCGTGTTCACTTTAAGTTCTTCGAATGCTGTTTTCTATTCACATACACAGTCCAAGGTCACTTTCCTGTCCTGTTTCATTCACTTTTTAGCTTTGCAAACCTAGCACAAGAGACAAAGTTCACAAAAACGACGTCACGAGGTATGTTTGGTCAATTTTGTAACATCATCTTTAGAAATTTGAACTCTTCTGCAAACTATATTCTTACAGTTACATGTTCACATAAATTATTAAATTAAGGTCACAAAGCATTGGGTTCAATTGCTGATGTGATAATAATTTGTTTTGGATCTTAATTGAATAGGATTTTGTTTGTTAATAGTTTATAATAATAATAACAGTGTGTAGTGTATAGTGTATAATAGTGTATAGTTATTGTTTTATATTATCCAATAACATATAAAGAACCCTCATTTTCCATATAGTCCTGTATATCTATGGATACTAATCGTATCTAATCTTTCTATCTACATGGTGATCCAGGGATTTCGTGGAAGGAATGAACTGTTGGAAAGTAAATGTTGATTGAAACGCTCCAAAAAAAAAAAAAAAAAAGTAGTGCATGCATTCAATTCACTATTTACAGCTGTAACAGTTAGCAATACGTGTATCTAGTAAATCAACTCATAAATCAGCGTGTATAAGTGGTATAAATGACTTACTGAGCCATATAGCTTGCCGTTGGCTTCCATGCAGAGATACAGTGAACTGGCGACACCTTTAATAACCACATAGCCCGTGTCAATGGTGCGAATCTCCACCAAACCTGTATAAAGAATATAAAAAAATGTTTATTGATGCACGTGGGAATGAATTACTTGCAAAGTAGTATTAAAATTATTATTATTATATATATAAGTCCACAAGATAATAGATGATCGGTATAGATGAATATTTCCCCCCATATAATTCCTGACATGTTTATTATATGCCCTGGAGCACACGGATGGGAATTTTCTGTACCATGGCTATATGTATACACTATGGTCCAAAAATAATAAATAAATAGACTAAAGTGTCTATTTTGTTCTTGGTCCAAAGTCTGGTACTCACTGTACGAACTCTGCACGTGCGATCCTCCGATCTTCCCGTCTTTGCTGATCTGCAGATGCAGACCGGGTCTCGCCGAGTACAGGTGCCTCAGGCGGACAGCTTCACCCCAGTCATTGGCCAGGTGTGGTCCGGTGTCGGCCAATGCGACGCCGATCCAGTACACACCGAGAAAAACGACAAGCAGCATGTCTTGGTATTCCTGTTAATGAGCGGTCCAATGCGCGGGGACTGGTAGTTGATGCGCGCGATTGTTCTCTGGTGGTAGCTAGTCATGTGTTGCTTTTTTTGTTTTGTTTTGTTTTGACCTCACACATCTGCCCTCTTAAATGCTTCTCTTTATCAGTTCAATCGATAAGCCGCCGTTTCCCCCTTTGGCCAATTTCTGCGAACGGGATCATAACACACCTTCTGGACATCCAACAGATGGTGGGGTTTGGGGCTGCACTTTCTCTCTCTCTCTCTCTCTCTCTCTCTCTCTCTCTCTCTCTCTCTCTCTCTCTCTCTCTCTGTTTCTCTCTCTCTCTCTCTCTCTCTCTCTCTCTCTCTCTCTCTCTCTCTCCCTCTCCCCCCCTCCTACACACACATGCACAAATGCTTGTTTGATATCCTTGTAAGAAAACGTCTGATGCAGAACATTTATGCATTATCTACATAAATAAGGGATTTTTTTATTTTTGTGATTTAAAATCCTGGAATATATTTGAAAGAAAATGAAATCATTTGTATAGGTAAATGGGCTGCTTTTATAAAGGTAAAAGGATTTACAATGAACATTGCATACAAACGTGAAGCAAAAGCTCCCCATGCGGTACATGTGCATGTCCTGTGTGTGAGAGGATGGGATCTGGGGGAGACTCAGCCAGAGCAGGTCATGTTAAACAGATAGAGCGCCCTTTTCCCCTCTTCTGTTTACCCCGCTCCTTGCTCTTCTTTTAATGAATCGGGACCAGTAGTGCGGCGAGTTTAGTTTACACAAGGTTAAACAGTAGCCAGCTCTTACCAAACTTTTCCCATTCATTAAAATTCCTCCTGACCAAACCGTTCAGGCTTACAGTCTATTTTCTCAGATTTTGCTAGTGCTGAAACATATTCTGGACCGTTTACTTTGTCGGCTTTTATGTAATGATGATGATGATGATGATATCAGTTCTATACTTAGTTTCTATTAGTTTATATGTATAAAGCCAAACATACCATTCTGTTCAGCAGCATTAATACTCTCCAGTTATTTTAGGTCAGAGTCGGTAGATGGCGCTCTATAATAATGTTAGGTTACTGTTTAGCCAAACAGTAGTATTCCTTGAAGCTATGGTGGTACCATAAAGAGTACATACAGTGTACATACATACAGTTTTATGTATTTTCCAAATGCAAATGTAAGTGCACCTTATTTATTTATTGTTTAAGATTTGTTATTGGACCTTCAGGACCATTTTCTCAATTTTATAACTGCTTTATCCTGATCAGGGTCATGGTGGATCTGGACTCTCTCAACCACTGGACATGATGCAGGAATGCAACCTAGTGAACCAGCCTTTAAGAGATTTAAGCACTTATGTATGTCGTTATGGATAAGGGCGTCTGTCAAATGTTGTAAATGTAAATGTAAATGTAGGAATAATTCCTGTATGGTATGTCAGTCTGTCCAATCATTTGCATCTAATATAATATATCGGAATATATCTTAATATATTTATATGTTTTGAGAGGTGTTTGAAAACTGAAGAACCCAAAGAGGATGGCACACAGATATGAGCAGAACATTCACAGAAACTCTGCACACTTTGGTGAGATCATTGAAATCATTCATGATAATTTATCCTACTCTGAAAATGCAGAGCTCCCAAAATCACCCCTTTTTTTTTAAATAAAAAAAGCCACATTACACTCTGGGACACGCTTGCTGACACAATGATATATTTATCATTTCATTTCAGTTTCTGGATCTTTGGGACCAGCTGCAATAACCCACTATGAAAAGCTTGTAGTTCCGTACCAGAAACTGGTACTAATGTTTGAAGCCCTTGGTATACAACCTTTTAAAGTACTTGTGTTCTGGAACGATCGAAATTTCAAAGATTTATGTGAACTAATACTGCTGGCACCTGCTTGAGATGAATTAGATGAAAATCACCATTATTGTTTTGAACATAAACGTATATTGAGTAGGAGCACTTGTTCTTTATTTCAATTCAATTCAGTTTTATATGTACAATGCTTTTAAAATTGACCTTGTCACAAAGCAAATGTACAGAAATAGCTGTACAGCTTTACAGAAACCTACCTTTTAGATTGTGTCTCTGTTCATAAGAAAACAAACTTCTTGGTTTAGAGCAACAAGTTTCCTGGTGTATGAAATCAACAAGGCCAAAACTCTGCCTCCCAAAACAGATTATTACCCCAATCCTGGGGTAGGACCAACATTAGGACTAACAGATCCCACTGACCTGATGTGGTAATGCCCAGTGGGTGTTGTTTTTTTAATGTTCCATTACTATCCCTTCAGTGTCCATGTGTACTGGAATATGAAATGAAACAAAAAAGTCTTTTGAACAATTTTATTATAGAAGAAGGTACAGGCAACCAGAAAATGTCTACCAACTCAAAACAAGCATCCCGTGTACAGGTTATTAATAGATAGGTAAATGTTCAAACAAAGATTTCTCTGACTGCTAAGGTTTTCATTGTATTTGCTTCCTAGGCTGAGTCATTTCCTTTGCTGGAAATATGTAATTTCATTGTAAACTGCTGATTATTTCATCAACCAGTGACATCATACATTATTTGGAGCTTGACTTTTGCTGATAGTTTGAAATACTAAGTGTTTTGACCTTATCTTAGCCGCATTGTTGACCTATGCTGTCATCGCAAAATTTTACTAATGTGGACAAAGCCAGTTCAGCGCACTTATTCATGCATTTATATGGACTGCTTTCATTGTTTAGTCTCTTCTTTCTCATGATCTCAGTCCATTCATGAAAAATGTTAGCTCTCTTCAGTCACACAGGGGCCTTGGCGGACAATCCGTCTATTTGCAATCCCTTGTGCAATAATGTTCTGTTAGATTAAAGGTTATGTTGGGTGTATTTCCTGTCTCTGTTGCGTCAAAATCAACCATAATGCCAAATGGCAAATAAGAGCACACTCGATTTATGCCAAGTTGCTCAGTATTGTATGGGATTCATATCTGCTGAGATACATACATTGGATGTGTTGCCAACTAATGGGGCTGCTGAAATACCCAGTCTTTTATATGGAAAAAGTCTGTCTGTCTTCAAAGGTGTTGATCCTGTGTAAAAAGCAATGTCAAAAAAAAATCATGAAGCAGAGCAGTGCATAAGAGTATACTGTATGCAGGGTGCTTACTTACTTTGGGGACAACAGTTCTCTGTTTTTTTTTTTTTTAGAAATTGCTTTTTACTCAGGGTAAACACCTCTTAAACCAGACCAGATGTTTTATATATATTTTATATATATTTTTTATATATAACACTTGGGATTTCAGTAGTTTCATTGGTTGTCACTGATTGTCAGTAAAAAATCTTATTATTATTATTATTATTATTATTATTATTATTATTATTATTATTATTATTATTTAAAAAGTAGATTCTAAATTAAATTAATTTAATTTTAAATTTAAGGTAAAAATTGATAATAAGAAGAACAAATAATCACAATAATATATTGTATAATATAACTGAGCAATTGAGGGTTAAGGGCCTTGCTCAGCAGCGGCAGCCTGATGGATGTGGGAATTAAACTCACAACCTTCCGATTGGTAGTCCAGCACCTTAATCACTAGGCTACCACATCCCTTCATCCCATTATTAAATAGTGTAAAAAATACAGAAATTTAGTAGCCCAATCATTTTATTTTGTTTTTTAATCAGTGATAAATGGAGTCGGACAAATGTCAAATGTTTACTGGTAATATGTTCGAAACCTTTGGTGCATAAAAACAAAATGGCAGATTGTCCACACTTTTCAGTACTCCATGATCATGAACTTTAATTCAGAACATTGTTTATCAGACAGTCAGAGATGTATGATGGTGCAATAGCATTATGAGATTTTAAAAATGTAAAGGAAACAGGCCAGCAGGCAGTAGAGCTATGCTGATGCTGCTTAATATAAGTTTGTTTGTTGGTATGTTGTCCTATTTTTCATATAAGCTGTGACATATTGTTAACTGAACTGTTAAGTCACTTAATGTAGGTCTAAGAAGTTCAGGAGTTCAAGAGGTTTTATACCTTTAAGGCCACCTTGAAAGCAAACAAATGTCCATCTGTTGCCCTCTTGTGGAAATCTCAGTCAGATCACAGTGGCATATAACCTCATATCCACTGATCAAAAAAACCCCAGGTATAATAGTGTTTCTTCTATTTCATACACACTTATTCATCCTGCTGTACATCTCATTGTGCTCATTGACTAGACCCACATGCACACTCAGCAGACTGTCTGTGCAGGCTGTTAAGGGACTGATTAAGCCTCTGATTTGCTTGCCTGTTTCCCCGCCAATGTCTCATCAGGGCTGTGTATGCAGGCACTCAGCATTCACTTTGAAGCTCAAAACCATGTTTTGACTATGATGTCTCTTGTTCTTCGTTGTGCTGTGATCGACTTTGTTGGTGCTACTTTGATTAAAACCACGTGAAAGGCTGGCTCTCACTCTTTAAAGTGCCCAGGCTAATGGCTGTCAGGATTACTGCCAAATTCATGGTGCTTTATTTGCTCTTCTAGCTTCTTTAATGTCTTGCATTCACTCATGTTTTTGCACTTACTTTCTAGTGTTCAGCTAAAACCACTCCCTTTTCTGTGCTCCTTTTTTAGTGTTCCAAATCAAAACTGAAAAGGAAACTTGCAATGAAATGTTGTATGTATGTTCTATCTTATTATTAGCTTTTAATAAAGAGGTCAAAGCTTTGTAGTTATATCACTGGCTGTGCTTTTGTTGACCAGGTCACTGCTGAGTTCAAGTTCAAGTTCCCAAGGGAAAGCTATGCCATTGAAGCTATTTGGGAGTTTCAGAGCTCTGCCTCCTTGCCTGGAGATGTCATGTGGAAAGCGACTGGCAGGCCTGCTCCAACCTCTTCGACAGCCAGCTGCATGATTACAGGGAAAATGCCTATGTTGTTTCCCCTGTCCTAATGCCCCAGTGTACAGCTCTAAGCAGGGTTCACGGTGAATGAGCTGCTTAGGATGTTCACAGCTATTTGAAGTACCTTGTCTTTATGAGCCAACATCTGGAGTGTCCCAAACAGACACCTTGCAGCTGGAACCTACAAAGAGAGTGCAGGGTAAAAACACTGTAAATACAGCCCTTGGGCCGTGCTGCCAGAGGCATCGGTATCCCACATCTCTGCGTATGCATCAACATGCAAAAACACACCTCAATGTGAACAACAGTCTGAACAACACCACACTGCATATGTGCAAACTAGGGTTCTTATGAAAAATTCATGGTTCAAAAACCGTACTACCAACCATTCACGGTTCAAGAATGAAATAATTTGCTTAGGGAAATGGCTAAGCAGGCATTTTCGGGAAGAAAAGTTGTTCCTGTTCCTGATATTTTGCTATTATAAAATCTAGAAATAAAAATATTGCTTTTTTTGACACAATTTTCTAAATTATCCAGTATACCATCACATTAACTATAGATTTATTTCAATTCACATTGTAATAGTTTCCTGTTATTCCAATGTACATCCACTTGCACATCTGATACAGTTCATTCATACAGTTCACGCCTTCATTTATACAGTTATATAATCAGCGAATAATGCAGATGCAGGTTCAGAGCTTTAGATAATAACACTGAAACCTAGAAGAGATTACAGGAAATGGTGAAAAAGCAAACAAAAATAAAACTGCGAGATCTGAGAGATCAGAGGAGAAGCTTTGTGAAGCTGACAGGAAGTCTAAAGTAGCTCATAATTACTCTTATCAACTGTAGTGTGAAGAAACATGCTCATCTCAGAACATCTAACACGAGAAGATTTTAATCCATTCAACCCAGAACAGGCTTGTCACTTGGTCTTTTTTGAACTGTTCAGTTTTGATGAATCTATGACTATTAACTCAAACTCTTGACCTGTATCTGCATATTTTAACTCATTGTTTTGCTGTCACATGATTGGTTATTTGTATAATTGCATGAATGAGCAGCTAGTCAAAATTAAGCGGAGGTAACAGAGCTGTAACCGAGATAACGTTTTTAAAACATTTAACAAGACGTACAAATGAAACATAAAACAGGAATCAATGAAATTCACCATCAGCCAAGAGTTCGAGTTTTCAGTACCCAACACAATGCATATATTTAACATCTAGTGAATTTGTGCAACTTGCATATAAACAATCGATGGCTATTTGTCTTATTCGTTTGTTAAACATTTTTTTAATTGTCTGGTTGTTTCTTTGTTTGCTTTGTGTGCTTTTGTATTACATTCAGTCGCTTATTAAATCTGCTGTGATTACTTGCTGTATATTGTTTTTGAGGTTTTTTTAAAGTGGCAGTCTGTGTAAGAGTGTGTTAAGGAGTTAGGTATCGGATTAAGTGCAGCACAAGTGATGGCTTTTAAGGGTGGAGCAGGTGCTTGGTGGTGGTTACTTGTGGCCCAGACCAGGTGTGGGAATTTGAATTCATGCATGAGGCTGATTTGCTTCAGTTGAGCTCAACCCATCCCCCAGTTATGTTAATTTTTTCAACATTCTTACTGCTATTTTATGTCACTGGAAACGATTTTCCAATTCCAGTTTCTGCCATTATTCTATTATATAAATCAGTGATCCTAAACAACATTAGTTGTTCATTATAAATGTATATACTATAATTTAAAAAATGAACACACAAATATATGTTCTATATAGCAGTTTTTTTCTCTTTTTTTATTTAAAGTTTAGTTTCAGGTAAATCCTTTCAAAGACAGTAATATATACTGCATTACAGTCTTCAATACCCTCTTGCTTGAATTTAATTGAAACTTAACTTTAATAATTTGGCTTAAAAAGTCAGCTTTAAAAAGGTTACAGAGCTCTAAAAACATTTTAAATCATTTTAACTGTTAATGAATTAATAATATCTGGATGATATGCTTAGGATTTTCTTAGGGTTGTTTCTTTTCTTAGTTAGATAGATAGATAGATAGCTAGATAGATAGATAGATAGATAGATAGATAGATAGATAGATAGATAGATAGATAGATAGATAGATAGATAGATAGATAGATAGATAGATAGATAGATAGACTCATCTCTGTATTTCTGACTTTGACAATGGCTGTTTCTTCTGCATTCATATCCTCCCTATTTTTATCTTAACATCGGAAATGATGCAGAATGGGAAACCGGTCCAGTAATTAACCCACAGATTAATCCTACAGGTGGAGACTGAAACCTACATGAGAAGCCCCCATCATTACATTTCATTTCAACGGCACAAAATGGTTTTAGGCAGGAAACAGAATTATACACAGACATACCATATATCATTAAAAATGTTTAATTTCACAGCTACAATTAAAGATCATATGACAGTTTTGTACAAATAAATAAACAACCAATAAAAAAGCCTCTTTTGTTTCCTGATGGCTAAATAAAAATTAAAACCTAAAACAAAGATCATCTGATTCATTGGTTAAAAGAAATTTGAATGTTCAGTTCTAATAGTATGCACTGATTTTACTATGGAGTCAACAAATCAACGGCTTATTTATAACACTTTTTTTTTCTTGATATAAAGGCTGAAAAACTTCTACTAGTGCTCTGACTAAATACTTTCAAATATCTAATTTATAATCTAATATTACTATCCCCATAAGAATATGTGCCATATTTTGTTACAGTAGATGCTGTGTATATTCAAGTTAGCTTAGCACTAGCAGCTCCATTTCCCAAACATCTGTCAAGTCTCCTGGAGTACCAGTCACTGATCGGTCAATTAGCAACCAATGTACTTCCTGTTAGCAAACGCATCGTTGTGAGCTGTTTCGGCCATTGGGGTACCCTGTGAAGTCTTTGTGCTGGGGAACTTGAAAGGCTTGTTGTGATATAAAGGCAGTTTCAGGGCCAAACTGTTTAGTGGAGAAGAGGCACTTGAGAGGCGGTTGAATGTTTATTTGGTTGACAGACGATGAAGCTGACGCAGGTAGGTGGAATAGGGCAGCTATTTTAAGGGGGGCCTTTACAACCCTCATACATTCCGTTTATTGGAGCAGAAAGCTGTCATTCTTTCAGGCAATGACAGAGCTCCATTTAGCTCCAGCTCATGGCCAGGAATACTTGTGTTGTGTATTAAGTGACCACACCTGTCTCTGTTTGCCTGCTCTTTTGTTGTGGCATGATGTTTATTTGAATAGAAGTTTGCGGATGCTGTGGATTCGCCGACACTATCAAAAGAAACTTTTAAAAGTCATTTCTGTTGCTAGACATGGATGATGAAAATGTTAATGAATCAGCGATGTGCTTTTTTCTTAGAAATCAGCAGCCATGATCTACTTTTATATTAACATGTGCCTTATTAACTACACTTCCACTATGACCTCAATTATTTCAGATTTAAACAGTCAAATGGTTTTCAAGCTTCTGTAGACATTCAAGTCCAATATCAGAGTTCTGTTGAACAAACATCTATTTCTGTTGTCCATTTAGTAGCAAGTGCTAACATTAAAATGACAGCAAGACTTTGGAGCTTTGCAGGGATTTCTATATGCTGATCTTTGTAAATAGAGACTAGCCTGCCAGATTATACGCTCCCGTGCCAAAATGACTTTAATCAGGGAGAGAATTGATTTGTAAATGTCATCTGCATTGTGCTTAGTAAACTGTCTTGGACTTAGCGGGTGGTGTTTTGTGATAAACTGAGCGTTTTAAGTAAATTTGCTGTAAAAGACTAGAAAAAACCTTCATTAGTCAACACTCAGAATAAGGAATAAGGAAGGGCCTTCTCCAGCTCTGCTTTCAGGGAAGTGCATGCCTGGAAGGGCAGAGTCTCTTTCCCTCCTGCACCCTCCCAGGCGTCTACTGCATGAAGCTTACTGAACTAAAGGGGGAGGATTACACTCTTGGGAGTAACCGTTCGGCCTTTAAAAGCCACCCAATCTGCAAACCAGGCCCTGGACGAAGTAAACAAAGGCAAGACAGTGACTTGGCATTGCTGTCCCTGCAGAAATGCTGCCCACGCATAGTCTAGCAGTGTCTGTAAGCATATTTTTAGGCTCACCAGCAAACCTTTTTTTCTATACTTAAACTCCAAAGTGACCTATTCTTACTAGTGTTTTATGTGACTATGGTCTATTGATGCCTGGTTAAGATGATGCTACAGCATGCCAGCTGTGGATGTGGTTTGTGGACACGGGTCAAACCCTGCTTCTGTTCAGCCCTGCTTTTTCTTTAAAAGGGAGGCATTAAAAGCACACAGCTCTTTTTTGTTTTGAGCTTTATTAACTTCCACTTAAGTTAGGGTATTGTCATGTGCACAGCACATACATCACAATGTTGAACAGGAACTGTATAAAACTACAGACAATATTTGGTAAATGTTACAACAGAGTTCAGAGCACACCACCACGGGACTCAGACAGACTGTCTAACAGCTTCACCAGAGATGCGGAGAAATGGCCATAAAGGAATTGTCAAAAATAAATGAATAGTTTATGTTTGTACTGTTCATATTTTTTTTTAGTACAAATCATAAAAATGGACATTAGGCTACTAGAGGTGGTTGTGGAGTGGCTGATTAAATTAGGCAATGATGCATTTCTGTTCATGCATTGTCGGAGTTCACGACTGTGCTTGTTGATACTGCACGCTTTTGGTTAAGCAAATTTAGTCCGGTTGATTTGTATCTGTTCCAGATCATGATGAGGGTCAGAGAAGCTATTTGCCTTCACTGAGCATCCAGCCAATTGTAAACAATATCCACAATGATGCAAAACAGCTCCATTTGGAAAGAGGTTTGACACGGCTCTAGGAAAGAAGAAGTAAGGAGAGGGAAATGGCTCCTCTGACGCAACATGTCAGGTAAATCATATAAAATGAATAATTCTACAGAGTTAGGAAGAATATAAACATGACCATTAGTAATGCAGAGGAATTAATTATACAATGCAGTGGATTTTAACAAATACTGTAATACAGATTTCGCTGCTTCTTCATCAAGATTTCTCAATATGGCTGTGATATCTGATACAGACTTTTGTTCTTGAGGCAGTCTAGCAAGAGATTTTCACTGACATTTGAACCTATTTATCAATCACATCCACCCCTATCAATCCACTCATCTACATATCCCTATCCATATTCACTATATAACACAAAACATGTGACTTTGATTAATTAAAGAACAATCTCAAATCATTTTCATGCTAATTTAATTTTGTACCTATAACAAACAAAAATATTAAAAAGGAATGCTTCACTTGAGATCATTTCTGTCAGTCCTAAATGGATTTGATTAACCCTTTTTCTGTTTATAGCAGTAAGCGTACTTCTCCTGAAACACCCAACTTAAAAAGCAGCCACTCGGCATTTCACCAATTAAGCAATTTTCTATTTAACAAAAAATGTATATACAGTAAAATATAGGGTTACCGGTCAAGCATATAGTGCAGTCTCACAGCTGTCTTCAGATATTTCCACCATGATTATCATTTCTAAAAGTAAATCACAGGTTAAAGATAGCTCAAACGTGACAAGGCGCAGCTAGTGGCCTTCCAGGACTTCAGCCGAGGGGAGATGCAGCAACAGGAAGAACATTTGCTGTCAGCAAAACTGGGAAGAGGAGTCTGTCAGTCAACAACGTTATGAGGTAGAGGATGACTGAAAGGGACATATGTCTCCTTTAAACATATAAAATAATAAATAAATCAATAAACCACAAAAACAAACAAATGAAAAAAGATGAATATGAATAGTGTTTCTCAACCTGACTATTCCTGTATTTGTGCTTTATCCCAGACCTGAACACACCTCTACCAAGAAATCAAGAACTCTGAATAAGTGGTACAAGTGAGCTGAGTGGTCGGACCAAGCAACCTGTCTGTCTAGGGGTCTATGAAGATTGCGTTTTAAAGATTAAGTGTTCAAATCAATGGCCAATTTTCTATGCATTTCATGTTCTTTTATCAGTATATATGAACACTGAGTTGCAGTTTTTTTCATTTATAATGCATCCCTGAACACCACCATGGCCCATTTGTACCACAGGGAAAACTGAAGTAAATTTCATTTGAATGAAGTGGTCTGGATTTTACTTGAAGATATCTTCCTCTATAGATCTGACAAAGATTGACAGCAGATAAGTTCAGAGTTCAGATAACCCCCATCCTACAAGACGCCTACACCCCACCCCACTGGAGCAGAGCTAAAAACAGATTTGAGGGGTGTAGGACTTCAACAGCCCACTTTCAGTGGCCGAGAGTAAGCTGATACTGTTTCAGTTAGACCCCCAAAGCCCGGACATTGGACAATGGCTTCAGTGCGTAATACCACTGGGGTTGGTACAATATCACAAGTCAAGAAACTTGAACTAATCCTGTGTTCATGCTAATCCTGCAATTCACATATGCCACTTTGGAAGTCAGGAATATGACTTGGAGCATGTTCAAGTAACTTATATGAAATTATCTACGAGCTGACCGAAATATAAAATATAATCTCAGAAACAATGAGACCAAACTGATCTTTTGCTTGTCACTGGAGTGGTACCAATATGTATTGCTATGCCTTTAAGCATGTTTTAAGGTACATACTTGGACTTTACGGAGTGATGTATCTTTCCTTTGAAGAATAATTAAAGGTAAACCTTGTGCACCTTCCCAGGTAAAAGATACATACTAAAGGTACAAATGCGACAAGGATAAGTATAGTTTGGTACATTTATTTCTGAAACAGTGGCTGCTGTAAGGTTTCACCACAATGATTTGCTTTGTCTTTGCATCTCCCCAAGTCTTCACTGAAAAAATCATTAATAAGACTACACCTAGCCGCAACATCACAATTCATAGCCAATTGTAATTTTAAAAATAAGTCATACTGACGACTTCCTCCGTGGTCATAAATTGTAACTCTTCTCATTTTCGACAGGCCATGCACTTCACCATGAGGCTATGCCCAAAACGCATACTAAACTGTAGGTCAAAATAGTAGCTTGAGTGCGTCAATTTTCACGCATGCGCAGGTGTGGCATGGTGGCAAATTTAAGCATTTGTTTTGAGGAACAAAACATCCACCACTCATCTCCTTAAAAGTTTTAAAAAGAGATAAACAAACTGACAAAAAAAAAACAGTGCAAAAAATCCATATTGTAGTTAATTGTAGGAATTTCAGTTATTAAACACTTAATAGCAGCAGAAAGGATAAATAAACAAATAAATTAAGTGTTTTTCCACCCATAGAAAGAGGCTGTTTAAAAAGAAATATAAAACGAACGATTATAAATAGGCTAATATATATGATGATGATGATGATGATGATGATGATGATGATGATAGTAATAATGCGATACACTTGACCTCGTGTGTAATATTTGTAGAAAGTGCATCATACGGGCTTCCCCCCGCATTGGCTGCATGTGTTGTGCTTTTTTCCCGTGTTCGTTTAGATTCTCGGCAAGAAATGTGTCACCGTCATTGCTGTTGACACTCGGTTTCCTTTTTTTGTTTTGCCTGTTCTGCTCAGTCCGATGTACATGCCCGGGTATGCCATAGACTCGTACGCGTTGTAGTTGTTTGCCAGGAGCGTCTCTCTAAATTTGCACTCGTCGGTGTACTGCGCCTGAGACAGAATAAAGGGATGGGGAAAGTTGAAATCATATAAATCTTATTCCGTGTATAACATAACCAAAACATCATTCTGTAATCTGTAAGAGAGAGAAGTAAAATAATATGTATAACAAACGTTTAAATGACGCAAAAATAGCGCTTCTTTTTAAAAAAGTAAAACTTTCATAAAATAAAACTACATTTAAAGTTTAAAGGTACATGCACATTTCCAAATGCTAAGTGCTTTCTATGTACTAGATACTAAAGTTAGTGCGACTAGGAAAGATACTCATTAGTAGTGTTTATTTATTTATTTATTTGTTTGGTTGGGTTGGTTGGTTGTTGTTTTTTTTATTGAGAATGCCTACACAATATAAATTCCTTGGATCCCACTTGTTTTGCATACTGCACATAATGAGCGTCTTGACCAACCTCTGATATTCAAGGTCAGTAGCCTAAGCATAGCCTTCATCCAAAAGAGATAACTAATTCAAATATTAGTCCAAATAATTGTTGAATCATTTTGCGGCTATAAAGGATTTTACTACAGACTACATATTTTGTGTGTAGGTCAAGTGAATCTGAGACTGCTAGTCAGTATTTTGGGTGGATTTGGGATTGGTCGGTTGGGGTGTGTGTGTGTGTTGGTTACACACCCAGTCTGGGTGGTCCTGTCTCTTTGGCCTGTTCAACTTTACTCTGGAGCAGGACAGTAAGTGTGCGCTCCTGGCCGCAATGCTAAGAATGGAATGCACACGTCTAAGTGATGTACTGCGCTCCCAGGTTTATCCGGGCCCACAACCAAAACACGACTGTGAGAAATCTCAGGGTAGACAAGAGAGGAGGTTGGGGTGGGGGTTATAACTCTTGAAAAGGGTGACGTGCCATCGAGCACCGATAAGCAAATCTACAGTCGGAAACCAGCCGTAAATCATTTCATACACTCACAGATCCGTAGAGCTTCCCCTTGCTGTTCATGGCCACGAATAGCTCGCTCCGGACGCCGTACAGTGTCACGACTCCGCGCTCGACCGGAGATATCTCAAGAAGACCTGCGAATAACAACAAAATACATACATGACCTTGGGTGACTCATATCTGTAGCCATATCGGGCCGTTGCATTTGTAAAGTGTTAAGATTGTTTACATTTTAGGACTCTACAGCATCCTTCTTGAAGGAAATGGCACTTTCCGCCTGTGGAACTGCACCTATTATCATACTGTGTTTAGATAATTAACCTTCCTCTATACTTGCGATCTTTTCGATTCCTCAGCCTTTTACACTTTTGTGATCCCTGACTTTTAGCTTCATGCTGTTTTATGAAGACTATATTAAACATCTAAAAACTATAAACGACCTCGAACTCTATACACATATCTCCATCACATTTGTTTCAATATAGAGAGATATTTATTCTTCATCCATGGTTACGCACTTTTATTAGCTGGCTTATTAGAGTTTTGTGGCTTATTAGACTTTCTCAAGGGACTACGAAGTAAATAAAGTATATATTTTAAGTTAAGACAGATGTGATGTGTTGTGTTCGAGACCTTTCTTAACATTTGGCAAACAAGCTTTACTTCATTTCTTTTTAATATAGGCTAAATGTGTGCGTCCTACTTATCTGTTGCCTGCTACCCTTTATAGAGGTGCTGTGAGGCTCCTGCGTATGTAATGAAAATGTATATGTAATGTATCCCCGTTCAGTTTTATGTCATGCCTTAAAATAGTCCATATGGACACAAAACAAATCCCAATATCGATACTGGATACACAAATGCCTGGCGACCTGCTCTTTGACTGCTGAACAACTGCTATAACATGTGTAGTAATAACAGACATATGCTTATTATACCCTCCGTCTGTTGTCGTTAAACACCTGAATCTGCGTTGGCCATTAATTAGACTCATACAGAAGAACTTGTGATTAATCTTCCTTGACAGATTGTTTGTTTTTTTTTGACAGACCCATCTTTGGAGCAACTTTACATGTTGGCCCGGTTCAGACACCTCTCATGTTAAGAGCTGTGTTGTATTATCAGGGTGCGGAAATCATTCATGGACCCAGATGCTGACTGACCTCCACATGTGTTTTGATTTACAATAAGACAAAATAAAGCAGCCGAAAGCATTTTACAGTGGGCACATCAGCCAATATATTTCAAAATACATATATTTTTTCTTTTTGTTAGTAATACTAATATTGACATCATACGGCACAGATTTTATTTCGATCATCTAGTACTGAAAGAATTAAAGTATCCTAATATGTCCTAAGCACTCAGCTCAAAATAGGCCTACATGATGAAACTTACTGTAACGGTTTTCGTTGTGCACCCCAGTAATCCTACCATCGGGTAATACTTGGAGATGAAATCCAATGCCCACGTTGCAGTAGAGGCGCCGCAGTCTCTTAATGCCCGTGAGATATTCACTGTCCCTGTTAACTTCTCGCTTCTCCCCGGGAATCCGGGCCAAAGAGCGCGAGTAAAGAGTCTCCCAGCGTCGCTCCACGGGCAGGGGAGCGCAACGCACCGAGCTCGCCACAAGTCCCAACACCAATAACGGTAAAAGGGCCGAATGAACACTCATCCTCCTGACCAACACGGAGGCACGCGTCACTGTCTGTAGCAGTTCAAATACGCTAAAAATAAGCTCTTTGTCTATTTTTGTGTTCACGGTCCCCCCTCGCCGCCCCCCAAATAAAGATTCCACAGAGCAAAAGCGCTTACTCACAGGCGAAGCCGCGGCTCGAGCTGTTGAGCGACATGAAGTCGCGCTCGATGTGATACCGCAAGTGCCCTAAAATCACACTGGAGTCCAAGCGTGCAGGTCCTGAGTGACTTTACCACCGCTCAGAGACAAAACTCGGCCATGCCGTGCTTTTTTAGCCCCAACGACTATATTTATGCGTACAGAGAAATTACATCACGCGTCAAGCGCCGCATCACAGGGGAGACATGAACCACTGACAGCGGACCGAGTCCTTATAACGCTCACATATGAGCAGTGGGGTTTAGCGAGGAGGCAGCGCGCGTGCGTGCGATTGGTCAAGCTCAACCGTGTGTGTGTGTGTGTGTGTGTGTGTGTGTGTGTGTGTGTGTTTGTGTGTGGGTGTGTGTGTGCTTGTGCTTGTGCGAGCTTCAGTGCATACTCTCATTCACCAAAACCGTCATAACAGTGCTTTAAAGGTAATGAAAGTTTTATGGCGCGTTATAAAGTGAGTGGAAATAATCCAGTTGTCGCGCTACTTAGAAGCATGTAGTTATAGTTACATCGGTTTCAGCTCTCCAAGTAAGATTACATAATTTATTGATGTTTCAGAGGATGTAGAAATCGGAATTCGCCAAGATAATAAATCACTGTTTCAGCCAAGAGGCAGTTTCATAAATGAACAATAATAGGAAAAAACAAAAGTCAGGTTTACTTCATTGCAAATGCTAATTAAAGACTGG
The DNA here is from genome assembly GCF_030014155.1 of Tachysurus vachellii. NCBI lineage: Eukaryota > Metazoa > Chordata > Actinopteri > Siluriformes > Bagridae > Tachysurus > Tachysurus vachellii. The sequence goes on from NC_083460.1 coordinate 37,676,928, forward strand.
TTTCTAAAAGGAAACTGACTCATGTTCTCTCTGAGAACAATGCACTCTTAGAAAAAAAGCAAAGCGTACCTTTCCTCGTTACTGTTGTGGTACCATCAAGTACGTATATGTTACTTGCACGAACTGTGTCGTTAAACCTTCACTATATAATTATTCACATTAAATCAATGTTTAAAGTACACTGTATCTATATTTCCAGGCGAATGATTTATATAAAAGGTATGACATGGGTGTCCATAGGGTCCAGATTAGTAACATTTTGCTCTGAGAGAACAAGTGTACATGTTTTAGCTGTGGTTAACTTCTCCGCAAAGAAACAGCGCAGTGTTGTGTGGTCTATTGTCTGATGTTGATTGCAGGCATAAAAAGGGGTTGTTCCCACTGACATGCTCAGAGCACGGAGATCACTCAGATTGACCGTTTGTCAAGTCAAGTGGTCATGTTGTAAAACGTTGTGCGTCATTGCAGCAGCGTGGGGGACACAAAAATGGAAGCCGCTTAAACATCAACACTATGAGTCAAGCTTTCTGTTGTGTGTGGCCCCAGGCCGGTGTGGACCTCTAATGCAAGCTCCCTACTGATGCAGCAACGTAAACCCAAAAACCACAGGAGTCATTAAAAGCCTTGTCGTGTCGCTTTGCGTACTCACTCTTCATGCTCATAACCAAACTGTACGCTACTTTTGTACCATTTAAAGGTTATATCTTTAGATGTACATATTTAAACTAGAAATATGCATGTGGTGTACCTTTAATTAACTTTTAAAATAAAAGTTCCAAAGGTCGTTATATGCCTTAAATCTTAATTTTAGGCTATATCCAGGTGAAAGATGCATTCTATTAAAAAAATAAATTATTTACTCAAGAATATTTGACATCAAGATATTACTTTTGTCTGTCTGCCATAATCATATTCCCTTGACTATTTCAGTTTAAAAATGTAATTAATGAATAAATGTGCCAAGCTGTTAGCACATTAGTCGTTAATCTTGATGGTACAAACCAGTCGCTGTACTTGAGTACAGAGTGGAAGTTTGCAAGTAAAATGCGTGTGGTGCATTAATTTGTCTTTTCATTCGTCCTTAAAGCCATATTCTAAAGGTATATTGTTAAATATTATATATTTCCAAATTGAAATTATACACAACATGCCGGAATAATGGTACCAGAAGAACGACAAGGGACAAGGGAGCGTACAAGTTTTGAACCTTTGTTTTTTGTGAGGTTTAGAAGCAGGTTAATTCAGCATTCACATTTTTTTCCTGCCGTTGTTCTTGATGGCACGTTTTCTCACGTTCACGTCTGGCTACACCTCATTGTCTATTGAAAGGACCCATTTTCTTTATTCCAAGACATCAAACTGAAATGTCCCAAATGCTTCTAGATTTCAAACTGTTGCCCGAGTTTGTTCAACCTCCAGTCCAAGGTTGGGTGGTTCACTAATGCTACCCGCTGATGGAGGTCTCTTGCACACAGAAAACCGTCGTTTGATCTTTGTGCGTGTGTGCCTAGTTTGGGACTCTTGTATGACGTTGTGCACTCAGACATTGATCAAAAAACGCTCCATTGTTGGGGGGCAGATTTTAATATAATGCCAATTGAATAGGCGTGTCGTTGCTATGCCCGTTGATTCGTTTTGATGTGAGAATATTATCTCTTATATATTACATTTATAAAAAAAAATTGGCTTTGTGTTGTATGTGACCTTTTGAATGGTTATGTTTCTATTAATATTTTTGCGATCTATCAGTATCTGTATTATGATGACTGGATTTTGCTGTGTCATTGTACATGTGAAGATTAAATTTATACTCTTAAATAGAATTGATAGGACTTTTTTCTTTAGGTTATTTTTGTCTGTGTCCCTAGCTCACGTTTAATAATCATAATAATAACGACTGCGCGCGGCCGCTCTCCATGGTGCTGCAGCCCGAGTGCATTCGGAAAATAAATTCCACGTTGGAGGAAATTTCTTCATTGATATCATAGGAAATTTGTTATTCCTTGTCGCTGTCATTAAAATTTAAAATCCAGAGATCACATTGAAATGTTATAATTAAAAAATATTGGAATCCATACAAGAAATCAATTATTTTTCGACGTCTATAGCAACTGAATCAACTTTGTTATTAACCTAAAAAAATGAATGTATTCGATTTTATATCTCTTTTTAAATTCTTGTAGCATGCTTCCATAAGAATGGTTGAGGTATTAAAGCGAAATAGTAATAGGCGTTGCCTCTAATAATCACTAAACCATTCAATCAACGGATCCAGTGATCAATATTTATCCGAAGTCAAATGAATTAACAGATTATTATATTATTATTTTTTGATTTTACGTTTGAACTTGTTGAGAAAGTGGACTAGGACTCCCTGTCTCTGTCTTCCTCACCCTTTCTAGAGCATGATTATAGCCCATGGCAATCAACAAGTCTCTGTTATATTGCCCTTCTTATGACTGCACCATTGATCCCTAAAAAAGAGAAAACATAGACGTTGTATCCCATCCCGTTGCCTCTTGATCTTTTGCAAAGACAGCTGGAGCTTATTGCCCCTGTGATCCTGCTGTTTGGCTGTAGAGAAATGGCAGTCCACGTTTTTAACGTAGTTGAGCGGCACACTTCTACATAGAGCTGATAAGCAGTGCTGCCCTCTATAGGACATTTACAGAAATTACAGTGCTGCTTCTTCCTGTAGCCGTAATAACTGACACCCATATTCCATTTTATTTATTATAATAAGTTGTACTAAACGCTTGCGCTTAGTAAACGCTTCTAAACATATTATAAAACAAGAATATACATTAAAATGTTCACAAATATCTTTACATAAATAAAAATAGCACTATGCCTATAGATAATAATAAATCAGACACTGCTAAGACCCAAAGTGCGATTGACAACGATATAACAAACTACATCGAAAAATGCTTTCCAAATAAATAGAATTGAACTGGAACTGCTTCCAATATTTTTATTATCAAATTATTCGCATAACTAATGATGTCGCAAATATTTTTTGCTTATCGTGTTTAATAATTAACGACAAAAGAGGAGCAATTTTTTTATCGCAAGCACAAGACACCTGTTACTTGAACTTTTCTTTCGTTTCCTTTTTCACCGGAACAAAATCCAAAGTGAAAACAACAAAACCTGAAGGATTTTAAGATTTGTAATCGAGAGGCTTTGCTTATTTTGCTCTTTCAAAAATATATATAAAGTCGGAATAGTCGGTTTGCCATATGAAAAATCAAACAAATGGAATTGACTTTTGCCCTGATGCAAGTCATTTATCTCATCACAGAAAAGTCCCCAGAGTTGGTGTTATTTCTTCATGAGGGATTTTGGCACAGTTTGTCTCCGCATTACTCTTACTAATGTCCCGTACTAAGAGTTTAGAGATTGACAGGGAAGCAATCGGTACCCCATAGAGAAGGTGGAATGCTCCCTGTTAAGCAGAGGTCATTTGAACTCCGAGCTCCACACACATGGCCGGTAGGAGGCCTGTCTGCACCAACCAATTCTCCCCCTCCAGAGCCTAGTGGGTCAATAGCAAAGAATTCCCGAACACACCAATTAGCCAGGCACGAGGACCGGCGCTCTGAAACCCTCGGGCCACGGGGGAAGGGGCCTGAATAGCCCTGATTTTAATTGAACCAGTTTCCACTACCCTGAACCTTGCGCTTCTGGTAATTTGTGAAAACATTGGGTTGAGTGATCGACTTAAGTGTGAACAAATGTTAAACATAATGTTTAGACTTGACCATTAGCGTCTGCCAATTTTGTGTTTTGTGCATGTGGTTGGATAGAGAGCTATGGGCTGTTCAGAGAAAAAATAATAGTGCATCATCTCGACAGGATATAAACATGAATTTTCTGGTCAATTCAGTCAACATTTTAAGATATTCAGTCCCTAAAAACGCTTAAATCCTCTTAAGTCTCTGTTTGGTTCTGACATTGAAAATTGAATTTATTATTTATTACAGATACACTGCTCTACATCTCTATTATCTAAGAGCCACCCATTAAGTGTAAAAATATGTATACCTGAAATGTAATATAGACGATAAAAGAAATGCGGGAAAAAAGCAAAACCCTAAGTACGAAAAGATTTTAATCGACAGATAAAGGTTTTTTCACTTCATTGAAGAATTCATTCATTCTTCCGGTACAAGTTGCCTTAACAAATGTCATACGTACAGAACTCGAAATAACACAATTCTGCAACTTTGCATATCAACCTGCTTCTGGGTGCATGTGCAAAATTCAGTACTACTGGGCTCAACACATTTCCTCAATTATTATTTTTTCTTGTTTATTTTCTTATTTGTTTATGTATTTCTGGTCGAAGGATGCACACTCGAGCTCGGGTGGAAGTGGCGCGAGTTGGATTTTGTTTCTATCCCCGCAGCCGCGTTAATGAGCGTCTCGCTCGCAGTTTAACATGGCGGCAGAGCCGTTATTACTGAGCTCAGGTCAGCTGAAGGCGTCACCTCTGGACCTCAGCTTAGCCCTGTCTGCCACTGAACTAATAACACTCAATAGCAAAGTGTGCCTGAATAGATACGAAGAGTAAGCACCAGTGAGCACCCGAGAACATTTTTGTGCGTGTGTGTGTGTGTTTGTTTGTTAATATTTTTAGAATTTTAAACAATTTTAGAAATTTAAAATTTGCCATTTATTTGAAATGTTTTTAATATTATTTATTTTGCAACCATGCATCATAAATAACACATTGATTCTTTATATAATAATAATAATTATTAATTATATTGTTTGCCATAAACAATCTTCGTTTGTTTAAAATGATCTAGAAAATGAAACATATAAATAGCAAAATCTGAACCAATGCATTGCTGCATAATTTAAATATCTTCGTGTATTAAAATTATTAATATTATATGGTTAAATAAGAGAAAAAATGTTGATGTCAAATACAAATAACAGATACAATACAAATAAGTGAAAATAAAACTATATATATATATATTTAAAAATATATATATATATATATATATATTTATATATATATAGAGAGAGAGAGAGAGAGAGAGAGAGAGAGAGAGAGAGAGAGAGAGAGAGAGAGAGAGAGATAGAGATAGATATAGATATATGTGTGTGTGTGTGTGTGTGTGTGTGTGTGTGTTTGCAAAGGTGCAGCTTGCACATTATAGAGAGTTTTAATCCAGACATTTTCCTGCATGCCTTTTAGGTAATATTAGAATTTAGCATTCTCACCAAACTATAACAAAGTGTAACCATTTCTATGGAACAATTTTCACATTCTCTAGAGATCTGTCTTGTTTTCCACGTTGCCGGCTTTAGCTGTTTTGAAAAACGTCTAAAGAATGTCTCAGACAGTGCAGCTTCCCAGGTTCCCCCTGAGATAGGCTATTGTGAACCAGCAGAAAGCTTTCAAAAGTATAGGATAACATTTCACTTTTCTCGTACAGATTTCAAAAGCTGCAATTCTCTTGAGCCTCTTCAACCCACGTCTGCCTTTAATCGATCAAATAGTACAATTTGATTTGCAGGTTATAAAGTTGTACAGAAAATTTGATCTTTTTAATAAAAAACAACCTTTCACATGAGGTTTCTTACTGCAGAATGAGTAGAAAGGAGGCCATCCCAAGAGAGAATCCCTTTTAGAGGGCTCGTTTAATGTATCTGTACCCATGTGATCACTTTTACAGGTGAACTGAGCAAGAATAAACTGCTTCCCCAAAAAATAAATGTGTTATTCATTAGGATAAGTATTGTTGAGAATCAATTATATGTTGTATGAAAGTTTAATTGTTTTATAGAATCAAAATCTATTGGCTCGTTCAGGAATACATTAGTAGGCTGTAAACATTCAGTTTAAGATGAATGAACAGATTTTAAGAACTTATGTCACTATTTGAAACCATTGTTTGCCAAAAATGTAATGTTTCTGATTAGTTCTAGCTGCACAAATTGCATTTTCTTTGCAATGGATAGATTTTTTTTTTTTTTTAATTAAAAACCTTAAATGCATCATGTTTATGTATCTATATTTCCATATAATTTATTGGTGACTTTCCTCCCACATGTCTAGCTTTCAGTGTTGAACAGCATATCTTTACTATACACTGCCACATATTACAGTGTTTGATTCATTAGAAAAATCAGTCACGACTTTACAAGTGACCAATGATATATTAACTTCTCAGTTGTAGAAAAATGAAAAGTATTTTTGGATATCAACACAGAGAATCCACGTTCACTCTTTTGCTCATCTGAGCACAAAACAACATGATTTTCTTCTAATGGTTATGACAATGATTAGGCTATTATTGAGCTGTAGAAACTATGTCATCAATAACTTAACACATGGACAAAATAAATATGCATAACATTAGTAATATACATAGTACTTCTCATTGCAGTTTAAGGACAGTAGACTATCACATGTACATTTTGTAAAAACCCCTCTGTTTTGTATGTACCTTTGTCACCTACTATACAGGTTAATGTGATGAAAAGTGCTTTTCTGGACACCTTATCTATACAGTCTTTAAGTCCAACAATATAACACATCTTCGGCACTTTTATCCAGATTCCCTAATTTTATCTTTTAAAAAATTGTTTAAGAATGGAAAAAAATGTTGAAAGTGACTATACATCTTTCTACAATACATATGTCACAATGCACATCTCTGAAATCATCCAGCAGTATTTCAGTTTTGGTCATATATTTACACATTTGGACTGTCCTTAAATATCAAATGCAAGTTTTTTTAAGAAATAAAATATAAAGGAGAAAATGCTTCTCTTAATATAAGGAAAAAAATCTTTAGATTTAAAATGATAGCATATTGCCATGAAAGGTCCTGCTAGAAATTGTCTATTCCAACTGTCCATCTGAAGTCTCTTTTTTGTGGCCAGATTTGCGCCTGTTGCCCCTTCTGCCATGGCGTTTGGGCTCCTTGTGCCTTCGACTCCTTCGTTCAGCACGACCCATGCGGGATCTTTGATGGCTTGTCTCATCTTGTCTGCTCTCCAGTAGACGTGAGACCATCTCATGGTCCTTGTTGCCCAAAACACGGGGCAGGAAGAGGGAAGCTTTGTCCGTGCTCTTCGTCTTAAAGCCCCTCCTGGGCCGACCTTTTCCATTAATAGACACATACCACTGCTTTTTGACAAAAGCCCTATGCTTGTTGCCCCGTCCAGTGGATCCTGGGTGCTGAGTGGTGGAGTGGTGCCGTGAAGCGTAAGTATTGTAGCCTAACTCGTGAATGCGCTCCAGAAATTCACACTCCTTGTTAAAGACTTCCTGAAAGGCCATGTAATAAATATTTGTTAGACTTTTAGAAAGGGCATAAAATTAAGGTCTGATGATCAGAAAGAATCAGAATCAGAAAGCTTTATTGCCAGGCATGTTTTCAAATGCGAGGAATTTGTTTTAGTTACTGAAGCTCCACAGTGTAACAGAATGACATATACAATAACCACTTTTATGGGATTTAAATTTTTTTCAGTATATGGACCTTCTTTTCATTAATTTCATGGAATGAATGTCAGCCATATATAATGTATCTAAACTAAGCAAATTTTCATTTCATTTTATTAAGTGGTTATAAAGTGGCTTTTAATGAGTTACACCATTGTACAAGTGACGAGATGTTGGGGACCTGCCTAATATTTTCACTAAACTACAAAGCTTGTCCTATATTCTTTACAATAGATAATGTTAAAGATCACAAATCAGAATTCTTCTTACATTCTGTAATCAGAATTGCTTCTCACATTCTGAATAACCTGCTAACACTGACTATGGCAGCTTCATTCACCTAATTCCTTTCCATTTTGAAGTTGTAAAATGTGTTATATTCATCTTAATAGGATAACATGTGGGCATGCTGGTTATCCATGAAAACACCACCATGTGGCGATGGAATCAAATTGCTTACGTGTCATCTGAGCCTATGAGTAGCTTTGCATCTCCAGATCTGTATCTTTGTTTTTTCTTTTCTTTTTTTTTTTTTTTGTATATGTGTGTGTGTGGTGTAACCCTTACCGAAGCATATAGGCGACCTTTCTCATTCATGGCTAAATATCTTCCAGAGAAAAGGCCCTTGATGGCTACCACTCCAACATCCACTGCTGTGATCTCTAATATACCTGAAAACATATAACAGAAATATGTTTTTACATTCAATCACTATTTAAATTGGTCAGAAATGTTCATTTAATTTGCCTAATACCATGAAACGTGTCGAATTAAAGGCATAATAGCAATTTACAGTCAGTGCATATATTGATGAAAAATTACTGAAATATGATATAGTATTTTCCTGTTGGTGACCCTCCTTCTCTTTGTCCCTCCCTCCCTGCCTCTCTTGTTTAAGGGACTATAGAACTTCAAATGACTCATTATATTATGAGCACTTTACATAATGTCTTTTTTTAAAGCCTGAAAATGGCTCAATTTATTAACAGGAAAAAAAAGAAACAAAAATGTGATTTTGATCTACATTTCCCCTCAACAGTCCCTAAACTATGAGCACCTTTTCCCCGACCTAAGCCAATCTTTTTTAATTTTTTTTCTTTCTCAATTAAAAGCTTTGCGTGTTTAGCCATGATCACAGACGCATCTGTTTATTTTTTGTGCATACTAGCCGCGCTGATTGAGTTACAACCCACAGAGCAACTCCGGACAAAACCAATCCAGTGACAAACACGCTGACAGATTAGATAGCCAGACACGGAGAGCCGATTTAAGTGCATGTTTATTCAGTGATTAATGGCTCCTCTTCATTCCAGGCCCACTGAATAATCATCCCATTTACTGGATAAACACATCCGCTCTCTGTCATTATGTGAAACTGTCTGCTAAATCCCATTTTCATATGGAAATGTGCGTCCATTCCGTGTTTGCGTTCGGCTAATTGAGAGACCCGCGTCTGACAAATGACCGCTGAGTTGGGGATAACCAAAACAAAACACCGAACACATAGTTGGAGAACAAATAAATGAAGAATTAAAACAGCCGCAAGACTCAACATGTGACTGAATTATCCCTGAACACTAGATAAAATGTGTAAATTATACATGTGGAGAATAAACGAACAAATAGATGGATAGATAGATAGATAGATAGATAGATAGATAGATAGATAGATAGATAGATAGATAGATAGATAGATAGATAGATATGCATAATTGAGTATACCCATCAAATTAAATGTCTCTGCTCTTGACTGATTATCATTATGAATTTATTTAAATCGCCAATATTGCTCAGTATTCGTACAGAAATATTTCTGCTTTTACATTAATACTTCATGTTTGTTGATAATGAATTTGTTTTCTACTTTACTCCTAGAATTAAGAGAATTTGTTTTCTACTTTACTCCTGGAAATCTTTAATTACTGTAGGTTTTTGAACTGATCGAAGATTTCAATACTGTCACTGTACATTTCGCATAACACATGACAACACGTGTTTTACAATTACACCCGTTCTTGATTTCGCTAAAATATATTAAAGGTTATGTACGTACTCAGAGGATTGTCCTCTTCCAGAGATCCGTCTACTCTCCCGTTCGGATGTATCTGTAGGTGATATTTAGTAGCGCAGTAGAGTTTCCTGTGCCGCGGTGCGCCTCCGAGGTGCTCGTAAACGCCACCGCGTCCTCCGGCGTCGCGCCGGTGTCGCGGGTCACACGGTTGCCTCCCGGCACACGGCTGCGCCCTCGAACCCGTCGAGCCCCGCGCGCCGCCCAACAACAACACGCTGAGCAACACCACGAGTTGAATTATAAGCATTGTGGCATTGTAGGACAAGGGCAAAACCTCGCAGGATAGCAGAGAGCCTTCACTCGGGGTCCCATCAAAGATGAAGCATCATGATTTGTCCGCGCCGCGACGGCCAAAGCGCAGCTAGCCGCTCCGCGGAAACACGCGAAAAGTTTACGCGTGCCACCGTATCCTCTTTAATCTGCCGTAATCTGGCCTTGGAATGGCCGTGGCCATTTATTAGAGCCGGCGTGGTGACAGCAGCGTGGGCTCCTCTCCGCGGTGGTCATAGGTCCTTCCTATCCTCTCCCTCTCCCGCTCTCTCTCTCTCTCTCTCTCTCTCTCTATCTCTCACTCTATCTCTCTTCAGGCAGGCTGTTGGAGCTAATCTGGTAGACGAGGAGGAGGAGGAGGAGGAGGAAAAAAGAGGCAGTGGATTTCATAGGGAGGCCTATCGTGAGATTTCCACTGATCGACGGTGTGTGTGTGTGTGTGTGTGTGTGTGTGTGTGTGCGCGCGCGCACAGAAATAAAGGGAACTCACCGCAACAATAGCCCGAGGCCCGACCAATTGATACAAAGAAAAAGGGGAGGCAAAGGTATCAGTCTTGTGTGAACCGAGAGGGTTTGCAGCGTAAAGGATAAAGTTACACAGCATTACACACAGGGCAAAAAAAAGAAAGAAAAAAGAAACACACATCACACGAATTGAGCCAATTTTTGTCTTTTAGAAAGAGCCAAGAATTACAGCTGCATCCTTAAATAAGGCGTTGTGGTCATAACAGGCATACGTATCATCCTCAGGCGGCAACCACTATCAGAAATCAATTTCACCACTCTTAGCTCCAATGAACAGTCACGTGCCCATGCACACACGTATACATGTGGCTTCCAGGGCTCCATATTTGAAACAGATGCGTGAGAAATTAGTTTGAAATATTTTAGTTCTATACAAGTAAAAGTTTATGATGGCTTAATATAATTTAATCTTGTTTTTGTTATATTTGCATGTTGTAAAATGCATTTCAGGTGGACACTAATCATATTCTTTTTAAAATAATATAACTGTGTACAAGAGCAACTTTGTTTCACTCCCACACAGAAATAACGGCTCGTAATCGTTCAATCAGGTCTAGTAGCATGTTTTGGTCACGATTTCCGAGTTCACCTCCTTTTGCAATGACACACTAAAGCAAAAAAAAAAAAAAAAAATGCATTCCTTCGTTGAGCATCGTGTCGGATATTCTTACACATAAAAGGCCCAGGAGGGAAGGGGGGTATAGGATGCTTTTACTGGAGAGAATCGACCGATCGAGACCTTTTTTGTCCTTCATGACAGTCCAGAGAGGATCAGAGCAAAGAGCAGGCGGGTATCCTTGCCATGTGAGGAAAGAACATCCGGCAGTTTAGTCCAGACTTGCTGTCTATAATACCACCAACTGATGAAACACCAATCCCCACGAACGCACCTCTTTATTCTGCTGTTTATAGAAATTCCTCCCTATTTTGTTTTCTGGCTACACTACCATCATATTCGAATGCAATATTGCATGAATACGACCATGAAACTTCAGCTGTTAGCACTGAAGGTTGAAGCTGCAAAAGTGGGTGGAAGCGCGACGCACAAATGGCTCCTGCCTAAATTGCTTCCATCTTGGTCACATTATGGTTGCCATTCTCGTAATTAGCACCATCATCTACAAATGTGCTTGCCCTTTGGCGTAACACCGGCGTTTGCTATAGAGAACACGAATGCTTTAAAACCTCCAGGGAGTGTGCTCTTAATTGGTCTTTCCTTGTCCATACATCACTGTTTGGACACACGATTATTTTTAAATAAAAAACACTAGTTGGTTGTGAGTGCTTATAACGCACAGCTAGACACACACAGCCGGGTATCGACCCACCAGGGTACATGGCCGTGCGTGTGTGTGTGTGTGTGTGTGTGTGTGTGTGTGTGTGTGTGTGTGTGTGTGTGTGTGTGTGTGTGTGTGTGTGTGAAAGAGAGACGCTGCTGTGATGTGGTTTAATCCTGACAGAAGGCGGGACTTCAGATGTGGTCGGCCTGTTTCTTTCTAGAAGCATTTTAATTACGAGCCCACAGCCGCCCACCAAGTCTCGCAGTAATAATCAGTAGGAGCTGTCTGATTTTGCGCAGGCATTGCAGAGAGAACTTTAAGACGTCGCGGATTTTTTTTATAGCATTAATAACGATTCTATGAGCAAATCATATTGTCAGGGTTTCTCTTTCACACTTTAAGTCAATATGTAGAACAGAACCAACTGCTATGGGTCTACACTGGTGCCTGAATGCGTATTCAGTCCCTGAATTGTCACTGAAGAGGACAAGAGATGCGATAAGGTTAAGTGCGCATTTCCTCCCAATTAGATGGTCTTCACTGACTCAAAATTCAGTTTATCTCTGTGGCCCACTTAAACGATGACTAATTGCAGATTTGCTTCTTCTTCTTTTTTTTTTTTTTGCTTTACTGGATCTATTTTACAATCTTTTATTCCCTGTGGAGTAATTCAATTTATAAAATAGTATTTGTTGAATAAACTCAGCCAAGCTAAACCGACTTTTTTCTCAGTAAAGCAGTGTGTATGCCTATATGATCTCAGAAATTTTTTTTCATGTCATCTATCTATCTATCTATCTATCTATCTATCTATCTATCTATCTATCTATCTATCTATCTATCTATCTATCTATGTCTGTCTGCACATTAGCATACTTTACAAAAGATAGAGCACACAAATTTGTTTTTAGTCAAATAGTCATTCACACAATTTACTGTTGTCTTTTTTGTAGCAAACATTAATGATGTGAACATTATTTAATAAAGTCTATTGATTCTGTTTTGTTCATCAAATGGTCATATTTTTGGTATTTAATATTTGTATTTTTTTAAATGCTCCAGTTCCAAAAACAATACTGTCAAAGAGAGAGAGAGAGAGAGAGAGAGAGAGAGAGAGAGAGAGAGAGAGAGAGAGAGAGAGAGAGAGAGAATATTGTTAATGAAGTATAAAGTAATTTACTATTGAATAATTTGGAAAAACATTTTTGCTTGCAACAGTCATACAAGTCCTCATAAAAGTTAGCTCTTCAGAACCATTCCTAATTGCCCTTCAAATTCTCCAAAATCTTGAACACAAAGGCACTCCTATTGACCTCATATGAAAGGTCAACAGTCACTAGTTCTTGTTCCAGCAGAATAGGAGGCACCAATAATCTAATCATCCAAACAAAAATTAAACTGACCTACAAAACCTTTCTGTTGTACCTTTTTCTATGGTATGATTTCTTGCTTTTGGTGATGTGAGGGAGAGGGCTTGAGCTGCTCCCACTTTCCCAGACTCCCCTGACTCTTGTCCGTGCGACAAATCGCCGCTGAGGCTCTTTTGTTCGGTGGGTGCTTTGATCTCACCTGCCTGTCAGCGCGCGAGAGGGGAAAAACGGAGTACAGTTGGAACGCACTGCAAACAAATTGGCCAAGCACTCTATTCCTGCAGACTGGCCTCATTAGTCCAGGTTGAACTAGGAGAGATGTTAACCCCTTTTGGCCAAACCATGTATGCAAACTCTTAATGTGATCTATCTATCTATCTATCTATCTATCTATCTATCTATCTATCTATCTATCTATCTATCTATCTATCTATCTATCAAATTTTGTGCAAATGAGCATATAAGCTACATATTTTGTATATTGTAACATTTTTAAATATTTTCCCATTTTTGCATTGCCAAAGTACACTCATCACCATATCAGCCCCATTAACATGACCATTTTAGCAGAAAGGTGTTAATGATGTTAAAGAGAATCCTAAACGTTGGCCTCACTGCCTCATTGCCCCTTTTCCACTTTGTAGCCTGTGATGTCAAACGTGCTGGATTCATTTTCCATTTGTGGTAAGGTCACGCCCAATTTCTCTGTGGTCGAACATGCCAAAGGACACTTTTTATTTGCTTTGAACCAATTCAGATACAACACCCTTAACAGATTTTAGAGCCCCTGAGACAGATCATCTCACTCATGACACACACGTTTCATAAATCTTAATGACAGATCAGTGTGTGATCCGTCTGGGTCGGCCAGCAGCATTTCAACAAGTTAAACTCACCTCTCTCTCTCTCTTTCTCTTTCTCTCTCTCTCTCTCTCTCTCTCTCTCTCTCTCTCTCTCTCTCTCTCCCACACTTCTTGAAACCAGATAGGGTTTTCTTATACCTGTGCAACCCTTTGATTCTTTCCTGCAGGTCTCAAATACCTTTTGGGAGGACAGTGGAGTGCTCTGCACCTTCCAACAGTAAAATGATTGTGGTGGCCTGTAACTGTATAAGCCATCAATGGCTGACACACTGAATGCTCAGGGTGCACAGGGGAGTTGTGCTAAGGAATGAAAAGTGGCTATAGGACAGCAAGAGCAGTCAATACCAGCAAATGTTCTAACAGATGGACTGAGTGCATTGGTTCAAAACAAAATAATTGCAAACGGTGAATAGTGTGAAGGTTAAATGAAGGTGTTGAGTGAATAAAATCCAATTAAAAAATATTTTGTAATATCTCGTTTAGAAAAGAGAGTGGTATACAGTGGTATTTATTAGCTTTGTACAGTGATCATACAGTGAATTTTTCATTTGGTTCCACCTCATCACCCCCTATCAGCAGAGTTCTGGGTGATGGGTGCTGGAGGAGGGCCACACTGTCACTGCTCTCCTGACAGTGATGGAGCAGCTGTCAGTGTCTCATTTGAAACTCAATGTCACCTAATTTCCCTTTAATATAAGGGCATTGACGCAGGGGATGGAGACCCCAGCAGGAGCCGCTGCATTTGAAAGGTACATGTTGATAGTGTAAAAGATGGATGACTGAGGACTGTTTGCTGCAAGCTGAATTGTTCCCCTGACTCCTTTTGAAAACATTGCATGGACATTTATACGGACCCTCTCTGGTCTTTTACTGTGAGATCCCCTTTGTCTTCCCTGCGCCTCTCTGAACATGCTCACACATGCACACACCCTCCATACTAGCAGTAGCTGAATTGCTCAATGCACTGGACTGGACAATAAAGTGATGCTGTAGTTTCCCATACAGGTGTAACACAGCCGGCTGATGCAACACTAAGGGGGTGGGGGATTAGTTTTTTCAAAGGTGTGGGGGGTAAGAGTTTGGAAAAACTCACAGTACAGTAATGTTAAATTTTCTATGGTTTTATTGATTTCTTTTCATTTATATTGCGTATTGTATTTTCAATTATAATTTTTTATTGGATTGCAATGTTATATATTAAATATGTATTATTATTGGGAGTTAAGATTTTCATGACTTCATGACCTCCAAGTTTTCAACAGCTTATATATATATATATATATATATATATATATATATATATATATATATATATATATATTTATCATTCATTGACATGACTGAAGTTTGCTAAAAAATATATTTTTATCAGAGGTCGTTTGTGCTTATAATACATATAATATTTACAAAGAAATTTGCATTGATACGGTTTGTTATGAAAGGATCAACCACAATGAAGTGTGCTCTTATGGGAAAATGATCAATGACAAGAACATGCAAAAAAAAAAAAGAAAAAAGAAAACATGTAGGCTGTCATATTAATGAGGAATCGTACATTCTGACGTTTCTCCCACAACAGAAAACCAACTGACTCTTAAATTCTGACACTCGGGTCTCCTTCCATAAAAGGTAAGTAAATTTAAACTTTTTTACTGACTGAATTATCAACAAATACATAACTGTTTTATTTTCAGATTTAAATGATGTAGTGCGTCCATATGATATATGACTATGATTAAATTACTGTCAGAATTACTGTCAGAGTTGCTACTAAAGAATATTACAGGGCTTGGAATAAATGGAAATATATTGCATAACATTCAAATATATTTGTAGATTTAACACACAATGAAAATGCACCAGTGAATATTTTGTACTTAATTGTACTTGTCAAATGTCTGTATATATGTATATACAAATATGGCCCACTTGCAGTGTTGACATTAGTAAGCCTTCCAGCAGGTGTGATGACAGAGCCTACAATAGCCAAGATCAACTAACAACATTATAAACTTCATGGGTCAAAACACACAGTTGTTAAAAATTGGTTATCTTCTAAACTTCATCCTTATAGAGGAGTCTTTAGTGGCCTAAAGCCTCCTGTGTGGCCAGCCTGGTTGGAAGATGGAGGTTTGCAAGAGAGTGGGACAAAAACAGTTAAATCGTGGAGGGTAAATTGTGCTGCTGACGGAAGCCTGTTCTGAAGGCACTTATCACTGTGGTGCCATTTACTGATGTCTTTCATGGGTTTTAAAGCCAACATGGCCCAGCTATGTTAAAGCTTCCCTTTTGATCTGCAGCTGATGAGTGGAGCATGTTGAACTCAATGTTGTGTTACAGTATGTGGCAGGTGGTTTCACATGATTTCATACCACACACACTTAAGCATGCCTGTTTCATATGAGGTGAGAAATTTATTTAATACTGAAACTTATATGGAGGTGTTCATTGTCTGCAGAAAAGTTTAGCTAAAAAAATTTTTGTTAAACTTCAGAGGTTTGTTTTCTATTGCATTCCTAAATATCTTCAGTGTTTGACACTGATTTGGCTTTAGTGGGATTTCTTCACCTACTCTGGTATGAAGTTAAACTATATATCTACCATTAAATATGATGTAAAGTGGTAATGTGGTTTCAGATCCAGAACCCAGTACAGACGTTAATGTTAGCTGCTACAGGACCTGTGTTTGAGCCACAAGTCTGTGGTTGTAGCGTTCACTCTGATGACAAGGCCAAAGCTAATGACACAAATGAGGCGGATGATTGTGGTCAAAGTACCCCAACACTGCCAAATGAGAGAGGATGGAGCTCAGGATGAATAAAAAAAGATGCTTTAATCATTTAAATGTCTGATGTCCAATGTTTAACCCAAAGTTTGAGTAGAGGTTAAACCCTTCTTGCATCTGATCATGTGTTTTCAAACTTAGTTGGCACATTATAAATTAAATACTGCTTTGTCTAGTTTCTAGCCTTCCACAAGAAAAAGAGTAAAATTTGGTCATATATAATGATGTCATGAAATCCTACAAATTAAGCAAAATATAGCCGCAATGGTGAGCATGAAAAGTGATTCCTTTAGGCATACTCGATGATGTTTGCATGGAAAGACTGTCTTGTTGAGCTGATTTCTGATTAATAGCAGGTCTTGAGCATTGGAGCAACAAATCGTGAGACTGCACTGGTCTATTCACTGACGTGGTCTTGGTGTGCTGGCCTAACTACAGCAGATGACACTGATAATCATTCACCACATGCACTGAAGATGGGTTTATAAAGAAATGGAGAGACATGTTGCTGGAATAGTGCTAGTTTCTGCTAATGAAGCCCAGGCTATGAGAAATGCATAGACATGTACACACAGACAAAGAATGTTTTAGGGTAGGTTACATGGTCGTATGTTTCCAGGTGACGTGCTTTCTCCTATGCTGGAACGACCTTCCTTGCACTTTTGTAAGTCTTAAAAGGTAAGCTTTGTAAGGCTTAGTTTGCAATCACTAATAATTTGGCTTACTTATCATTTCTTACCTGAATGTCATGAGTTGGTCATCTTATATCTGACGTGAGATGATGAACTGTGAAATGAAATCGTGAAAATGCAATGAGTCATGTACCAACATGAATAGAAATATGTAGCTTAAAATAAACCTAATGAACCTAATGAAAAATGTATCACTTGATGCAGACCTGAACATGCATTTCCAT
Source organism: Tachysurus vachellii (assembly GCF_030014155.1). NCBI lineage: Eukaryota > Metazoa > Chordata > Actinopteri > Siluriformes > Bagridae > Tachysurus > Tachysurus vachellii. The sequence continues at coordinate 37,694,479 of NC_083460.1, forward strand.
GTGGCTGCAGCCTGAGCCGAGAGCTGAGAGCCGAGAGCCGAGAGCTTTGCCTCCACACTGGCTTGAATGTTGGCTTTGAAGAGGGGATTAGGATTAACATTGAATTCACATTTTAACAAAGACTTGACCTAGAACTCTTGTAGGAGACGTAGCCACTTGTCAAAACCAAAAGAATAGCTAATGTTGTTGCATTAATTCATTGATGAAAAGTATGCTGTGGTCTTTGACTTAATTGAAAAAAAGAAGACCTCCAGCCGTCCCAGTTCTCCCAACCCATTCAGTAACAAAAGCTAAAAAGAAAAACTTCTATTTTTTTGGATTTTGGTCTATTATGGTTTTCTTCACTTGTGATGCTCTCAAAGCCCTTCAACTTGAACTCCTCTAGCATCACGTGATATAATGGTATGAGTAAGTTCCTCATGTTTCTTTTAATTAATTAGCAAAAATGATAAGGCTGTAGTGTGAATAAAACTGGTCTAATTCAAGTGCACTAAAACAGCTTCATAATTCACATGTGGAGAACACACTGGTGATAATCAGGATGAAAGATTCAATTCCATAACCACTTTTGTCATAGTATATTGTACTCAGCTACATCCGACAATAAAAATAGGTAACCCAAACCTGTGTCATCATGTCTAAATCCTGGGTTGTGGTTAGGCCCTGGGAGCTGGCATGGTACTTGGATCAGCAGCGAATTGGGGGATGTGGTTAGAGTCCTTTTTTGGGTCGTGAATAATGACACAATTGTTTGTCAGTCAGTCTGAGAACAGGTGTTACGGCGCTGCAGACTGTAAAGCTAGAGGCCAGTGGCCTTGCTCTCTGATTTCAGGGAAAGGGGGTGGGGGGGAGACTTGAAGTCCTGTGATACTTTTGACATGCTGGGTGGTAATCCTAGAATACATGTCCAGTATGTCCATTTTCAGCGCATGCTAACAGAAATGCTAACCGTGTTAGACGATTAATCATAAACACGACTGATTCAACTGATTCCTTTAAGATAAGAAAACAAAAAGGATGCATTACGTTTAAGGATACGTTCTGCCTTGAGAACATCAACATTTCGAAACTTGTTTCATTTGCAGAAAAGACCACGCAGCAGGAGCAGTTTTATATGCATCTGTGGAAGCCTGCAGATGATATTTAAGTATAAGTGCTGAAAACCACAGCAATGCTAATGTTTTCCGTCGCTAGCCCTCCCCAGATACTTTGTACCCAGAAAAACACTTTGTAACTCACTGATCTTTTGCTGGGAGGTTCCAGAATTTGCTGCCAATTAAATGTGTCAGTGTAGTCATTCTCTAGCGTCAACGCTCCCAGCATTTCAGGAGATGGTGTTGTTTTGCTTAGAGCTTTCGCCCACTATGTGTGACTTAGAGGACTCAGGGATTCATTGTCAACATCAGTAAAGGTGATGGGGTTAAGTATTGTTGGTTCACCCCAAAAATAGAATTTGGGAAGGAGCTGTTATATAACAAGTGACTTCCATTTACTCTCAAGACAATTCTCTGTTTTTTTCTTCTTCTATGCAACTACAGGAACTTTTCTTACCTGTGTACCAAGCCACATCAGTTCTCAATAACTTTTGTTTATGGCTTTGGACATCTTTCAGCCCTTAGTCCCTTGAGGCCACAATGTCAGGACCTCACCCTAACAGGTACAAGGGTTTGTTTTGGACATTTCCACATGCTTGGTCCTTCCAAAAGCTTTGCAAATGTACATGGCACCACTTTCCATATGATATGTAATGTAACAATGGCAGCAGTGTTGTATTTAAAATCCCCATGCATCAATGCTGGGACCGTCGTGTTGGCAGTGTCACACTTTTGCTTTTGGAAAAAGAATGAAAACGCAAACCAAAACCAGATTTTTCCCCTTTTGTCAGTGCCATTTTGGACACCTCCCCCACTATTCCACAACAGGACTCACATGCTTGTGCATACACACCACACACACAAATCAGGAATGCTTTTCTGAGACAGAAATTAGTTGCCAGGCAAGATGCTGCTGGGTGGTGGGCTAGTTAATGAAAAGCAGAGCTCTGTTCAATGAGCCATATGCTACTAATCCCTTTCTCAAACTCCCAGTGAGGAAGTGCGATGCTGTAATGCTTAGCATGCCCCAATAAAGTCTGGGACATCCTGTTTGAAGACTCTATTCCCATATCATGCTGGCAATGGGGCCGCATCTTCACCTTTGTAAAAGGAGAATGTCCACACCTTTAGGGGGGAAAAGGAATTCCATATACCATGCTAAAAGGTTGTTTGCTTTGGCACTCAATATTCAATATTCTACACCAAACCCTGCAAGAGAGGGTTTCGCTCCAAGTAGAAGCATCCTTGAGAAACAGTGCAAGCACATGCCATCAGCAGTAGTGGGTCCTGTAGTCCTGAGGTTATTACAGTCTTTAGAAGCAAGCAATTTTTAGATTGCGAGCGTGATAGTACTGTAAAGCTAAGAGTACAAAAGACTATCCAGACCTTTAAAGGTCCAATTTGGCTCACAGACCTTTTCACTTGTGGTATGTGCAAAATAAAGACTAATGAGCTGGAGATCAGCCAACAGCTAAAGACTACCCAGGAGTGTATTACCACAACAACAACAGCAATAAAATCTACAATTTTACTGCACAGGTTTGCATCCACACATAGAATATTGTATGTTTTTTTTATATTCATTTTGAATTTAGGTCATAGTCATCAGTGTCCCAGAACTATGAACTAGACATATTTAAGATTAAAAACAGTTTTTTTTATTTTTTTTTATAAAGGTTAACCATGATTAGAGTTTCTGCTTCTTATAACAAAGGTTATGCTCAAAGTTACAGGTTTACAATATGCCAAAAGTCGATTTTGACATAGAGATTATATAGAACAAGCAAGCCATACCATTGAAGATGATAGATAGTGAAATTTGATGTCTTGAATTAAAACATAGCTCAGAAAGAAAAATCACATCAAACAAAGGCAAATAGTGATACCACACCTAGAGGGCAAGTTTCAAATTAAAGGACTATGCATTCTTCCATCTCTCAGCCTGAAAAATCACAGGTCCTAGTCAGTGAGGCCTTGCAGTGAATACCGTAGCATGTAGTATGCACTGCGCTGCATGGGAACGATTGCGAAGGCCACTGTCGTGCAGTTAGGTGACTTGTGCACTTGTGGTAAAAGAGCCAAAATGTCCAAATGATTGTCATGCAGAGGGCAGTGGCAGCAAGCAGCCAGGCAGTTGGGTCCGCCCCTTGGAAATGGAATAGGACTCGTGGGACAGGGCTTTCCTTTCGGCCCAACTCCACTCTAGAGGGCCAGGGCCATTAGCCGCCTTAATATTCTGCATTACCTTTCCAGCCATTTGTTGCCCCTTTGTTGTGATACCTACTTAAAATATCAAAGCCTGCGAGAGCCTCAATGAGACATTTGAAAACTGAGAAACGCAGGTTTTATGTGTCAACGCCATGTCCCCTCCCTCTCCCTCTCTCTGTCCCCTCTCTTTAGCCAGCCCCATGCAGGTAGCCATGGATCAAAAAGGAATCAAAAGGGAAGGGGGGGGGCAAAAAAGTTTGGGTGGGACATCAATGGCTGACATGGTTGAGGCAGAACAAAAAAGAAAAAAACTATACAAGAGAGGCTAGGGAAGGAGAGAATCAAAGCTCTCCAGCAGAATGGAGGCAGTGAGAAAATTTGAAACACATATCCTGAATGTGGTCTTTTTTGTGTGCTCTGGGTTGAGAGAACCGAGTGTGTGTGTGTGTGTGTGTGTGTGTGTGTGTGTGTGTGTGTGTGTGTGTGTGTGTGTGTGTGTGTGTGTGAAAGAGAGAGAGAGAGAAGACAGACAAAAGGCAACTGGGCAGGTATCATACCCTGGCCTTTGGCTGGGTCAGATTGACTCCTGGATATGAGCTTACCAAACAGGTTGACCATTTGGGTTCCGGTTGCTTTGGAGGTCCTAGCTGCACTTGGGTAGTCCTGGGATACTCCCAGTGCCAGGAACATACAGTTTTAAAGTGTGTGTACAAGCCCATTTAGCCAACAGATTAATTTCCCCCCCTGAAGGCAAGCGGAACCCCTTCAGACACCACAACACCAAAGTGAGCAAAAGGAACCCCCCTCTTTAAATCACCCCCCTCTGTCCCTCTGCTGGGTACACACAAACAATTCCATCAGGCAGAAGAGGAAGTGTGTGTGCGTAGATGTGTTGACAACATAACAGTAACCATCAGCACATCAATATTTAAATATGTGCTGTTCAACAGGCTTTTGTGGCAGTAACATGATGAAATGTTGCATGCATCTGGTCCCACGTCATTTAGTGACAAAGGACACTCGGCTGTGCAGATAGTATCATATTCCTGGGAGACGTATGAACTTTGAGAAACCAGTCAGAGTTTGTCCTCTTATCGCTAATCTCCGATCTGTGCTTTCCCACTGATCTTTTCTAGTATCTGACCCAAATCTAGTCATTTTGGTCCTAGTAATATATGGCATGGCACAGAAAAAATTGGGACTCAGTTCTAAAAAACTCTTTTATCTTTTTTTTAGTGACACCAAAAAGCTTGTAAAGCTTAGTTTGTTTTATTAAAAAGCATATTTTAGCATCTTTTGTCATATATGTTTTTATTATAAGTCATAGTATTACTGTAACACCATCACCTGGCCTTTTGCATTAAAGTCTTATTGATCTATAGTCTCTTGTTGCCTACTGATCCCGGTTTCCTTTATAGTTCTGTTGATTATTGAAGTTAGCTGCTCTTGATGTGGTCATTCTGCCACTGTGAGCATGTATTCTCTAATGTCTACAACATGAAACAACATTACTGTTGAACACAGATACACACTCATCTTCCGTTTTATCAGGAACACCTGTACATTCAAGTAATTATCCAATCAGCCGATCATGCAGGTACAGGTCAAGAGCTTCAGATCATGTTCATATCAAACATCAGAATGGGGACAATTCAATGATCTCAGTGACTTTGACCATGACACGTTTGACAGGAAGGCTGTTTTGGTGTACCTCAGCCAACGACAGTATAACAAAATTTAATGTGTGGTAACTAGTAAAACCTGATGTCTTCTGTTGTCGCCCAGCTACTTACTGGTTTAAAGTGTTATGCAGTCTGAGATGACTTTCTGTTCATTATGGGTGGTTATTTGAGTCACAGTAGACTTTCTGTTAGCTTGAACCATTTTGGGTTTTCTCCTCTCATCGATAAACAATTTCCACCTACAGTACAGAACTGATGCTTACTAGATGTTTTTTGTTTTACGAACCATTCTATGTAAACGCTATAGAATGTAGTGCAGGAAAATCCCAGGAGATCCCATGTAGTTTCTGGAATACTGAAAACCAGTCCATTTGGCACCAACAACAAATTCACCAAGATCACAGTTTTTCCTTGACCCGTGTCTGCATGTGGACAGTGAATGTATTCTAGTCAGTGTAGATGAAACACTTGAGATGGGAAAAACATTTAGTGGTCAATGAACCTTACAGCAAGCCTGAGCTCTTTAATATGAGTATGAATGTATCAAAACATGTTAACTATGACAAGTGAAGGCACAAACCAAAAGGGATTATGTCTTGACCAGCTAAATATAATCTACTAATAGTTGTCCCCACCTTCCGATTCATTTAGGAGTACCCAACCTGTCAGCAGCTCGCTTGTACAGCTTCATAAACCAAACCACATAGTCACGGCAAGGACATTCTGTCTCCAACATGCCTTAGATCTTTAGACATTATCATGGGCATAGCTTTTTTTTTTTTAAAGCACAGGGGCAACAATAATGCTGTTCCTTGACAAACTATGAAAGTGCTAGTAATATGTTTTAATTTGTACCAGAAACATTTGAACTTGAATTTTAACTACAGTTTAAATCTACACTAGCTTCATTAGACATTGAATAATGAATGGTCTAATTATTTTCAGCACTAGCATACTGTTTGCTTGTGCTATACAATTCAAGGCCCTGACAGTAGAATCAGATGATCTATTCGAGATCCAATGGAGATCCCAAACATACACTAACATACACTTGTTATAACACATACACTTTATTAGGAAGACTTGTATATCTGTTTATTTAAGCAGTTATCCAATCAGTCAATCACATGGCAGCAGTGCAATGCAAATCCCAGGAGCTCAATAGTTTCTGAAATACTCAAACCAGCTCATCTGGTACCAACGGTTAAAGTCACAGAGATCACACTTTTTTTATTCTGATGTTTGTTGTGAACATTAATTGAAGCTCTTGAGCTGTATCGGCATGATTTTATGCATAAGTTTTAAACATAATTCGTAGTTAAAATAACTGAATCAATGTGCAGGTGTCTAGGTGTTCTTAATAAAGTGAAGTAAGTGGGTAATTGTTGTAATGATAAATTTTGTTCTGGGATGATTTTTAATATTTAATATATAAGGAGTATCGATTAGGGGCACAGTGGCTTAGTGGTTAGCACGTTCGCCTCACACCTCCAGGGTTGGGGGTTTGAATCCCGCCTCCGCCTTGTGTGTGGAGTTTGCATGTTCTCCCCGTGCCTCGGGGTTTCCTCCGGGTACTCCGGTTTCCTCCCCCGGTCCAAAGACACGCATGGTAGGTTGATTGGCATCTCTGGAAAATTGTCCGTAGTGTGTGATTGCGAGAGTGAATGAGAGTGTGTGTGTGTGCCCTGCGATGGGTTGGCACTCCGTCCAGGGTGTATCCTGCCATGATGCCCGATGATGCCTGAGATAGGCACAGGTTACCCGTGACCCGAGGTAGTTTGGATAAGCGGTAGAAAATGAATGAATGAATGAATGAATGAATGAATGAATGAGTATCGATTATCAGTGCTTTGTTACAGTTTGCGTAACAAAAGAAGAGAGTCTGGTGAGGGAAAGATCATTTATAGCTGCTATAATATAATGTAAGTAAAAGGGAATAACTTGTTCCAGGGACATTCCACAACATTAAATGTAAATATAAAAAAGTAAAAATCTGATGTGTTGTTCAATAATAAATTGTTCACAAATTGCTATGGTATAAGAGGAAGAGAAAGAAACTACATGAAGATGTGCAGTTATACCCATGTCTTTAGACTGTGATTCATTTTCCCATAGCAGCATATCTTCGAGTGTTCGTTACATCTTACGGTAATAATGTTTTGTTTCAGCCCCAATTATGACCTTATATAAATCAATTCTTAACCCATTTTAATCTATTTTTGAACCCTTTTGTATTTTCTCTTTAAAATGATTGGGATAAAAACGGAAATATAAAAAAACGTGGAAATTCTAAACATAGTGAAAGTAACTGAATCACACAAAGAAAAAAAGAAAAACACAAAAAGGCTATATGTAAAAATAAATAAATAAATACTTGGAAAAAAAGTTATTTTTTTTTAAACAAACGTACTTTATCTTTAAAGTAGAAGGTGATATCAAACTCTTTTCTGCTCTATGAGAATGAGATCACTCCGAGTACTTGTTCATAGGCACCTAATGTTTGAAGGTGTTAAAATAATTCATTTGTTTATACTGATTGAAAATGTCAGATAAGTCGATAATTATATTCCACTAGGGTTAAAGGGTTAAAACATGAACATTATATAACATAACATGATACTACATAACATTAGAACATATGTTATGCCTGTGAACATAATTCTCACAGTGCCTACATGTTATAAATAAAAATATGAACAGGCATGACAAACTGTACAACTAATGCCTAGATATGAGTCTGAATTCAGCATATTAGTGAACAGACCCTATAAGCAGCACTGAACTGTCAGGTGCCGCAGACTTATCACTTACAGGTTAAAAGAGGTTTTGATGCGCAATGATAAAAACCTGTCTTTATTTCTGCCGCTACTATACACAAGCATTAAAAACAGTTTTTTACACAGCTGGGTGTGTCGGTATGAGCAGAAACCAGCCGACTGTTTGAAGTTTTGAACTGTTTTTTTCTCTTAGGCAGCGTTGTTTCGTCTCGGTGTGGCGGGAGAAGAGAGACAACTACTGCAAACAGCAGGTGTGGCTTTTGAACGAAGCCACGACATGGCAGATCTCTTTCAGATCTCCATCGTCTGATTCTTGTTTTCATCAAAAGAAGAAAGGCCCTCCTTGCTGTTGTCTTTCATCTCTGGGAGCTGGCCTCTCCTTCATTCTCTACCTTTTGTTTGTTTGTTGTACCTGAGCTGTAGCTTTGTGGCCCCAGCAGGTGTTACTATTTAGCCCTTTGGTCAGACATAAGCGGTGGTTGAGGATTGGAAAGGATGAAGCTCTTAGCGATAAATACTGACAGGAGTAATGGCAACGGTTCCTGAACCGTAAATTAATCAAAATTCAAGATTTGCTGTCTTGGAATGACTGCTATCTACCCAGGACTGCACAAATTCAGCATGAAAGACAGGTTGGTCGGATGCCGTCGTCGGATACACAAACTCTCACGTGTTTATAACTTTGTATGTTCTGTACGCTGTTGTCTCCATTTAATATGACACCAAATTAAATTTCCTATTAGATATCAGATGTATGTGCTTGTGTTAATCAAAATTAATTTAACACAAAGCAGTAGCTAATCCTGTTCAACCCAGTAGAGGATCTAAGGCTAGTTTTGCTTGTGCGTGTGCTTGTGTGTGTATGTGTATGTGTATGTGTGTGTGTGTGTGTGATGTGTGTATGTGCTCCACCAGAGCAAACACTGCGGGCAGCTTTTTCATGCACTTCACCCAGTGGTGACCCTGTGGAGAGGATATGCCGTTCGCATGCTACAGGAAACACATTCAAGGGGACAGTTTGGCGTTCATACACATTTGCTTTACTATACCGGTCCTTCCAGTATGTTCAGTGTGATATAAGCAAACACTGATGTACAGAATCAGTTCTTTACATAACTATTCGTGATCATGAGGGGTACTCATCTAAAAGAGGATCATCTATAATGATAAGAGTCTGTGTGTGTTTGCGAGTAAGGAAAAGTTTGTCTATCGTGTTCCTTATCTTTGGAAAGTTCCAAGAATCAATTTTATAGTTTTCCTTTTTCCCATACCTTTATAGAAACATTATAAATATATGAATAACGTGCAGTTTCTTTACTCACACACACATAAGTTTAAGTTTATTTGATCGACTTTTAAAGGTAGTGCTTGTTTTTATATTTTTCTCATGTGAATCATTTATTTTCAAATGTTAATCACCCAATTTAGTTCATGGTGTTTTTATACACGATTCATTTATTTTCATGTGTAATTTCATGTGTTTTTTATCCATTTAATGCTTTTAATGTGTTAATTCACTCATGTTAGTTTATCTGGTTTTATTTTCCATATATGTTTTTCTTACATGATTATTTCATTTTCATGTGATTATTTTTCAGCATGTGATTGTTTTTATATCTTAATTTTTTACACGATTGCTTTCATATGTTCATTTTTCCCATTTGATTTTTCATGTGGTTTTTTTTCCATGCATTTATTTTTATGGGTTTTTTTTTTACTTGTGCTTTTCTGTTGTGAATGATTTATTTTCATCCATTAATTTTTCACGTGTAAAAGAAATCCTTACTCTCTATGTGAAATAGCTTTTTTTATTTTTTTTTTTTAGCTTAGTTGTCTTAAATGTACAGATTCCTAAATGTCAACTATAGAGTAAGGTGCAGCATCATGGGTGGCATGTCACCATCATCAATCAATCTCTCTGAAGAAAAATGTAATAAAACAATCAGATTACCATCTGTCAGGGTGACTTGTTTGTCCTTTTTCCCTGTGCGTACATTCTGCCACCGAACCTCATTTTGGAACACTACCAGTTGTCCGTGATCACTAGACTTTGCTCAATACCTCAATCAACAAGTCTCACTTTAGTTTCCTTAGTTAAACACTTTTGGGAAAACTTTCAATACAAGCATTTACTGACACTTTTTATGCTAATAAAAGGAAACCACGTTCCACAACAGTATATCTAGGACACGGCTACTGTGTAGTGTTTTCTTTCATGATACCATGGATTCCTTGGTGGCTGGCATGAAGAGGCCGTTGCTAGGCACGCATTTCCAAAGTGTCAACAAGAATGTGGGGGATCGGTGTGGTCAGTGCACACGTGTGTGTCATGCCCACTGCAGGCGGGCCTATTTATTGTCTTGATTTGACTTTATTGTGGCTTAAACACAGTGCTACAGTTGCAGTGAAACTTGAATACAATGGAGCGCATGTACAAGATTCAGTGCTGTGGAATGTGTAGGAACAGACGTCACGTCGGCCTAGGAAAGCGTGTGATGGCCCGACTGATGTGAAAGAGACAGTGTGTCGTACACAATTAGAAGGTGGCCTGTTTTTAGCGAGGATCTCCTATTACACTGCCTCTAGGCAAAAATCCTACATCTCAGGGGAAAGTCGGAAGAATGGAAAAGACGCTCAGGAAGGAGATAACGTCATTTCATGAGGGTTTGGAAGAGGTTAAAGGATGGCGCTGTGTCTTCCATGTTTGCAGATCAATAGAATATAACATTTTATTTTAGAACTATGTGCCAGTCTAGTAGGGTTGGAAGTCTCACTGGCAGACACCATACATGAAATCACAAGATCTTAAACTAAAGAACCTCTCAACACTCAACCTCTCAAGAGCTGTCTCTCTTGAGATTGTACCAGTGAGTTGGGCTGGGTGGAAGGATCCAGATGATGCCATTGAATCCGTTGTAGCTTAGACAGTAAACACACTGGGATCTGTATATTCATGCTTTTCTCAGACCATGTGTCTCATTCTCAGGGCCTCATCAATGTTTGCTGTCTGCGTGCTGTTTCTGTGTCATTATTTTGACTCTCCGCGGTTGAACGGGTGGCATGGAAAGCAGCAGCCTCTTCCTCGCAGGAGTAAAGGGAACAGTGCTGTCCCATGATGAGTCAGTGAGGCCTGCTTCTATCGCGGCATCCAAATGTAAACAAGGCATGTCACACACACACAAAGACACACACACACTCACACACACACACACACACACACACACACACACACAAAGAGTTCCACACTGTAATTTAGCCAGATTGATCTTTATGCTAAATTACGCTATTTTTATCCCACGGAATAACCCACTGCTGAATCATGTTTAGAATTATAGCATTGCCGCTTGTACAGTTCCAGGTTCCTCTGCTCAATCTTTTATTTCAGTTATTGTCTGTGCAGAGTTTCTCTGCATGTTCTCCCTCTGTCCATGTTCCTCCTCTATGTTCTCCAGGTTCTTCCTACATCAAAAAAACATGACAATTGCTGGAATAGGTGCAATAAATGTGCCTCTGTTGTTAATGAGTGTGTAAATGTGTGTGCGTGACTCCCTGTCATGGAGTCTATTCCCACTTCTGGTGTTCCCTGGAAAGACTCCAGATCCACCGTAACCACAAAGATGATTAATCGTAGATCATTAAGTGTTAAAATGACCTACTATGCCATCATTTTACATCAAGGGAATGCCTATGGGTCTGTAACAATGTCTGTTCATTTTTCCCATATTTTCCCTGCTAAGAGGTTGTCATTTTATGGTTATAAAGCAAGGAGCGAGTGTAATGGAAGTGTTGTGTGTGTTCATCACAAGACAAAAGCATTCTTCTGCTAAAAAGCCTTTATTTTTCTTCACATTTCAGTCCAAATGCCTCTCGTTTACCTATTTATTTACCCTTCTGAAATCAAAGACATATGGGTCTTTAAAAGCAAGGGGGAAGCAAGGATCTTTGGAGGATCTTTGGATAAATGCCCTTAGATAAGTGGACACAAAGACACAAAAGAACAAAAGCAGCTGAGGCTGGGAGTGCTCCATCACCAAGGGTCACTGTTATCTTATCCAGGAGAAAGAGGAGAAAGACACATTGACACCTCTGCGCGTCACGCTCTTAATTCCTCCATCACTGCACTCCCTCTCTTTTTTCTTGCTCTCTTTCTCCATTCCGCTCTCTCTCCCTCTCTCTCCTCTCTCTCCTCTCTCTTTTCATTGAAACAATGATAAGACCGCCGACAGAGGCCTTCTGATAAGACATTCATTCCTTCACCAGTGGAAAGTGTTAGCTGTTAACAGGTATTCACATCACTTGACCTTAGTCTGCAAGGCCGGAGGATCTTTCAGCAGGATTATTTATATTCGAGTCACTTTACTCTTGCTCGAGTTGGTTAAGCGTGTTCTTTATTAAGAGGTACAGTGTTTTGGCTAACAGGGTCATTGCTAACCTTATACTTCTTAACCTTAGCTAGAGAGATGTAGCGTTGACACGTAGTACTTTACCGCTGTTATTATGGACTTACTCTCATTCTAAAACTGATGTTAATGCATTTAACTCACACAATAGTGATACTTTGGTGAATTAGTAAGGCGACCATAAGACTAAGCTATATGCAAAACAATTTCTCAAGCCTACCAACTCTTATTTTCCCAAATCCCATTCATCGTCTTCATTCTCTTTTGAGGCCAGTTCTCTAAACACAATGCAGCTACTCGCTAGAGCCAAAGAGCGGCCAGTACTGACTTCTCAGATCTGCGCTACGCCACATTTGAGCTGGGCCTCTGCCAAAACCAGAAAGACTACTTGACAATTTGAAAACAGCGGCGTCCTCTGGGCTATTCTCCACAATCTAGAAATGTGCCTGGCAACTGCACATGCAATTAAAATGAAGGGAAAATCTCCCAAACATAGTTGCAAAATAGTACAAGAGACTCTTCCATGGAATGCAATTAGTGCTTAGCCATTTTCCCATGCATCATGTGCACCATTTGTGATCATATTTTTATGTTTTATGTTGTTTTTGTTGAAGTATGCCACCAAAAATAATAGTACTACCAATGACACCTAAGAGACCAAAGCCCCCAACTGGAAGAAATGTAACAAAAGCCACCCCAACTAGCATCAGTGTACAAATAATGACTATAATGATGTTTTTTAAACTGGATTTAATGTTTAATTTAAAATCCAGCCTGAAAGACATGTGTCTTAGGCTGCTTTGGGTCTCTAAATAATTATACAACACTTCCTGTAGCTGCCCACATCAGATTTAAAACACTGATGCTTACCTATATAGCCGAAAATGAACCAACAGCCAATTATCTCAAAGCACTTATCACACCTTGTACTACACCGTGCTCCATACAATGCTTTAGTACAGCTCAATCGATACCACCATCTCTCAGGGTACAAAGAACATATACATCATGATTCTTCTCTCTTTTGGCAACATAGGTGGTGGAATAAACTTCCTCATGATGTCTGAACTGCTGAGTCATCGCCAGTCTTCAAACCATGTCTAAAGACCACCCTTTTCCTGATGTAATAATACAACCTGATATAATATATATATATATATATATATATATATATATATATATATATATATATATATATATATATATATACACACATATATATACACATATATATAATATAATAAAATACATATCCTTTAATACTTAAACTAGCTTAAAAGAAAAGAAAAAATTAAGTGTTTTTTTTTTAATTTTTTTTTTTTTATGTATTTTCTCCCAATAGTTGGTGGTTTGTACTGTAGACATTGGTATTCTTAGTCTGTGACCTAGTGAACTAGTATTGATGAATTCATTTATAGAGACATTTTAAATCTCTCTGGATAACCAAATTCCATAAATGTAAATGTAAATTGGCCGTAGTGGGTGCTATGATATCAATATCATCAATATCAATGCATGCATTTGATTCAAAATCAAATTTTATTTGTCACATACACAAAAAATGTAATGAAATGGTTTTTACAACCGTGCTTGATAGAAAAATATCCAATTTCACTTAGGTACAGAAAAAAGTAAGGAAATAATAATAAGATAAAATGTAGGTACAATTTAAAGAAAAAATAATTATATAAAATCTAGGGTTAGTAACTGAATATGGTACAGTGAACCAGGCTAAACCAGGCTTCAGGTTGGGGGAAGCAAAAAACAATAAGAGATGCCAGCCAGCTGAGCCCTGGAAGGCACACACTGGATCTATAATGCAGTACAGCCAAGCCAGAGCAATAACAACAGAATAAAATCCTTTGGACAAGTGCCTGAGCTTAAAAACAGATCAAGGCAGGACATGACCCCTGCTTCCCTTGATTAAAGTGTTTGAAGTCACTGTTTGTCCTGACTAATATCTGATCACATCCGAAGAACATGGCGTGATGTCTGGTGCCTGAGGTTTATAAATAAAACTGTCCCAGTCATCATCCTCCCACCAGCATTACTGTGCCTGAAGAGTCACGGTGGTCTTGCAGTACATTACTGTTTTTTTTTTGTTTGCTTGTTTAGTTCTAATCCATAAAATCACATTAATTTGTGCAACATGAGCACCAGCTTTAATCAAATCAATCAACTTTATTGTCATTATACGGAGCTACGTCAATGCAACACTAAACACACTGTAAGGCAGTGATAAAAAGTGCAGAATATAATACACACTGAATTACTGTAAGTAAAGCAGTAAACATTACGACATTATGACACTGGCTGAAAGTGGCTTTCTTTTTTACCAGGCTTTAGGTTTATAGAGTAGAAGTCTGCACTGCTAATTGAGCCCAGCTTTAGATCTGGTGCTCATGATTTGAGCTTATTGACCTCATGTGGATGTGTGTGTGTGCGTGAGTATGTGTGTCAGAGTGAGGGAGTGGGCAATCCACAATACACTGGCCTTTGCTGGTCGAGACAGCTCTCCTGCTCTTGTTCCACTAATCGATCAGCAGATCACCGTAACGAGTGGCTCTGAATGGAATGGTTGGGCCCATCCCCTCCTCCCCGTGTCATCCGTCTTGTCCTACAAGATGCCTCACACCCAGTGATGGCATGGAAGACTGCCTATGTCAGCCCACAGAAAAAATCTCTCTCTCTCTCTCTCTGCATCAGTGGAAGAATGGCAAAAAAGAGGACAACAAAGTGGCAGATTCTTCACATAGCTTCCTATTTTCATGCACTACTGCCAGCAGAGAAATGAGTGTCCCCCTCCTTTGGCACCCAGCCAGATATCTCATTGCCCCTCTAACCTTTTATCTGTATTCAAAGGTAGCCCTATACCTACTATTCATCAAAGGAGTTCACATGTGACCACCTTGCAACCTAATGCCAGTTTTTTCTTTTTTTTTTTTGTTATTTTTGGGTTTTTTTTTTTTTTTTTGTTCTCACAGGTCGACTGCAGAGCACAGAGTACTACGCTATCTTAAAACCAGCAACCAAAGAACATTAAATTAAATTAGAACAGTAACATTTAATTAAGTCACAGCTTTAAGCTACTGCTTGGTTAATGAACTCCACACTTTTCTTCGCAGTCACAGTTATAAGCAGTAGCTTATGAGATGCTAATCCAGTGGCTTAAATAAGACTGCATGTTTCAGACCAAAATGAAATGTAATATTACTCACATCACTTATTTTAAAATACAATTGCATGTGTATCCTTAATATTTTAGGTGATGGGTAGAATATGTGAATAAGCGCTAGTTGTATAGACAGTACAATATGACTAAAAATATATAATTATATATGTTGTGTATATTTTAAATGTGTGTGTTATGTACAATGTATGTACAACAGTAACCAAGATATATACAGTGTATGTACAGATAATATATATATATATATATATATATATATATATATATATATATATATATATATATATATATATATATATATATATATAAATGGATGGTAATTAGGGTAAGCAATGAATATACAGTTATATACATTTACAATTATGTAGAGATGTAACAAAATGTACAGGGTGGAGAAGAACATCATGGTGATTACAGACAGTGAAGTATTACTGAAGTATTAGTGAGACATCAAGGTCCTAGTGGTGTAGTGTAGAGTTCAGGATAGGTTTATGGATGTGGGGTAATAAAAACACTTACATTACTAGTATTACTTTCTTATATATTTTTTAATGTCTCCAAGTGTTTTCTTCCTCTCATAGCAAATCAGTTTGCCTAGTGGTAACAAATTACTTAGGTAAAATAGGAATAAATCACATTTTTTTTTCACTTTTCTTATTTTTTTCACATCATACTTTTAAATCTTCCACAAAAATTACAATAGAAATGCAGATTGTCGTGTTACAGAGAAAATGAGAAGACTCAGTGAGAAAACCTTAATAAGAGTAACAAATCTCTGACACTGGAGACTCCTTCGGTAAACGTTAAATAAACATCTCCTCATAAAAAATGTCATATCAACTATTAGATTATATTCTTTGTTGAACAGCATCTAGGTTTGGTCAGAATCTAATCAACGCATTTTGACGAATCAGATTCGAGAAATCAAGAAAAAAGTAGGATAATAAAATGTCAGGGGGGCACGGTGGCTTAGTGGTTAGCACGTTCGCCTCACACCTCCAGGGTTGGGGGTTCGATTCCCGCCTCCACCTTGTGTGTGTGGAGTTTGCATGTTCTCCCCGTCCCTCGGGGGTTTCCTCCGGGTACTCCGGTTTCCTCGCCCGGTCCAAAGACATGCATGGTAGGTTGATTGGCATCTCTGGAAAAATTGTCCGTAGTGTGTGATTGCGTGAGTGAATGTGAGTGTGTGTGTGCCCTGCGATGGGTTGGCACGCCGTCCAGGGTGTATCCTGCCTTGATGCCCGATGACGCCTGAGATAGGCACAGGCTCCCCGTGACCCGAGGTAGTTCGGATAAGCGGTAGAAGATGAATGAATGAATGAATGAATAAAATGTCACTTTTTTCTATTTTTAAGTATGTGCTAACTACAGTAGAAGCAAATATCTATTATGTCTATTATATTGTATAAATGGACAGCAGAGTGTGAAAATATAATAGAAATGTTGTTAGATATTGCGAGGAAGCTGTGAGTTTTTTAATCAGTTTGTAGCTGAATAAATCACAAAGTTTGGGTGGAGGGATTAAGATGAGAAACAGTTTCTAGGCTTTGAAGCAGCTGAACTACAGAACAAACCAACATGCAGTCAAAATTGTCAGACTATTACGAACTTCATGTGAGTTTTCAGAGGCTTTGGAAAACACGTTGATTATATTGCAGTCAGTTTGTTGGTGTTCAGCTTGTTCTCCTGGCCAGAGAGTGTTAACGAAGCGAGCAAAGTGGTGAAACAAGGAAGGATGTAGCAGTTGATCAGCTGGCCTGATAACACGTGTGTGTGTTTAGCATGCACTCAGGACACTTTGATGTAAACAGCCACCAGTTCACCCCTATAGGCACGAGCTGGGTCATTTCATGTTGAGTGCACTCGGCCACTTGTTGCTCAGGGGCATTGTCAAACATCTCTGTGTACTGTTTAAGGAAGCTGAAACATTGAGGTGCACATGTGGGGGATTGATTTGTTGGGACACTTTTAAGGTCCAGACTCTTTAGGTTCTTTGAGAGGACAATAGATGGTAATTAATAATGCTGGTAGTCTGTGTTTCCTGTCATGTTTGGAACACAGGTAGCGTTTATTTAAAGATCAGTGACCTCTCTGTCTAATCTGTAGGTGAACTTGTATATCATGGAGCATCATGTTACATAATGAACATCACGGTCCCTATGAGATAAACGACAGTTTATCTAGATTTCAGAAATCAGTTCTATTTGTGTGTGTGATGTAGCTTTGTATTTAAAAAGTTATAAAGCCATTGATCCATGGTCCAGCCACTATTCCAGAAAATCTTCTAGACTTAAGCAAGATTTTTCAGGTTCTGAAAGTAAGCTTGTCGTATAGAGTGAAGCCACCCGGGAATATGTGTTTGTCTGTATCTGTTTGCATTATTGTCAAGCTTTATTCATGTTTTTATTTTTTTTATCAACAGGATGTGCATTAATAGGAAAATAATCAATAGCATGGTCGTATAATGGGCCCAATGCAAGCTTCTTTATTTGTACCAGCCCAAAGTTTCTAATTTTCTGTAGCAGCATGTCCAGAGTTCATGTCCTTATACTTTTAATACCACAGCTGTTTGCCCTAGATTACAATTTTTTATTAAATAATATTATCACATTGTACTTTATAACCACTTACATGTAATGGAAAGTGTTTGCTCCTGTTATCACTTATATTATAGCAGCTATAGAAAGACATTTCCTTACCAATCTCAAGTTCTCAAATACAACGATTATATGATTTTCCATGTTGAATACCAACACGTCTTTTTCATCCACGTTAATAGTAGGAGAACCCACAATACAAGTCCCAGAGCATGAGCTGTTCCCGCAGATGCGATAACGTACATCATAAATGTTGTTTAGAAACCATATACATAAACCAAACAATTATAAGATGGTATTGTTATATAAGTGCTTGCTGAAATGAGTATTAATTAAGAATCCTGCAAGAGCACCAGTGCAAATTGTTGCGTAATCTGCAGTTAACTTGCTCATGTCGGCTAAGAGCAGCTTTCAGTCTTTTTGCCAGTATAACAGCAGGGCTAATCCCACAGCCATTATTATGCATACTGATCACCTCTCCCTGCCTGTCATCCATCAAGAGGGATAGAGAGAGAGGGAGACGAGGAAGGTCTGCACTGACAGACGGCAGAAGAGCTCATTCCTCAGTGGACGCAGCTGGTAATGAGGTGGCAAATTTGTGTTTTAAAGCCAGGCGGAGAGGAATCCCACGGAGACCCCCACTCACACGTCCACGGCGTTAAAGACACAGGCCGGCCTGAGGGCCAAGCTCGAGACAGCCTCTCGGTCCCTCCCTCTGGAGAACAACAGCCTTGTATCCTTTTTATTGATCATTCTGGAAAGCTTTTCACTGACCTGTCATTTCCTCTGAGATGCTGAGAGATTGTTGCGCTTCCTTTAGGAGCCAAATTTGTGAATAAGACACATCTGCAAACACTGATCTAAATTCCATGAAGATTTCTGTGAAGACTGATTTTAACTTTGACGAGAGATTATTGATTGCGTGAAAGAACCTGAGCCAATTATATTCAACTTTTTTTTGTAAAGAATTCTCTAAAACTTTTGTTCATTGGTACTAAATAGGTCATTTAATGTCAAGCAAGCAATGAAATCCAGCAAGCAAACAAATATTATATTTTATTCCAACACACTGATAAATTCTCGTATCATCTAATATCTAGTACTGATTCATTTTCTATAAAAGCAGGTCTGACAGAAGTTACAACTATAAATGAAATCACAGGTTGACTCACTGATTATTATAAAATTATTAGTTATTGATTCTCACTTGTATGTATATGATAAAGTTTTCTGTAAGCTGGTGCTTAGTTAACAATTATGGAAGGGGTCTCCAGTGTAGGTGCTTTGAAACAGTCGGTAAGTTTTCTGTCACAAGTCTTGACATTTCTGTCTATTTAATTTAAAGAGAGTGAAACTCATGGATGGTGGCTGGTGATGGAAAGACGGGATAACTAGAACTCACTTCCACAACAATTATAAATGAATAAAAAATACTATTAATGTTCATTAATAAATAAATAGCATTTAATTATTGGCATATCAATACAATATAAGATGAAACTCTTATTCGTTTTATACCTTACTTAACCATAAAGGTTAGAAAGATCAGAAAAAAGAAACCGGTACAGTCTTTTAGACAAACTGGCAGATTCAAGCAGGATTTAAAAACGCTTAGTAAGCCAGTAATTCCATGACTAGGGCTAACCTTGAAATTCAAGCAACGTTTGCTTTAGCTGGATCCATTATAATCGTGAAAAAACATTTTATCCTGCCCAAACAGGGTGATTTTTATGTTCCACTCATCATCCCTTTAGACAGACAATCACTGGAGATTGCATTGTACATGAACAATAAACAAGTCAGCCTTGCAAGTAACACAAAGCCTTGTTAGATAATACACACATTTAACAGCTAAGACATACCCGGGGGGTTTATGAGTTTTGTGTATAGTAAATTCTCCAAAAAATCACTTTAACCTTTCATTATGTGATTAAGAGGCTTGCCTTGATCCCTCTTCAATTGAGTTGTCTCGTTCATTCTGGGGCTGTAGATTTGAATCAGTGTGATTTATAAGTAGAATTTAGTAAGGTCACAATTTTATGCCATAGGTTTTTTATTCTACAGAGATTTGGTAGATAATGGTGCACACATTGTATTGATTATGACCAGTACATGAATTTCTGGTAACAGATCGGATGATTACTGTATATGAGATAAATACTTCAATCATTAGTCCTTTTTCTTGTAAGTTGAATAATAGCAAGCTCGTAATCATGCACAGGCATCAGATACTTTACGAGAGGGAGAGAGAATAGACATGGTGACATGAGTTATTGTTAAAGTATGCCCATTAGAGCTGGGCAAAGAACACAGAGTCATACCACATGGTGCATTTTGTACTTACAAGAGGTACAAAAGTGAGATGTGAGTGTTTGTGAGAAGAAAGAAAGACAGAAAGAAAGAAAGAAAGAAAGAAAGAAAGAAAGAAAGAAAGAAAGAAAAAAGAAAGAAAGAGAAGTTCACAGTGAAGGGAAGAGAGGAAGGGAAGAAGGCAGCACGCACACGTGTGTGTTGAGACAGAGGCTAGAGGTGGGCGACTCCTGGCTCTTGGTATTAAAAACGTTGTCATTAAGAATAAACACCCTGTCTGGGTCTGATTGAATGTATGAGGCTTCAAACAGGACTCCCTAATTGTTATTATTGCTCAATGGGGCCACTAGAGCAAGGAAAAATCAAAGCAGTCAGGCGGTGGTTGAATGCAAGGTGCCTGCATAAATGGGAGATCGGCCCAGCGTCTGAGGAGATGGGTGCAAAGGGGGCACCCTATGATGTCACTCGGCCCCCAGTGAGCTTTCTCATGGGAAAAGTAACACTCCTGCTTTGCTCGCCATAAAAGAGGGAAAAGGAGCCATAACAGTAACAAGCGCAACCAGTATGGCCGTTTGATGTGCCCACGTTATCTGTCTCCTTAGCTTTTTTGTATCCCATTCAGAGCATAAATGTGATCATTGAAGTGGGCCGCTCCGTCCTTGCTGAGCACAAAAGTCTCTTGCTAATTGCTGCCACATCAAATAAGCAGGAGCAACTCCGAATGGGAGCCTTCTAACTGCTGAAAAAAATGGACCATTACTTAAAGCTGGTTAGAGAGGGTTTTTTTGTGATTTCCCATCTAAGATTAAGGTTGGTGGCTTTGGGGAGGTGGTGGTGGGGCAGCAGAAGGGAAGGGGGGGGTTATCTCACAGGAAAGACCTCTTCACAGATTAGTTCTGCATCGGCAGCCATTTGCTATTTGATTCGGCAGCGACCAATCCAGTAGCTGCCCCCTCATTGTCTTCTTGCGACGAGCAGGAACAGTGGCCGGCAAGCAGGAAACAAAAGATAGCACCAACAGAACCTAGTGTGTGTTTTCAAAGTGTAACTCTTCTCCTTACCGTCACGGCCCAGTGATATGAGTGTCTTGGGGCCCTGAGCCACACCACACAGAGCGAGAAAAAGCTGTCAATTCATGGGCCCTTTCAAAGGCACATCACTTTTGTACAAACAGGGCCTGAAAGTCACAGTCCATATACTCCTCAAAGCATACTCCCAGTTAAATAGCCATTGACTAGCATTGGATCAAATGTGATTTGTTTGGACCCCCCAACCACCCCCAGCCTTCTTTTTGACCCTTGGCATTCTTGTTTTCCAATTGTGTCGTTTTTGTTGAGCACAGAGGTTCTGTTGAAAAGGGGGGACTCATGGGGGAAGGGGAAAAGGACCCTCTCTTGGGCTAGGAACAGGCTTGTGGACTGTTCTTTGGGTCACTCATTGGATCTTGTCAAGGTCGTGACCTGACAGAGCCCATCAGTGGTCATAGAGAGAATGGTTGCACCTTTATCCATGTTACATGGTTAGAATTGCCATTACTTTGAAAGCAGGAAGGCAAACAATCTGGTGTATACAATCCAGTTCATCGTGGCCTTATGGCGGTGACCCATGCTACAGTGTCACTCACAGGTAAGTAAGTTGTTGTATAGTGGGGAAAGAGTGGACAAGAGGTAGTACCATAAATTACTTAAAGACATTTCCACTCAGCAAGTCTGTGATGACACTTGGGGAAAAAATTAGGCTCTGCAAATAGAGAATGTCTTCAATAACTATGTCTAACCACAAATAACATGTATACTCATGGAGAGACAGAAAACAGTGCCACTGGTTGTTATAGAGATCTGAGGGCGAGCATCCACTATTCAAGCATGGTGATAAACTGCCAGCTTCAGCTGGTTTATCTGGAGGGGTGTGTGGGGAGAGGGAGATCTCATTTTTTCCCCAATGAAATGCCACCCTAAATATAAGTACTGTAAAAATTTGAATGATGCCTTCCCGAGATAAAATTTCGGCCTCCTATTGCAAGAAATATTTAAACTAAAATGTGTTTTTATGGACTAATTAATTGTTCTTAGCTTAATTAGGGGGAACCCTTTACTTAAAACCTATATGGAGTGTAGCATAGTATTGGAAATTTACTAATATCAAAGACCTTTCTTGTTTTTAATGCCTCACATGTGTGGGTAGTGAGGGCTCAGTGTTTACTGTTCAGAATGTTGCCCAAGCTGCCACATTTGAGCTGGAGCTGTTAACCCTCAAATACTCAGTTGTAAGTGTAAAGCATCAACTAAATGTAAAATGTAAATGCTAAAACTGGTCTGGCATTTTTTGGCCAGAAAGGCCAATCAGGTCAATCTTGCTTGCAACCAGCTCACTCAGATAGCCATAATCATAATCATAATCCTACAAATCATGGGCAGTGTGTGACAAGACAGGACCAAAAGCATGCAGGCAGGCCCCCACGTCTAAAAATATGCCATGCAGGGCTCGAAGGCCCTGTCAGAAGGGCACGATGTTTGCCGGTGTGAGGCTGACAGCTCTAAAAATAATAATTATTTTAGTACCGGAGAAGACCGAAGTTATCCTTGCTTGCCATGACCTTGTGCTCAAATGAGTTCAGACCATTTAACCACAAGTACTTGTGATATGATGAGGTTTAATCATGCAAGCCAAGTAAAACTAAACCTGGGAAGCCAGAAGACTTCATTGGCCTTTCTGTGATTATTCGTCCCTGTCACCTGTTTTCCACTACACTTCACGAGGACATGGAGTCCCTTACTCTCTTGAACTCAATAAGACGCAGCGTGTCTCCAGAGTTCCTGATCAGGATTAGAAGTGATAATCTCTTTGTTTAGAGCAGGCTTTGTCATCTGATTTGGGAGTTTCTGAGGACAAAAAGCAAAGAGGGTTGTCAGGATGAGGAGAGTGGCCTTTTGTCACAGTAATGGGAAAATCCGGATTTACCCCTAGCTGTAAAAATGTTTACTCAGTGCTGTAAAGAGTGAATCCCTGTGTTTGTGCCTATTGAGTGTAGAGGACACAGACGTAGTACAGTGGCATACAGTCACCACTGCAGAAGGGTTTAATTGTTTTTTTAGACATAGACATGGCATGTGGGAGAACACTAATTTTGCAGTCATTTTTATCACTCTCCATTTTCCAAGATTACATGATACCTGTCATCATTCTTCAGACCTCCTACAAAGCTTTGTATAAAAGGGTTTATTAGTTATATTTGTTGTTGTGCAAAAGAAAATATAACAAGCAACTGTGCTCCCCTGCAGAACATAAGTATTATATTCACCAAAGAAAGAGGGTCTGACCTCAATTTAAAGACTTTTGGAGGTATTACCTGGGAAAGCAGTGGAGGGTTTGTTGGACAAGACCACCATGCAGCATATTGGCCCCCAGCAGTCTGCTAGAACTATTGGAAAGTGGTAGGGGGCCATATTCTCCTCCAGCTTGGGAGTTAGTGCTCAGCCACCAGGAGGGAGGCCCGACCACAGAGAGGAAAAACTGTCCCAAATCCCCTAACACTAGCCCTCACAGCTGGTTAGAAGTGCTGAGACAGTGACTGAAAAGCAAGCTGAAGCCAGCCTGCACCAACTCCCCCAATCATTCAGTTTCCCTCCCCAAGCCCCATTCAGACAGACAGACAGAGAGAGAGAGAGAGAGAGAGAGAGAGAGAGAGAGAGAGAGAGAGAGAGAGAGAGAGAGAGAGAGAGAGAGAGTGTAAAGAAAGGCTAAATGAGAAATTAAATGAGTTATGGGTTAGCAAATGTATGTTAAGAGCAGCACTGATACAAATACTGGACAACATTCCCATAAACATCTGGAAATGTATTCTATTTTTTGTCCATATTTTGATTCACTGGCCACTGATTTCCCAAAAATGCATAGACACTTAACTTGGTTGGTTGCCACAATGTCACTATAAACTAAGAGCAAAGCTTATATAAGAGGACAAGCTGTCAAAATGTATCATTGTGCTCATCTATCAGACCCCAACAAGCAAAGAATGCCTTGTATTGTTGTACATAAACTGTCAACCAATAGAGATTTTCAAATGATGTTTATTGAGTGGGAGAGAAAAATATTGGAAGACTTTTATGGTTATGGCAAGCGATTTTTCCAGCAAAGAGCATCTTTCTTTCATGGATGACCTGCTGATGATTATGGTAAAATATTCAACATCCAGTGACACAAAAAGGGTTTGACAACAAGGATGGGGTAAAAGTGAAGGGGGTAGCAAAAATGTTTGTGGACACCTGTCTATCTTGTACATATGTAAGCCTTCCACAAGACACAAAAATTGTACAAGGAAAGTCTTTGTATGCTGATATATTGCAATTTTCCTGGAACTAAGAGCTCCAGTCTTGTTCCACCATGACAATTTTATTTATTTTATTTTTTTATTATTATACCTTTATTTAACCAGGGATAAAATCACATTGAGATAAATATCTCATTTACAAGTGAGCCCTGGCCAAGGTAGCAGCACACAATAGACAACATAAAACAAATTAAGTACATAGAACAATAATCACAACACACACATTTCCAACAACAATAAAACAAGATTAAAACAAAATTAAGAACAAGTGCAGACAGTTTGGAATCTTCGGTTGAGATACAGTGCAGCTTAAACTCATTCACTGAGATAAGTACACTCAATTTCAATGATCTTTGAATCTCATTCCAAGCAGTTGATGCACTATAAGTAAAAGCAGTTTCTCCAAACTCTGTCTTCATTAAGGGAACATTTAAAAGAATATATCTACTTGAACGCAGATTATGCCCTTGACTACTGACAGTTAGTAGACTATTTATGTAAAGAGGAAGCTGGCCAACTATGGCTTTGTACACTAATATAAGCCAATGCTTGTATCTTCTTAAGTGAAGCGAAGGCCAACCTATCATTTCATACAGTGCACAGTGATGAGTATAATGATTGGTACGAGTTATAAATCTTAAAGCAGAATGATAAATAGAGTCCAATGATTGTAAAAGAGCCTTAGTGGTGTTTCTGTAAAAAAACATCTCCATAATCTAAGACAGTTAAGAAGGTAGCTTCCACCAACTTTCTCTTTGCTGACTGTGAAAAACAAGTACTATTTCGAAAGTAAAACCCCAGTTGTAACCTTAGCTTAGGCAACAAATGTTTAACATGTAGCTTAAATGATAAGTCCTCTTCCAACACAAAACCTAGATATTTATAGGAGGAAACTAGCTCTATAGAATTACCCTGTAGAGTGTAAAACAATACCCCTGTTTGCACAAAGCAGAGCTCCATGAAGACCTGCTTTGCCAAGTTTGGTGTGGAGGAACCCAAGTGTCCTGCACAGAACCCAGACCTCAACCCCACTCAACACCTTAGGGATGAACAGGAACACTGACTGTACCCTAGGTCTTTTTGTTTGACATCAGTGCCTGACCTTAATAATGCTCTTGTCGCTGAATGGACAAAACCCCACAGCCACATTCCAAAATGTAGTGGCCTTTTCAGAAGAGTGGAGGCTAATATAACTACAAAGGGGTATTAAATGCAGAAGATGGTCACCGTGATCTTTTTATTGCAATAAAATAGTCAATTTCCACAAAGAAAAATAAAGTGTCTGTAATATACAATATAATACAGAGGATCATCTCTGTTCTAAAATATATTGCAAGCATTAAAAGAAAAAGAGCTGTGAATAATGGTGTGAAGAATATCTGTGCATAATGGTGACCTTGTTTCTCACATAAAGGCTATGAAAAACATATAAATAAATAAAATAAATAAATATACAGTATATATAAATTTACCTGCTGTATCGAGCATAGGTATGCGTATGTGACTGTATGTTGTAAGGGTGTAAATTGTCCAATATGAACATTATTGACCAATATGAATGTTATTCTAAAAAAAACTTTTGCATTAGGTTCTTGAATTAATAGTATTAATGTTGCATTTCTGTACAAAAGTCTATAAACTGCAGAGAGATGCTACTGGAGTCGACATAAACTTACAGTGCACAAGAGAAGGGAGGAGAATGGATAAGGATTCTCAAAAGGCATGCTAAGGGTTAAAGGTTCCCCTTGGAGGACATCTAAGCTGAAGGATTTCTCAGTGTCGATAATTTGTCTAGAATAACTGCTGTGAACGGCTTGCCTTTTAAAAAATGGGTGGTGGGGTGGGGGGTCGGACTGGGGCTTGAAAAAGAAAACCCTTGGGCCAAACCCACATTGCTGTAGGTCTATGGCGAAGTAGCACTCGAGTATGCTCAAAGGGCTCTTGCTGTCAGAATGGAATTTGGAGTGACCACAAAACAGTTGTCCAGCTCATGAATGTCTCTCCTGCTTGGGATAGATGGAGATATGTTCATAGGTTTCATCTATCTTTATTAAATTTCCAAAGATTCCAGGAAGGTCCATTTTGTACACATTTGTGAGTCACGACTGTCCACAGAGTCTCAGATTTATTCATATGACAAAATAAATCACCAAAGATATTCACATAAATATAATACATTTTTTAATTAATTTCCAAAAAGATTCTAAAGTTACACAATCTCTACATAAACGTAAATAGGCGTACAGATTTTGCATCACACACAACAGTTAAAAAGCATTCATACAAACAAGATGAAGTGCACTTGATCAACCTGTTTAATAGATAAATCATACCTCCATGGTGCGTTTTTGTAGTGGAGCTTTACATACAATCCTGTGGTCCAGTCCACATCTTTTTCAGGCAGTTTGATAAAATCATGCATGCACATTCATATAATAACCTACAAAAATAATAAGCTACACTCTTTCCTATTGATGGTGAGTTCTTTCCATCACTATCCTAATAATTAACTAGGTCATACTGAGAACTTAGACTGCAGTTCATGCTGACATCTAGTGGTTCATGAAGTCACCAGTTGCTGGTGCATCAAAAGTTCTGAAATTAAGAATTAAGATAAGTACAAAGTTTTGCGATATATAAATTAATACATTGAAAAAACAACAACACAGAAATAAGTTAAATATTCATAAGAATTAATGAATAATATTCAGCAGAGAGCAACTTTCTTCCATGGATGACATCTCATTTAATGTGTTTGACTAATGAATTATACCAGAGTATAAATTGTAGTATTGTATTTATACCATAGTGATGACTCTGGCTGATCAGAAGGTGTTGATTAATTACCCAAATCAGTAGGAGGTAAATTTCTATCAATGTATTTTTTCTAGTTAACATCTATAAAAAGGAGCTGTATTGTCAGAGCTGTATAAAATTTAATTCAAATGAATTTTATTTGTAAAACGCTTCTAAAAATGGGAATCTTCGTAAAACTGCTTACAGAAATATACTGTATAAATCCAGATATATGTTTTAAATATATTACATTTATAAAATTCTGTAAATTATCCACCACAGGAAAGTCTTCAAGACACAGGAGTTTGTGCCTCCCGGTTTCTCTGTAACATGACAAGCAGTGTTTTCCTGTCTTATTAGCTTCAGGTCGGACAGGAAAAAGAGGCTTGTCAAGGGAGGGAAGGACTGTTTATATCTGCTATAATGTAATTGATAACAGGAACTAACTTGCCTCAGAGATGTTCCATAACATGGAATGTAACTATAAACAGAACAATTTCATTTATTCATCATTAGCAACTGGTTTATCCTTGTCAGGTTCGTGGTGGATCTAGAGCCAGTTGTGGGAACACTGGGCATGAGGTAGGAATATACCCTGTACATCAATCAGTAATGTGTTCTTCATTAATTCATATGTTATTGTCATTGCCAAATTACTGTAGATATAAGGTACAGTTTCTGTGATGTTCTCATGCTGTTATTGGATAATAATACATTTCAGAATGGTAACTTCCAGTCAAGTAAAGTCAAAATGTCTCTGCTTAAACATGATGTTAAATATTTCACAGTAGTATCACCAGACAGTCGTACATTTAAAACAATATACAAGTGACAAGCATCAGACGTCTTAAGAACTTGAAATTAATCCAAATTTAGTGTTAAATCATAATAAATGCCTCAAGATTTAAATAATAATAATCCTATAAAAAAAAAAATAATAAAAAATTAGGACATTGTGCTCACATTAAAATCGGTGCACATGAGCTTCCTCAACTCTATTTGGTCTTTAGGTCAATACGCCCATGTTGTAATTGCAATGACTTTTGAACTTGGCAACCTTGTAGCAGCCATGTGCCAGTGTTAGCTCAGCTGCTCAAAACGTGCAGGACGGGTCCCTAACGTGACAATGCTGAACATGCACAGTGTCACCACATGTTGTATTAAAAATCTGTATAATCATTTGAAGACTTGCAAAGCTGGACTTTGTAAACAGCAAACTGAGGGGGTGGTGGTGGGTGTTGAGCAGATAAGGATCTGTTGGATGTGATGGATAATATGTTAATATTAGTCTGCAGCTCAGATTGGTGCTAGTGTGTCTATGGTTAAACCATTGAGGTCAAAAGATGTAGCATGGAAGTAAATGAGAGCTTTTCTTGTGTTTTACATGTTTTTAAAGAGGAGTATATTAGATTTTAAATGATTAACATTTAAAAAATAAATCTTGCAGCAACATTCGTGCTTGCACGTGTGGGAAATGTAATGAGAAATTATACTTAAAATGAAAATATAGCTGCGGTAAAACCAAGTTTACATATAATATTTCTCTAATATTAAAAATGTAAAAAAGAAATGTTTTTAGCTAATGAAATTAACCAGGTCACAATATTATGAATTTATTTTTCAACATTGATTTGTGTTCTACACTGATCAATTTAATTGTATCAAGTGTAATGTAAAGAAAGTCCAAATAGGTAATAGGCAAATAAAATGCATTATAGCCGAATCGTGTAGTGCGACATATTGGCTGAAGGAGAAAAGAAGAGACCTTTGAGATTTGAAGGTATAAACAAATACAAGGAGTAAAAAAGTAGTAATTTTTGTTCCTCAGTAAAAATTTGTCAGTGTCAGTTGTACTCAAGTAAAGTATAAATATGCCAAAATAACAAAGTACTAAAGTGATATTTCTCAAGTAATTTGAGAAAGCCAATTTCTGGCTACTATTATATAAAGTTTTATCATTTTAGAAACTGAAAATGACAAAGACACACCTGAAAAACTATTAAAAGTCTATTAAAGATATGTAACTCCTTTAACATATTAAATCATTTAACCACAATGTCTTCGCTATTTAGGTAACCTTCTATACCAGTGCATTGCAATGGCTGATAAAATTCTTGGAAACAGTCAGTATGGAAATATTGATGTTCTGTTCAATGACATTGGCATTGACTTTGTGTTTCAGGTGCACCTGTGAAGCTGAGGCCATCCTGGTGATGTCAGAGACCTGGCTTTTCTCCTGCACACACAGCTGTACAAATGGGACTTGCACCTGTGCAAAGTGAACACTGATTTACAGACCAAAACACATAACGTTCAACATCCCGAGTGTTTGCCCCAAAGAAGCATGTGATGTTACTCAAAGTGCATCTAACCTGTTACGTCAGTATTTTTTATACACTCACTTGTATACTGAATAATCTGAGTATATAAGAATATATAAAGAACTACATGCTGTGTTTATTTGCATGTTTATTTACGGACTTTGCGCACTCACATCCTCTGCACTGAATGCATTCATTGTTTTTCATTTATTATTGTTTTTCTTTTTATTTACTGTATTGGCATTTATGTACTGTGGTTTCATATTTTCCTTTCCATTAGTGATCGCTTTCAATATTGTGTTTGCACTGGAAGTTATTCAGTTATTCAGTTATTCAGTCACCACGTAGGCATCTCTAGCACAAAAAAAGGTTTATTTTTCTCTTGTCTCTTGAAATTCTTTGGACATTTCATCAAGAAACCTACCATATAGGTGCACTTTGTATATACACATTTAGGGACATCCCCTGTATACTGTATACCCCTGTATGTATTTTTGTTGCATGTTTGGTGAAGGCAGACATGCTTGTTTGAGTATTTTAGAAAGGAAATCTGAAATTTTCTGGTATTTCTGGTATGAAATTTCACACACAGCATTTAGTTTCAATAGAATGGTAAAATAAAATAAACTGAGCAGCAGTTCTGAGAGTGGAAATGGTTAAAGAGAGAGGTCAGACAAGAATGGGCAGACTGAATTACAATAACTCTTTACAACTGTGGTGAGCAGAAAAGTATCTCAGACCACACCAGATGTTGAATCTTAATGCTACAACAGCAGAAACCCCCATCAAGTTCTCCTGCCTACAGTGAGCACAGGTTCACCTAAACAACCAGAGCAGGCCATGTTTATCCAGTTCTTTGAGATTTTATGCATTGTCTATTCACTATGCACATAATTGCATTTATGTTCAGATGTGCAGATGTTCCTATTAAAGTGGATGGTAAGAGTATTACTCTGAATGTATTATTCATACCTTACCAGGAATAATTCACTTAAATTATTGATGTTCCAACTAGTGACATAAGTTTTATAAATGTCAATGTACAGACAGGTCATTGGAGCTTAAAGAGAAGTTTGTACCTTAAGGCCGTTGTCACGAGCCATTACATTAAGGTCACAGTAGAGGATGGCCACTATAAACCTTAACCTTTCCATGATTTCAGAGAAACTCTGTAGTCCTTGTTTTAAGGCTAATCTCAGAAGTGACTAAGAGTGTGCTCCCTGCTGAGACTCATCTCTCTGGTCATCATCCATACAGAACAAGACCCCTGCCATCGATGACGCCTGCGAAACTCCTACTGAGAGAAACATGTATGGCTTCCCTCAGGAACAAACCAATTCAGTCCACCAACACCTATAAGTGGGTCATGACAAAACATATACATTCCTCTGGCTTTAGGAAAGATGGGCTGAGTAATACCCTGATCACCCCTGCTGTGCATATCACCAAAGTTTCCTATTTATTCTGTACAACACTTTTTCTTTTATTTACTTAGAAACAAACTCATAGGCTTTTGTGTCCTCACACTCTCAGGGCCAGTATGGTGATTCTACAATTAATGTAACATTTGTGTCGCATATATAACATTACATTTACGAATATATACCTATATATAAAACGTACTTTGTAAAAGAGGTTAAATTGTCCTTCAGTATTCTAACAGCATTTAAGAAGTGTTTTGCTTCACAGCTCACTTTAACTTGAAAAGCAGACAAAGACATAGTAATTTCATTTAGTAGATTCATTCATTTAGTAGATTCATTCATCTTCAGTAGCCACTTTATTTTGGTCTGGGTTACAGTTGATCCTTACCTTCTTATTTTTGAGGTAATTTTGCTGTAACTCTGTGTAAAACAAAAGCTAAATGTTAGCATAGTGGGAGAAGTGGGGGGAAGGGACAATTGCTAGTAACAGCAGCAAGGCTGACTAACCCAAATAAAACTCTATTTACCAGTGGGGCGACGCTTAAAAACAATTAGATTCTTGTAAAAACTTTCTTATTTTGAATTTCTTATTTCTTATTCTTGTAATGTAATGTAATGTTATTCTTATTCTTCTTGTAATTTAATTACTTATTTAATTCCGTAGTTATCAACTTCAAGGAAACCATGACAAGTTAAGCTAGAATTTGTGTCTATAAGTGTTATGAATGAAGCACCTGCCTTGTCTCCTGACCGCCACCAGAGGGAACCTTCACCCGAGTTCTAACGACTCCCGAACTACATCTCCCACAAGCCACCGCTCCTGTCATTACCACTACCAGCTGATCCCAATCACAGGCGTTCTATAAAACAGGATCTTGAACTTCCCTTCTCTGCGAAGTCTCGATTTGCCTCTGCTATCGGTCTGAGCGTTTGTCTGTCAGTGAATTCATGGTTTTGACTCTGTTTTGGTTTTTGCTCCCCTTTGTTATTGTCTGCCGCCTGCCCCGACCTTCTGCCTGTATTACCGTTTCTGATTTCTGCCTCACCTTTGATATTGTGACTGCCGATTCTGACCTACGCCTGTCTGTACCTCGAGCTTGTATTAAAAGCGTGCACATGGATCCTCAGTCTCATGACCTGTCATTACAGAAGACTTCGCCGCCACATGATCCAGCCGCTGCCTCACAGCTCGTCTCTCAAGTTCAGCCAGTCAGTGACCACTCCCGACAGCTGGCTCACCTCGCGTCGCTCACGGGAGAACTTGTCACAGCCCTGCAGCACCTGCAAAGTATCCCCACAACCGCCAGCATGATCCCCGCGGCCACTAATCCACGGCTCGCCTTCCCGGAAAAATTCGACGGTGACCCGGCGAGAAGCAGGGGTTTCCTTATGCAGTGTTCGCTGTTTGTGACACAACAACCGGCTATTTATCCTACCGACGCCAGCCGTATAGCCCTGGTTTGCACCCTGCTTACCGGAAGGGCTCTGGAGTGGGCCACCGCCGTATGGAGAGAGGATGGATCAGCGTTCTCTTCCTTCAGCCACTTCCTCGCCCAGTTCCGCAGCGTATTTGATCACATCGCTGGAGGAGAGAGCGCAGAGGAGCGTCTCCTGAATATTTCCCAGGGGAGTCACAGCGCAGCGGAGTATGCTTTAACGTTCCGCACACTCTCCGCTCAGACAAATTGGGGGGAGAGACCTCTCAAGCTCCTTTTCCGGAAGGGTCTGAGCCATGAACTGCAAGCCGAGCTCGTTTGTCGTGATGAAGGGAGAGGTTTAGCTGACTTTATGGATCTGTCCATTCGTCTCGACAATCTGATCCGAGCACGGCGATCGTCCACCCACTCTCCGTCCTCTGAAGGCGCTCCGCCCCCACGTCGTGCCTCCGCTCATCTCACTCCCGCGGAGAAAGCACGTCGCATGCATAACCGGCTCTGTTTATACTGCGGCGCGCCCGGGCATCGTCTGCCCTCCTGTCCCGTCAGACCACAGAACGAGAGCAAGTTAGTGAGTGTGACTAGTTTCGTCTCGCATACGCAGACAGACGCCCGATTCGCCGTGCGCCTGAACGTACTCGGCGGAAGTATTGGATTAGAGGCACTCATTGATTCCGGTGCTGCTGGAAACTTCATTTCAGAGGAGTGTGTCAAAGCCAATGCCATCCCCGTGACAGAGTGTGAGGTCCCCGCAGCCGTCGAAGCGATAGACGGTCGACCCGTCGGGGAAGGACGGATAAGATTCGTTACCGAAGAGATCGAGCTACTGGTGGGTTCCCATCACCGCGAAACGATCCGGTTCTACGTCATTACCTCTCCCCGTCATCCTCTGATCCTGGGGTTGCCATGGCTAAAGCTCCACAATCCGATCATCTCCTGGAGAGAACCACGGATTATATCATGGGATCCAGTTTGCGCTCCTCATAACCAGCCCTCCAAAGCCCTGCTTCCACTATACTCCGCAAACACCGCGCTGGCCACTCCCGTCAACCCCGACCTCCCGGCCGAATATCATGACCTCATAGAGGCTTTTAGCAAGGTCAAGGCTACCAAGCTTCCTCCTCACCGTCCCGGTGACTGCAGCATCGAGCTGCTTCCCAATGCCACACCCCCGAGAGGCAGAATCTTCCCGCTCTCTCAGCCAGAGACCGAGGCCATGAATACTTATATCGAGGAGGAACTGGAAAAAGGGTTCATCCGGCACTCCGTGTCACCAGCATCATCCGGCTTCTTCTTCGTAAAGAAGAGGGATGGGGGCCTCCGTCCGTGCATAGACTATCGAGCTCTGAATGACGTGACCGTCAAATTCCGCTACCCGCTCCCCCTGGTCCCCTCAGCCCTGGAACAGCTGCGCCGGGCCAGGTTTTTCACTAAACTGGATTTACGCAGTGCTTATAACTTGATCCGCATCAGAGAGGGGGACGAATGGAAGACCGCCTTCTCCACCCAGTCCGGCCATTACGAATACTTGGTCATGCCGTTCGGCCTATCTAACAGTCCATCCGTGTTCCAATCCTTTATCAATGACGTGTTCCGAGACATGCTGGATCGATGGGTAATCATTTACATTGACGACATACTAGTATACTCTGAAACCATGGAGGCTCACGTCCAGCATGTACGTGCAGTGCTGAAAAGACTGATTCAACATCAGCTCTATGCTAAAGCAGAGAAATGCGAGTTCCACCAAACCTCTACGTCTTTTCTGGGTTACATCATCTCCGCTGGAGGGGTCGCCATGGACGAGTCCAAGGTGGAGGCAGTGTTAAAATGGCCCCGGCCCCAGACTGTCAAGGAATTACAACGCTTTCTCGGCTTCGCTAATTTCTATCGCCGCTTCATTCGTGGATTCAGCACCGTCGCGGCGCCACTCACGTCTATGACAAAAAAAACCTCATCCCGTCTGTCATGGTCACCTGAAGCAACTCGAGCGTTTCACCTGCTGAAGGAGCGCTTCACAACCGCTCCCATCCTGCATCACCCTGATCCGGTTCGGCCATTCGTAGTAGAGGTAGACGCATCCAGCACAGGCATCGGAGCGGTGCTCTCTCAACGACAAGGTCCGGCTAACAAGTTGTTCCCATGTGCTTACTACTCTAAGAAACTATCTACCGCGGAACACAATTATGACGTGGGGGACCGTGAGTTACTGGCCATGAAAGCGGCCTTCGAGGAGTGGAGACACTGGCTAGAGGGCGCCCAACAGCCGTTCACGGTTATTACGGACCATAAGAACCTCGAATACCTACGCGCGGCCAAGCAGATGAATCCCCGTCAGGCCCGATGGGCCATGTTCTTCACACGGTTCAATTTCACAGTAACCTACAGACCCGGTTCGAGAAATATCAAAGCCGACGCACTTTCCCGCCTGAGTAATGAACCTGACCAACCCTCTCGGACAGAGACCATTATTCCCGAGACTCGAATTATCGCTCCAATCCAATGGGACATCATGACCCAGATCTCCCAGGCCAACGCGCTATCTCCACCTCCCAACGATTGTCCCGCTACCAAAACCTACGTACCCGAGACCTTACGCTCCGCCCTGTTACATCTGTTACACACTACACCCAGCTCCGGTCATCCCGGCGTATCAGCCACGCTCCATCTGGTACGAAACACTTTCTGGTGGCCCTCTCTGTTCCAGGACACCCAGGAGTTTGTAAGGAGGTGTGCCGTGTGCAACACGTCCAAGTCATCACATCAGCTCCCGGCAGGCTTACTGCAACCTCTACCCATCCCTCAACGGCCCTGGTCTCATATCGCCATCGATTTTATTACCGACCTGCCCAAGTCCGATAACTGTACCGTCATCCTCACAGTCGTAGACCGGTTCTCCAAAGCATGCCGCCTGATTGCGCTACCCAAGCTACCCACGGCTTTCGAGACAGCTGAAACCTTGTGCAGTAATGTGTTCCGGTTCTACGGCATTCCCGAGGACATCGTCTCGGACAGGGGCCCACAATTCACTTCCCGAGTGTGGGCAGCTTTCTTCAAAAGACTGAATATGAACGTCAGCCTAACCTCGGGATACCATCCACAATCCAATGGGCTAACCGAACGTCTCAACCAGGAGCTCACTCGCTTTCTTCGTTCCTACTGTCACGATCACCAGACTGACTGGAGCAAATATCTAATGTGGGCAGAATACGCACAGAACTCGCTCATCAAGCCAGCCACCGGTCTCACGCCCTTTCAATGTGTCCTCGGATACCAGCCTCCCCTGTTCCCCTGGTCCGGTGAACCCTCTGATCTACCTGCCGTAGATGATTGGTTCCGTAAGAGCGAGGAAACCTGGAGCGTGGCACACCGCCAGTTACAGAGAGCCATCCGCCGCCAGAAGCGCCAAGCCGACAGACGGCGTAGACCACATCCTGACTATCAGCCAGGGCAATGGGTATGGCTCTCCACCCGCGACATACGACTCCGTCTCCCCTGCAGGAAACTCAGCCCCAGGTTCGTGGGTCCTTTTAAGGTGCTTAGACAGGTGAATCCTGTTTCCTACCGCCTGGCACTTCCACCAGGCTACCGCATTTCTCCCACGTTTCATGTTTCACTCCTTAAGCCTGCCGACGGTCCGAGAGGGGGGCGAGAGGAAACTGCCGAACCACCAGCGCCACCGCCCTTGCTGATCGGGGACGAGGTAGCGTACCAGGTTCGCAGCCTCCTTGACTCCAGACGCCGGGGCGGCCAGCTCGAGTACCTGGTCGATTGGGAGGGATACGGACCAGAGGAACGGTCATGGGTGAGAGCACGGGACATCCTAGACCCCTCACTTACTGCTGAGTTTCACCAGTCCCATCCAGACAAGCCAGCCCCTCGACCTCGCGGGCGGCCCCGACGGCGCGCTCTTCCTCGCTTCGGGAGCCGCTCGCAGGGGGGGGGCTCTGTTATGAATGAAGCACCTGCCTTGTCTCCTGACCGCCACCAGAGGGAACCTTCACCCGAGTTCTAACGACTCCCGAACTACATCTCCCACAAGCCACCGCTCCTGTCATTACCACTACCAGCTGATCCCAATCACAGGCGTTCTATAAAACAGGATCTTGAACTTCCCTTCTCTGCGAAGTCTCGATTTGCCTCTGCTATCGGTCTGAGCGTTTGTCTGTCAGTGAATTCATGGTTTTGACTCTGTTTTGGTTTTTGCTCCCCTTTGTTATTGTCTGCCGCCTGCCCCGACCTTCTGCCTGTATTACCGTTTCTGATTTCTGCCTCACCTTTGATATTGTGACTGCCGATTCTGACCTACGCCTGTCTGTACCTCGAGCTTGTATTAAAAGCGTGCACATGGATCCTCAGTCTCATGACCTGTCATTACAATAAGACTAGTTAGCTAGCTAAACAGGCAAAATAAATAAAAATATCAAAAACCAAAAAATAAATAACTATTAATTAACTTGGATATTTCATTCATTCATTCATTTTCTACCGCTTATCTGAGCGATCTCGGGTCACGGGGAGCCTGTGCCTATCTCAGGCGTCATCGGGCATCAAGGCAGGATACACCCTGGACGGAGTGCCAACCCATCGCAGGGCACACACACACTCTCATTCACTCACGCAATCAAACAGTACGGACAATTTTTTCCAGGGATGCCAAACAACCTACCATGCATGTCTTTGGACCAGGGGAGGAAACCGGAGTACCCGGAGGAAACCCCCGAGGCACGGGGAGAACATGCAAACTCCACACACACAAGGCGGAGGTGGGAATCGAACCCCCAACCCTGGAGGTGTGAGGCAAACGCAATAACCACTAAGCCACCGTGCCCCCCAACTTGGATATTTGATTTCATTCATTCATTCATTCATCTTCTACCGCTTATCCGAACTACCTCGGGTCACGGGGAGCCTGTGCCTATCTCAGGCGTCATCGGGCATCAAGGCAGGATACACCCTGGACGGAGTGCCAACCCATCGCAGGGCACACACACACTCTCATTCACTCACACAATCACACACTAGGGACAATTTTTCCAGAGATGCCAATCAACCTACCATGCATATCTTTGGACCGGGGGAGGAAACCGGAGTACCCGGAGGAAACCCCCGAGGCACGGGGAGAACATGCAAACTCCACACACACAAGGCGGAGGTGGGAATCGAACCCCCAACCCTGGAGGTGTGAGGTGAACGCAATAACCACTAAGCCACCGTGCCCCCCAACTTGGATATTTGATTTCAGATTTAAGTAATTGTATTAATATATTAATGAAACCAAGGTTGGGGTTTTCTTTAAAGGTTGCATTGCTAAAACACACACTGGACAGGAGGTACAGCCTAAATATACACAATGAAATACAGAAAATGTTTGTTGCATACACTGGCCACTTTATTAGTGCAAAGTGCTCATTGATGCATTTCTCCAGTTAAGCAATAAGAGCAAATGTGACATCAGTGCCATCCAAAAAGTCATGCAAAGGTAAAGACTCAGGTAAGTTAAGAGTTCCACTTAGATTTTTTGAACTTTAACAGAATGTGAGAAATTGTGACTATAAATTGTGAATATAAATACACTGTGACTGTAAATTTGACTGTGGCATGGATACTGTTGTCTGACAGGCTGGTTTGGGTACAACAGTGTCTTAAGTTTACACAAATTAGTGTGGAAAATGAAAAACAACCAATGAGTTCTGTAAGTGGAAATAGCTTGTCGATGAGAGAGGTTGGACATTTTGAGTCGAGCTCAACTGAAGGATGCTGTTACTCACATAAACAGTCTGTACCAACGTTTCGTGAAATAAATGGGACACTGCTTACTGAACGTAGACTGGGAAAAGTTTTTCTATCTTTTCCTATCTGCCAAGTGGTGAAATGACCGACAACAAAAAAACAAGAAAATTTAAGACATATAGAAAGAAATAGAGAGAGAGAGAGAGAGAGAGAGAGAGAGAGAGAGAGAGAGAGAGAGAGAGAGAGAGAGAGAGAGAAAGCTAAGCTGACCTTCCATACCTCATGAGTCAACCCCATGCACGTTTGTTGCCTTGTGTACCAAAGACCCCAAGAGGACACATACACTGTAGGAGGTTGTAGACATGCACTGCTGAGAGTTACTGACCTTGTCACTGTCATCAACCTAACTCCTAAAAAACAATTGACACTGCATGGAGCCTTGTTTAAGCCCTTGGCGATAACAACTTAGCTCACTAGACATTCAAGTCATTCAATTATGTAAGAGTGTTCTATTTAATCCACTGCAGATTATACACCATGGGAGAACAGGACATGAGACACAACAGAGCTCAGTGACATTACTGTAGACAAACAAGAAGTGAGAATCCTTAGGGCCAAAATAGCACATAAACAAAGACTTACATGAATCACAGCAGCCTCATTGTATAACATCACAGAGGCCAAAGTCGTGTACTTATACCTTATTACTGAATCTAGCGTCAATTCACTTTTAAGGAAATGATCCAGAGGTTAAGTATTTTTCTTAACTATCATAACAAGGAAAGTGTTTTATTTCTCTTAGATTTTATTCATCTTATTTCATCATGGTGCGATGTTATAACAGATATAAACAATTATTCACTTACCCACAACCCACAAAGCACAAAGTACAAACAAACAAGTCTGAAATACTTTTCCATGATCAAAAGGATCAGCTTTACCTTTGACTATAATGACATGCTGACATCGAAGAGTCCTTCCAATGCATGATTTTATTTGTCACATAAACATTTATATACAGTACAAAACTTGCAGTGAAATTAAAACCCGGCCTACTCCTCCACAGACTGCATATGAATAGCTAAATTAAAAATAAGGAATAAATAAGAAATAGAATATTATGTATAGCGACGCAGCTGTGTAGCTACAGTAACAGTACAAAGTACAGTGTATTGATGGAGTTGTCAAAGAAGTCTTTATGGAGTCCTAAGGGATCTGTATGGTGGACATGTCCATGTTTAGGATTAGATTAAATCCTTTTCAAGCAAACTGTGAATCACCTGGCTAAGAAAAAAGGACCTTTTAGTCTAACGAGGACATATGAGGTAATACAGAGACAAGCTGCAATGCAGTCACTCATTTTCAAATCAGTATTGGTTTGTGACCTTTGGCCCCTACAGGAAATCAGAGCTTTCTGGGCAGTGTAGACATTTTTATTGTGTATAACCTGACATCTTGTGGTTAAAGATAATCACTACATGCAAGTACTAGTCAGTTAAATTAATATACCCGATTATGTCAATCGAGTCAATTAAAAGCGATGGACCAATTATATAATTACAGTTACATTCATTAACAGATCAATTTGCTCATTGACAGGGTAAAATTTGCTCTTAAATTAATTAAAGGGTTGAGATATGTTTAGCAAATACACAAAATCATCTTTTCAGTCTATACTATGGGCAAGAAGCTTATATTTCTAGTAACTGCACCAGTCAATATCAAAATATTTGCTGTGAACAAAGAATAAACCCAATGTAATGGTTTACTTTTCTTCTTCTCGTGATTGTCAGAAAATTTGTTGAACTTGTGACTTGTGGATTATTTCAGATATTTCACAGGTGTGAGTTTGTCCAGGTATCAGGCTTGATGCGATATTTTTCAAAACGTATAATGGATGGCTTAAGGGACAAGATGTTTCCACACGTATTAATGCATAAATAAAGCAATTTATGACGTATAATAATGATATCTCAAGAACGTTATAGTGGGATTAGTTAGGGAAAATGTAAATTAGTGGGACACCAATGGCTTAGTGGACTTATTGTCTTGCTCATTTGTTTGAAGTCATGGCAAAGAACTTTAGATTTATTTAGATTATTAATGATAAGCAGCCTAAGGCTAAGGGCTATACTTGCTTTTTTTCAGTGCCATCATGACTAAACCCTTAGCATGCATAGACCTCCCTCAATCCCAATCTCAGACTCATATGCTTTGGTTTAAGAGACTGCTGCTGAGCTGTGGGGTGTCTGCGCTGAGGAGAGACAGGAGGAAGGAGGAAACGGCTTTCTTCTAGCTCACACACACACACACACACACTCACACACACATGGAGACTGTTTCTAGTGGCCCACAAGGATAATGGACCTGTGGACACGATGCAGAGCCTTTTCCCATTTGAATATGTGTGGTTCCAATTACACCAGGGAAAGATGAAACAATACATGTGAGCAACCCACCACTGATCACTGCTCTCTTTCTTTCTAGTTGGAATTGATTTGTTGTGTGAGAAGCACTAGCAGACACAATGCTCGAGAGAAGGGAACGAAGAAAGTTGTTTGTTGTTTTGTTTATAAGGCATTTGTGAATTGTGCATGTTCTAACCAGGTACAAATAGGAAGCACACGTTTAGATTGGGTCTTTATAAGGTTTTTTTTTTTCCCACATCTTACCAGAAAGGTAGACAGGGCATCGAGTGTCCAACAAAAAAAGACACGTACAAGAGGTTTGTACCTCTTGTGGCACAAACGAGCAGTCAGGTATAAATACTACACTGTTCTTTCTGCCCTAGAAAGTGCCTGATTGGAGTCTCAGTGATTTTTAGTTAGGCTAACTGGTGAAAGTGGTAGCTCAGTGGATAAGGATGTGAGTTCAGATCCCAATTCCACCAAGCTACCACTCCTGAGCAAGGCCCTTAACCCACAATTGCTCAGCTGTATAAATGAGATACATGTAAATCACTCTGAATAAGGGTGTCTGCCAAATGCTGTAAATGTAATAATTTATTTATTTAGTAACAGATTTAATAAATTCCTAAAGCATCATGACCAGGTAAAAGCAATGACACCAAATGTTCCTGTGTATATATTTTGAGTGATGTAGCTGGGTTTGAGGAACTATAAAAGCTTTTTGACTTGAACAGAATTCACAGACCAATCTGACAACAGCTTGTTTTTCCAAAGCATAGTTAATTAAAAATAAATAAATAAATACTACCATCTAGTTTAGGCCACCATAGCTTTATCCATTTTAGCATAATGGATACACAATAAGCATGGCAAAATGAGAAAGACTGTTGATCACATTTATTTTGATGTAAACACAGAGTTACAACAATTTCCCTGAACTCATGACAGAAAAAGACTTTTGTACACAAAAATATTCCCTGTATATTTGTCATTGTTGATCGACACCTTATTATTATGTAATATACAAATTTTCTCACTGTTTACTTATTCAAATATTTCACTCTTTAGTCAAAAGTTGTCAAGAAAGCATGCATACAAGTAGCTTCGGCTGATAGCTACAGCCATGTTTTTAAAAAGTCTAGTAATCCAATAATCCAAAATATTAGCCTTTTTTCTACGGTAAAAAGCAGTCATTCATTTATTGCTTATGGTCTTTTTTGTTGTTTGTCACATAAGCAGAACCGATGCATCTAATGGTCTGAGCTGGAGAAGGACATTTTCCTATAGCATTTGCAGCCTTGCTTAGTGAGAATTGTAAACACATTTATAACATTCCTGCAATGTAGACTTGACTAGACAGGAAAAGAGTTTATTTAAAAAAAAATAATTAAAAAAATTCTGATCCGAAAGTTTAAAATATTAAACCAGGAAGCACTTCACGGTCTATTATAAAAATCCATTTAAAATAATTTGATAACCTGCTGTCTGATGATTCACAAGTTGGAGGTAGGGCAGGAAAATATTGGCACCTATTAAAATGCTAAAAGTGGAGGACAAATGGACTGCTACAAATGTAGTGGATTGTCAAAAGATAAAAAAGGACACAGTGTTGTTAATAAATAGTTGTGCCTTGTTGCATTACAGTATAATAAACTCACAACATTGAGAACAATCTCGAAGGGCTACAGTGTCTACAGAAATGGAGCACTCATTCATCACTGCATTTTACTAACAGATGTAATATGTGCCAGTCATTTGAATCATATGATCATTTGGTTGACGTGTGTGTTAGTCATCAACGGTTATTGCGCCTTATAATTTCCCACGTGCAAATTAGTGAATCTGGGTCTTTT
Source organism: Tachysurus vachellii (assembly GCF_030014155.1). Lineage (NCBI taxonomy): Eukaryota > Metazoa > Chordata > Actinopteri > Siluriformes > Bagridae > Tachysurus > Tachysurus vachellii. The sequence goes on from NC_083460.1 coordinate 37,737,038, forward strand.
TAATGATGTTGGGCTTTCAGAGCGAGGAGGTCAGCGAGTTCTTCTCCAGTAAACGGCAGCCGCTATGAAGGCCACTGCTGCAATGATAGAAATGTTGCGCCATCTTGACACGCTGCGCATAACACCACCCTGTAAAACATAACAGGACAACATAAACATGGCAACAGTCTTCCTGAGAGCAAAACAAATAATATTTTAATAGTCACTCACAGTCCCTCTAGGATGGCATTATTCTGCAGTTGCAGTAATTATACCAAAATCAACCAAATGCCACAACATTCGAAGCAGCTTGCCATTTTCTGCAGCTTTGGGACGAGACACCGCGTATCACCACAAGACGAGTTCAGTCAAAGCCCATTTCTATTCATACGAGTATTGTTTTCACAAAAAGTAATTATGTATGCACCTTTACTGCTACGAGTTTGCCCATTCAAGTAGCTCGCCCAAAAAAATTGCACAAATTATTTCGAAGGCGGCTTCACAAATTCTGGAGAAAAATAAAAAAACAAAACAAAAAAAAAAGCATTTTTGGTCTCAACAATTACGGAAAATAAATCAGGGAAATCCTGGAAAGACTGCACACAGTGACCACACAGGGAGAGATTTTAGTATGATGTTTTTAAAAAAAAAAAAGATCTCAAGAAATAAAAAATCTGTAGATAGGTTTAGACTGAATTGACGATCTCTGAAGATCTGTATTTGTATAAAATAAAGCTGTTCCTTTGTTATTGAGGGAAACATGACTAGATTTGGGGCTTATTAACTTTAATAAATAAGAGAAAAAAAACATATCTGCAAATGCTGATACCACAACGATAAATAAAACGCTGACCCCAATACCCCACTACCCCACCGTGAATTTTCCTAAAACAGCATGTAGTCATTTATTCCTAACATAATTTTAGCATCGTTTCCATCTCATAGGTTGTAATTTCTCCTTCCTACATGATTATTAATGGCTTTCCTGTCAATCTGTTTTCCCGAATCTAAACAAAGGTAACAAATTTTAACAGGAAATATGTTCATTTTAACAAACGTTCATTTAGGCAGATGCAGCTTTCTAAAAAATACAACCAATGTTTGTAGAAATGTCCGTCTCCACCTGTGCGTTCCTTCATCAGACTTTCTCACACTCACACTGAAGCACGGTCACGTGTTCACTCGAGGCCCCTCGATTTTAGTAGTGTAAACCACAGCATGCTCCATGACGCTGGGTTGTTTGAAGTCGAAAACCACGGACCGCACTTACTACGGCCTTTATGATCATGTCTGAGCTATAAAACTCGCCAGCGGACTCCTACAAGGTCTGGCGGAGCTTCTGCGCCACACATGCTCACCGCACCTCGCTGTGCTGTAATGATGGCCTTTGGACACCGTCGCACAAACATCCGAGCGAAAGACTTCGAGATGCAAAACGAGATACGCTGAACATGTAAAGCAAAGCTACAAATTCAGCCGCCCTCGGACTACTTTTTGTCTGTCTGTAGTAATTGTTATGATGACAACCACCCTCCCTCTTACTTGTGTGTGTACACATTACCGTAAATTAGCAGTAATTAGTCTCCGCCGTGATAATGCCAGCTGCAGGGTGCTGAATCATCGTCTGCCAAGCTGACCCCCACACGAATCCATGCAGTTTATATGGGACTTTTGAGTTTGATTTGCATTTAATATAAAAAAGACAGTATCTGTGATTATTTAACAGACTATATGTGTGTGGTGTGCTTTTACAATGTGTGTACAGAATGCATGTGTATGGAACGCGTCAGAGTTTGTGCCTCTATGCTTCCTGACACTCAAGTGGGCGTGACTCTGTGTGTGGTGGCCTGTGTCTGAGTCGACCTGTGTGGCTCTGTATGGGTGGCCAGAAAGCACTCGTGTACACACACACACACACACACACGCACGCATACCATCCACTTACCCATCCTCCTTGCTGTCTGATCCAGGCGGAAATGTGTTCCCTGATAAACTGCAATACCCAGCTAATGATGTTCTTGATGATTTCAAAGTGGTTTTGAGTCAGCGCCTAAGGGAAGAGGGGGGAGAGAGAGCTGAGTCTTTCCAGTAGCTTCTATATTCTCTGTACAGTCAATTTCCTGTAGCATGACCATGGATAAACATGCAGGAGCAATTATCAGCTTATTTTAAGGCAATGCTATTTGTAACAATTACCTTATTTCTCCTTTGATATATATTTATAAAGTACAACTTATACTTGACTCACTAAATAAAATACAGAAAAAATATGGTCTTTGTTAGCCAATAGAAAAGCAAGCAGTCAGAAGCATTATCCTAACTGGTGAGATATACTTATTCATGATGGTGCACGTCATTGGGGAAACTGATTGATATACAGTACACTCCCTGATAAAAGTCTTGTCACCTATCCAAGTTGTAGGAACAACAAATAACAACTTGACTTCTAGTTGATCATTTGGAATCAGAAGTGGCTTATATGAAAGGCAAAGGCCTCTAGATTATGCTTAACTTTCTGTCCTAAATACTCACTCACTCACTCACTCACCTTCTACCGCTTATCCGAACTACCTCGGGTCACGGGGAGCCTGTGCCTATCTCAGGCGTCATCGGGCATCAAGGCAGGATACACCCTGGACGGAGTGCCAACCCATCACAGGGCACACACACACTCTCATTCACTCACGCACTCACACACTATGGACAATTTTCCAGAGATGCCAATCAACCTACCATGCATGTCTTTGGACCCGGGGAGGAAACCGGAGTACCCGGAGGAAACCCCCGAGGCACAGGGAGAACATGCAAACTGCACATACACAAGGCGGAGGCGGGAATCGAACCCCCAACCCTGGAGGTGTGAAGCGAACGTACTAACCACTAAGCCACCGTGCCCACCTCTGTCCGAATTAAATAATTAAAAATCAAGGCATTATAAGAATTTATTTTGGTAAAATAAGCTTAATCTAGAGGCCTTTGCCTTTCATATAAGCCACTTCTGATTCCAAATGATCAACTAGAACTCAAGTTATTATTTGTTGTTCCTACAACTTGGATAGGTGACGACTTTTGTCAGGGAGTGTACTGTGTGTATGTATATGTATATATATATATATATATATATATATATATATATATATATATATATATATATATATATATATATATATATATATAAATAATACTTATACATATACTTGGGGTAATTTTTAACATTTTTTATCTGATAATATCTTTTTGATAGCAGCATTGGTCACCTCTCTATTGTATGCCAATTAGAGTTAAAAGCCAACCAGGAATTTGGATACGTAGCATCAAGCTGCAGTTATTAAAGCTTTAAAATGTAAAATGATGTAGACACAGCAGGAAAGTTTTACCTTGTAAATGAGCTGATAGGCCAGATGAAAGAGTGCTACTATTCGCCCCCAGTTAATGCCATCTGAAAAGATGCTCTTTGCCACGGTCATGAACACCTCCTGAGCACAGTTGGCCTGCACAGTGTTGATGAGGCTGTATAGAGATGAAGAGATTAAACATACAGTCATGCTGAACATATATGCACAGGTTCAATCATCTTGTTACAATTTTAGAAAATTAATATAGCCAGTTTTTTGCGTTTTCTGACATTATAACATTAGAACACTCATATTTAGGGCTGGGCGATACGGCTGAAACCTGTATAACAACATCAGGGTTTCATATCGGTCGATATCGATAATTATTGATATTTTTTATGACCCGTTTAAAATAAGGACCAGGAGAAAATATATTACATTTAAAACATTTTTATTTTAAACTTAACCTTCCTCTGATCATAATCCCCTCAGTTATTAAGACAGAAATGTCAACAACCAGGAAAACTCAAATAATTATAATGTAAACATAAGTCTAAAGTCACAATGAACACTTAATTATCTCTTAACATTTAAGGTGCAAAATGAAAGAAAATGTAAGAAATGTTTAATAAAGTGTAATAAAATAGTGCAAAGTGTTAAATATAAACATAGCGCTCAGGGATGCTTCTGGTCTGGAGACCATTGCTTTAAGAGTGTGTATGTGTTAGTGTGTGTGTTAGTGTGTGTGAGAGAGTGTGTGTGTATTTGTGTGTGCGTGTTAGTGTTGCTTGTGGGGTGTTGCAGCTACAAATGTTGTTGGTTGAATACAGCTGTGCTGCAAAGGGTGAGCACAGGTAAGGTGGTAAATCAAGTTCGTGGTATTACCAGTCTTGGCGGGGACGACGGTCTTGCATAATTTGCAGACGACATTAACCTGACTACGGTCAGACTTATAATGTCTGCCATACTGGCGCGCTGACTTTTCCTCTTTTATTTACAATTTCCTTGCTCGCTGAGGCTCAGTCGCCGGTTACTGAAGAGGAATCCAGCAGAACAGCACGAGACAGCGATATGGTGCAACCAAACGTGATACTGTTGCATGATTGCATGAGTGCCTTTGTTAATGCAACCAAACTTGCTTCACAACCTCTGTTTTCTTCAGACGAAGTATAAAAAATATCGAGCGTTTTATCAAACACATTGTTTATTGATATCAATCACGTGTCTATCACGATACATATTGTTATCTTTTTATCGCCCAGCCCTAGTAATATTACAGCAAAGCACATTTAACCCATCCTTTGAGTTTAATACATGAATCACAAATGGGGGGGAAAAGAGATATTACCGCTAATATGACTGGTTCTACAGTAAAACTTTCACCCTATCGTTAAGAAGTTAGCTAATACTGCGAGACTGACATTACAGTCTGTAAGAGTGGGAAGGATGGCATTCATCTCTCGAACTAATCAATTTTGTAGACAAGGGCAGTGGGCGATCTCCTACAAGCACGCTCAGTTGCACGTTAAAGATCAGATATGTTTGTGTTTAAGAGAGCCATATTTGCAGTGGATAAATTTTATTGTTTAACCTTATCTTATGTGACAAATGTCTGGGAGTTTAAAATGAGAAATGCAAATCGTTGATTATAGTGGTGCCTTCTGAAGGAAGACACTTTTACAAAGTTTGCAGAGAGCAACTGATGATCAAATAGAACAAAAAAATGAATCACAAGTAGAAAGAGCAGTGTCTCATTGTGAAATATTAATATCCAAATATATGTCATGTTTTGGTATTGCGGAGTTAATTGGTTGTCCAGAGAAATGTGGAAGTTGCACCAATGATACTGCATTCCTTAATCATTTCAATCATCAGTAACAGTAGAGAAGATTTCTTACTGCTGAAGCTCTGCGTTCCGGTTCAGCTCATCTGCGATCTTGAGAAGCTGTTCAACAACTACTTTGATATGAGGATCGTCTCCTTCGCTAGCTGTTCCACCGAGGTCCACGGGGCTGAGGTGCATGGCCGGGTCCTCGGTGCTGAGCCTTTCTATTACATATCTTCGCATGAAAACAAACCACAATCAGAATAAGGAGAGATGCAAATATGGTCACAGATGTAAATATGTGAACATGCAGGAAGTAGGATAATGTACCCTCTCAGTACTAAAGCACCATCTTCTATGATTCTATCGTCAATGACATCTGAAAGAGAGAAGAGAATTATTTAACTGAAAAAAGGAACCAATATGTTGGCATTTATCTCCCATAGCTATAGCTGTAGCTGTGAATAGGACAGAACAGACTTATTTAGATTGAATTAGTTACCCAGCTGCCAATATTTTGAATTTCTTCCAGGATCAATAAAGTATTTATCTATCTTGAAGTAGGTTTGGGTGACGTGACAAAATATCATATGATGACATTTCTATTCATGTGCAGTATGAAACTACAAGAAATATTGCATTAGATATAGGTTTGCTTACAAAAACCTAGTAAAATTATAGAAATACATTTAAAAAAAGAAATCTTTAAATAACAGACTTCAAATTTAAACACTGAAATGCATAATGAATAAATAATAAATAAATGAATACTAACAAATTAAGTATTAAAATCAAACTGAATGAATTACAGGCATTTCTCTCGTCTGTTTGCCGTCTCACTGGCTACATTAAACCCCCCAAAAAAGTGATTTCCCTTTTTGCTGCTTACTCATTTTTTGGTTTTAGGGGATTTTTGCTACTGCGTTCTACATCTTGTATTGCACTGATTTCACATAGCGAACTCATTGTCATATACAGCAATCAGTCAAAGCCATCAAATTTTGCTTCCCTTTTGCCCTGATTGCAAAATGTTCATTTTATTCTGATGTCATAACTTGCTTTGTACTGCTCTCACTCCATTATACCTCAGGGCAAATTTTTCACCTGTTTTTATATATAACAAATGAGACAGAAGACAGGACAAAAAAAAAAAGCTTTGCTGTTTCAGCATTACAGCAGAAGTTTTTTTTTGTCCTGTCTTCTGTCCCATTTGTTTTATATATAAACAGGTGCAAAGAAATCCACCCAGATTATTGATACCTCAATATGAAAGTAGACATGCTGACTGTTTAACAGGACTAATTAGACATATTCAAATAAATTAACTCTCGAGTTTGCATGTTGGCACACCAGGCATCTATGCTATCTGACAGCTTACAGGTCTCCGGTTCGATCTTGAACTCGGGTTACTGTCTCCATCGAGCTTTGCACATGTCTTTCCTTCCACAAACATGAGGTGCGACTGACTGTGCGACTAAATTGCGACTGACGCGTGCACTTGCACATACGGTGCTCTGCTATGGACTGGCTATGCATTTCATCCAGGGTGGATTCTCTCCTTGGACCTTTTTTGTTCTGTGAAAAGGCTCCGGATCCGTCATGACCTTGACCTGGATACTGCGTCCTGACCAGGACGAATGAATTAACGTTATCGACTGTTGTGCAATTAGGGTGACGTTACAGAGAAATTAATCATTATGTGGTAGCTCAGTGTTTAAGGTGTTGGACTACAGATCGGAAGGTCATGGGTTCAAATCCCAGGTCCACCAAGCTGCCACTGCTGGGCCCCTTGAACAAGGCCCCTTAACCCTCAGTTGTATAAATTGAAATAAATGTAAGTCCACACTGGATAAGAGTGTCTGCTAAATGCCCGAAACGTATAATTAAAAACGTGATTAATAAGAGGCACATCTACTCCACCCACCCTCTTAAGCCCCGCCCCCACGTTTCAGGTAGCTACAGACAGTCTCTACATGACGTCAGAAGCAATTCTTAAAAAAAAGCTGTTAGTGATTTGTTAATAAATTACAAATTTGACTACAACACGTCAAATCGTCGTCCTACGTAAAGACAAATTATTAAACTATTTTTTTAAATATAATTTTACATTTTTAAATTTAAGTTTTAATTTAAAAAAACGAGCGAAACCTCACAACTCGGACAGGAGCTACAAAGCTATCCGGAAGGAACAAGGTTTAGATGATGATCTGATTGATGTTGTTATTTTAACCCCGGTTTGTATCCTACCTTCACCACCTGTTGCACCTTTTAGTTCGCTGTCGTCCGTCCTGTTGTTGTCATGTGACTCTGCCATTGTTTTGTTTCAACAGCAACAACTTTTAAACACTAAGAAAGTCACCTGTTATGCTAGTCGGCTAGCTAAGTCGCTAACTAACTCTAACCGCCCAGTAGAAATGATTTGCTCGGTGGCTTCTTCTGATTTTTAGTGCTGAAACAAAGAATAAAAAATGCCTGCGTCCTTGTCGGTATTTCCCCCACACCATTAGAAAGGACGGAGGTTAAGCAGCAGCTTCACGGAAAACGCCATGAAACTCCACAGACATAAGAACAACTTCGAGTGAAAGATGAAAAACGAGGAAGTGGCGCGGAAACAGGCCTGGCGAAAAAAAAATCAGACCCAACGCGAGCCTCGACGCTGTGGGCTGTATGCCAAATACCGGCATTCTTCACTTACAAGTGCACTAGATCTGTTATGAAACATGAGGCTTTAACACCCTACGTAGTACACTATATGTTTAAAAGAACGTCGTTTGGAATTAAACCCATAGGATAATAGATTTCCTTATGACAGAAAGATGAAAATGTATTTTTCTCGTCGTATTTCTTAAATTAAGCACATTTAAATGACATAAACTGAACAATATCACAATATATTTTATTAAATTATGATGTAATTATTATAATAAATCGTTATTTTTTTATCATTAACTGTCATAGTGTAGTTCAAATAATTTTAATTTTTAATTTAAGAAATATGATGGAAAAAAATACACTTTCATCTTTATGTAATAAGAAAATATCATATTATCTATATATTTTTTAACGCATTCATATATATATATATATATATATATATATATATATATATATATATATATATATATATATATATATATATACACACACACACATATATACACATATATGCACACACACACATACACACACACACACATATATATATATATATATATATATATATATATATATATATATATATATATATATATAATATATTCTTTTTTTCTTTTTTAATCACAGAATTAAATATAACACATATAACACAATCAGCCAATCATGTGACAGCATCACAATGCATAAAATCATGCAGGTACAGGTCAAGAGATCATCTGGTCTTTTTCAGTCTTCAGATCTTCTTGTCAGACACAAGCAGAACTTGATGTGGTTGCATTACAGTTTCAAATACCCTGGAATTAAGAGGCCCAAACCTATTACAGCATGACAATTCCCCTGCGCACAAAGCAAGCTCCAGGAACACATGGCATGCCAAGGATGAACTAGAACCTGGACCGCACCCCAGGTCTCCAAAATCTAGTGAAAAGCCTTCCTAGAAGAGTGAAGGTTATTGCATGCTGAGATAAATGAGTAATGAGATATTATTTGTATTCCTGACCTTTATAGATAGCTAATACTTCATGTTAAACCCAGAATGAATTTCCTGGTTACATAATTGCTTTTTTTTTTTTAAATATAATACACAGTTATAGAAGGGAAATTGTTTTATAATCACACTAACCGAAACCTCCCAGATGAGGATGGGTTCACTTTTGAGTCTCGTTCCTTTCAAGGTTTCTTCCTCATATCGTTTCAGATAGATTTTCCATGCTGTCGTCACCTCGGGCTTTCTCAACAGGGATGTTTTTTAAATGTATAATGCATACCCTGATTTTTTTTTTTTGTAAATCTGTGTTATGAAAATGCCTATTGTTATAATTGCTATAAAAATGCAAATAAAATGTTACTGAAATTAATTGAATTATAACAGAAAAATGGGAATAAATCTGAAATGGGATGTTCAAAAAGCACATATGCGTGTGATGGTTAGGTGTCCACGAACTTTTAGTAATTTAATGGAAATTGACAATTAAGTATTTTTACACTGCTTAATGAAGCCAGCCTATTAAAATTCTACATTGGTTATTCCACTCAGCTCCAGTAGATGTCGCTGTTGAATCAGTTGGAAAACTCGCCATGTAAGGAGACGTAAGTGCAGCGTCAGAAGTATTCACAAGTTCAAGTCATGTTTGCTCACCATAATATTGGTTTATTTGGAAGAACCGTCAAAAATCTTTGGATTCAATCAATAGACTCGTCAAGTCTGTGTCCAGGCAAGTGTTTCACACGGTACATGGACCACTAAGAAGATATATGTATTTGTTTAACCTCAATACAAAACTCTGGTTTGACTCTAAGTCACAAAACAAAGCAGTAAACTTTGCTTGTGTGTTTTTACACAATTGTTAGCATAATGTATAGTGATACTGTGCCGCATAATGTTTTGTCAGTCTATCAGTATATATTCTTTTTTTTTTTTAAACCTGCCAAACAGGTTATGTCATGACAGCCAAGTCTATTACACACAAACACACACACACACAAACACAGGTCTAGTGAGTGAGTACAAGGCCAACATTGATATGGTTCCTGGTTGAAAGGTAGCCCTGTTCTGTGTGGTGTAATTTTACTATTAGTTTAACTCCCACCCCTTCATGAACACACCCATGTATTTCTGTGTACAAATCTACCAAAATATCTAAGGCACACGTAGTCCAGGACCAGCCATTGAGCGCCACAGTAACACACATTGTCCTAAACTACACTTTTTAAACTACAAAAATTCAGGTGCCCTTAAATCACACACTGGAGTTCGATGAACAAAATATTCAAGTTCAAAATCATTACGTATATACATTGTGTAGTTTGTTGAGAAAAGAAATGTCCTGTGGTCAACGGAAACCAAAATCATCAATCCAATGTGGGCTGGATTCAAAATCACAGTGAAAACCAAAGTCAATAATTTAAATTACAGGCTGAACCAATTTGCATGAATTTCCTCACAGCAACTCATAATGTACTGTAAGTCCTGACATCTGGGCATGGTCCTGATGAAACAGAGGATGGTGTCCTGTACTGTAGATCTCCTTTCAGGCCTGGTTCAGGAAATCAGTAAGCTCCTAGACAGTTTGTGGTTCTACTTAGCAGCTCCTAATGCTTTGATACATAATATTCCAGAGATTCTTAATTGGATTCAGGTCTAAGGAACCTGAGGGTCACTCAAGGGTATCAATACCTGTTTCATCCAGAAACTGCCTACACAGTATGGTCACATGAAGCCGGGCATTGTCATGTACCAGGGGGAACCCAGGGCAAACTGGTTCTAGCATAAGTTCTGACAGTGGCTGTGAGGATTTTCTCCCAGTACCTAATAGCTGTAAGGGTACCGTTGATTAGCATGTAGAGGTCCGTGAGTCCTTCAAAGGATATTCCTCCCCAGACAATCACTGACCAATTGTCAAACCGGTCATGTTGGATGAAGTTGCAGGCTTTCACATGTGCTCAATGTGAACCTGCTCTCATCCATAAAGAGAACAGGGCACCAGTGGCAGACCTGCAAATTCGGAAATCCGAAACGTGCTCTCTCATGTTTGAGAGAGAGGGTTTCCTCTAGAGTAAATGTTTGCTCTCAGAATACAGGGTCCTCCTCCTCCTGATAGCAGATCTTGAAAGTGAAAGCAAATGTTGAAGGACAACACAGTCAATTAATGGTGCTTTAGAGCGTGTATTTGTTCTTTTATTCATTGACCTTCAGTAAGCACATTATCCTGATATGGGTTAGGTTGGGTTCAGAACATACTCTGTATAGACCTACGGCTTGAATACGTACTAAATGGGCACCACAAACATAAATTTATAATATGCTGATTGTTGTAGTGCTAAGCCAACGAATGTGCAAATACAGCAGAACAAATTAGTAAATTGCAAATAGCATGCATGGTGTTCAAGTGCAATCTTTATAACCTTTATCCATTCAGTGTCAAAGCTGTTATGGTCATTTTCAGATATCTGTATTGAAGCCAAGTGTCAGAATTTAACCCCAAAACAGAGACATTCATAGACTTAAGAAGGTTTGTATAGACGTTGTTGTACAGTGCAGTGACCAAAAAGTAACTTTAAATTAAATTTCATAAGATGAATTTTAAATATTTAAGAGAATGTTTTGATTCCAACCAATGATTAGTTTAACTATTTATTGCGGCATCCAAATGCTTGGATTGATATCAACCAAAAGCAATGCTTCAGGCAACAGGAATCATCTACTTTTGCCCAGTTTATGCTAAAAGAAAAAAATGAGACACATTTTATTTAATACTGCTTCATTGTTAAATGCTTAATCTTGATTGGCCAGAAAGTCAACTTTGACAGTAGATCAAGCTACAACGTTTATTCTAATGCACCTAATATAATGTTATACTTGCATGGAGATTTTATATAGTGGTGGACAGTCTACATATCTAATTTTTAAAAAGTTATTTGTGTTTATGTTAAATTATGGAAGGAGTCACCGGTGCATTATAGCAGTCAGACGTTTACTGAAACAGGACAGTCTTCAGGATAGCAAGCTTCATGGAGAGCAAAGAAAGAGATGCTGGTGAAAGAACAACAGTTTATAGCAGAAATAACGTCAGTGATAATAATGCAAACTTTTCACAGCATTGACTGTATGAATAGGCATAAAGGAAGCCAGGCAACAGACTGTTCAACTGAAATGAACCAAATTGTATGTCATTATTTTTATGGTATATCTTTTAGAGATTCCAAAACTGACTGTCTTACAGTCTTGTCCAGACCTGATTCCAAGTTACAAACACACTAATCACCAGTGCGTGACACCTGGAATATGACCAAGGATTCAACAGGTTCATCTTTATATTTAAAACAGGTTTTATTATTTGGTTTGTAATCATTATATTAATGCTAAAAAGTATGATTGCTCAAATAACCTAGGTACAGTTAAATTTAAACAAATGGCTGAGTAGATCTTTGATGGTATGATGTTGCTCTTTGGATTCATTTCCTCCGACCTTATCTAAGCGCTCCAGAACCCATGCAAAGGAATTAATTGAGCGCTATGCAATCCCACAGATGCCTGATATTTCTTCTCATTCATATTGTTTAATAAGGAACGTTTTCTTTAACGACGATGCTTGTGAGATCTTTTATCCTTTCCGTCCTCAATCAGCCTGATATTTCTCGAAAACATATCACTTGCTGGTTACATTTTCTGGATTGACATTGCTATTATCCATCTGCGTCAAGAGCCATCTTAGAGTGATCTATTGATATGAGTTGTTTAGTATCTACTGTTGAGAACTAAAATTATCTTTTTTGGTTATAGGTTATAAAAAATTAGTAGAAAAATCCAGTCAACATTGTCTTTATATATATATATATATATATATATATATATATATATATATATATATATATATATATATATATATATATATATATGTATGTATGTGTATGTGTGTGTGTGCGTGTGTGTACGTGTACGTGTGTACATATCAATAAAAACTAATTTGGACCTCATGACATTTTCAGTAAGTAAATAAAACAACAAATGCAAACAAAGTAAACCGTATCATAATCTCGTCTCATCTTTAAATGCTACACCAGTCTGACAAAATCAGTACATGTACAACTCATCGAGAAAAAGTAGAGCTGCTATCGATTCTACCTTCTTTTATAAACCAAAGAATATACTTAACGTTGTTGTTGACATTTGGGTTGATATTGACTCCTGTTCCAGAACAAGACATCAGCAAATGAATTCCCACCCTGCTTTCAGTCACTGGATGCCACAGTCGAGCAGGTTTAGTCTTATATGTTTGCTTAATTACTGTTCACACCTTAGTTCGGGTATATCAGGTGTGTACTATTTACAGAATGAGTAATAGGTTTCATGTATAGGATTGAAAAAAATGTAGGTATTTGTATCTGGGGAAAAAAAAAGATCTTTTCACTGTCCGTCTTTTCACTGTCTCACTGGGTAGTTTTTTGGATTTTTTTTTTTTTTTTTCCAACAGTACACAGCTGATAATGTTTAAGATGGTAAATCTCTGTGGTTTCTTTCTAATATTCTACTGCATAACAACATTCCTGTCTACTTCTTCGTTCAGAGGAACACAAGCATAAGAAGACATGCTGTTGTAGATAACTTATCACTTATGGTGATGTGTCAGATATGATGTGAAGTCACAAGTTGTTGGTTTTTTCACTAGTTGCATGTCACACTGTGTTCTTCTCGTATACCACAGCTAATTGTCAAGGACTACACTTTTTCATTTGTGAATGAGCTATTATTTCAGCTACGTTCCTACTACTGGTTGCTGTAGTAATGTTTTATCAATGGGTGGAGCGACTAATTTTCTTGCCATAAAAAAAAAGATTAATTCATTCAGTTTGTATGTACAATTCAGCAGTGTATATCTGCATCATGAAGGAGAAGCAGTGTGTGCTCTTTGCCATGGATCCCATGAGCTCTACTTTCTTTAATGCACAGAGACACTCTGCATTTCAGCGGAGTGCAAATCTAGTCACCTAACGGTAGCTTTCACTCATGTCATTGGAATTTACCAGCTCTCACTAATAATGAATGGTCTGTGGTTGATTTATTCTGTATGTGTAGGGAGAACTTCCTCATTTTCTCAAGAAGGTTCCTGTAGCTACAAACAGTCACTTAACAGTCATACTATACACTATACAGTATAACATTATATAGTTACACCATAAACAGTCACTTGTTTGTGAATAAGAACTACAGTAGTCATATTACAGGGACACTAGAAAACTGTTCTTTCCTAAAGCACTGTAAAGTAATTGTAGTGACCTGCATGTCCCTTAGTGACACATGTTCCTGGCCTGCCTGAACAAAGCTTCGACAGACCCACTAAGGAGTGCGTCCTACTGTATGTTTTGCACGAGTAAGCTGCTATCACGGCAGACAGTATAAATCAAGACTGGTCTTACCTTGGACTGGGTTTTCCTTCGAAGCCTCAGTGTCTTCAAAGGATCCTCTTCAAGTTCTTCTACCTAGTCCATTGTTTAAATTTTAGATGAAGGAGTCAGACAGACCTTCTTGACGTTTCAGGGTACTCACAATGGGAGGCCTTATTTTTATTTAAAGCAATGTCAGTGGTGTATGGAAGGGGCTCATCACAGGAAGTGGGTGAATGATCTAAATCTATTTTTTAACAGATTTGATCAGCCAACCTCTCCTGCCCCATCCAGTCCCCTCTGCTACACCCCCCCTTCTCTTCTTCCACAGCAAGCTGCTCCAGCCCCACCTCTTTTTGCACTGCTATCAGCTCACAGCGACACAACACACCTATCTCCCCCACCCTGCCAATTCAGGCTCAAATTCAGAACTAAATTTCACAGATCATATATTGTGTTTTATTCACTTCGTTTTGTGTGTTGAAACTGTAAATCAGATTTCTCGCCAGAGTCCTGGAGGAGCTTCAGACCAGTGGTCTCGTATAGTAGGTCACAAAACATGCGTGCTGGGTGTGGCACGGGTAAAACAGCACCTTAGGCACGCTGGAGCTTTAACAACAAACAAATCTCCGCTTGCGTACAGTGTGTGCTTTTTTACGCTTACTCCAAATATGCTGATTGTGTTACTTGTGCATTCGCATGTTGTATGTTAGCCTTTTTGTAGCCTTTTCCTAAAAATCTTTACCTTTATCTCCCAGAATATTTTATCTACTACACTTCCTGCAGAGAATTTGTCTTTCAAATAAAGCTTCTGATAGACGTTTAGGAGAAATCCTTTCCAGGTCTGTGCTGTCGGTGAAATGCCAGTGAAGGCACATAATACCTTTTCCCTATCAGCCAGTTTTAGACAGCATTGTTAGATGTGTCTACTGTGTGATGTGTACTCTATAGTTTTGGGTTTCGTAGGAGTATAACCATTTTTTGTTAGCAATTGTGGATGGCTTTATGAATAGATAGAGAAAAACCTGTTAGGTAACTGTCAGTCTAAAGAGTGGGTAATTGCTGAGGAAATATATTGTTTTAAATAAAGAACAATCTACGAAGTGGGATGATAAGTTAACGTCATATGACAGTTGGTGTGCTTAAAGAGCTGACATTTAATGTCTGATGACCGTTGTCCGTTTTTGTAAACTTAAGCAGACTTTTGACTTTTTTGAGATTCTGCGTTTACGCTTGTCTACATAACTGAAAAGATTTTCTTATGTGAATATATTATACACTATATGTTTTTGTTTACTTTGCAAGGCAATATAGAGCTGACATATTGACTAAGCTCCACCCCTTCTACTGTCTGGTATATACTTCACATTTGATATGTTGAATTTTGAGTCAAGCCTCAAACGTAGCTCCAGGTGGGATGCCGAATTGGAGGCCCCTAGAGTTACGGTAAAACCTTTCGTCAGCTCAAACGGCAGGGTTTCAGAATTAAGGCTCTTAAAGCTAGAAGTTGGGTCTTTGAACCCTTATATATTGAGAAGTTGGTTTCAATGACCTACTGTACAATTGGGGCCATATTTAGACCCCTTGCTTTTGTGTGAGAAAGGCATGGGTCTTGTTACTCAGCCAGACCTTGGCTACGAGACGAAGGTGACTGCGAGCTGATAGGCCTGTCTGCGGCCTAACAAGCCTCGGTAATACACTGGTGAAACCTGGCCTATTGAACGTAGCTCGACGGTAACGACCGATTTTGCTGTTGTCAGCAATTTTCTGAATAGTGGCCAAATCATGTAAATTGGATGGTACAAAGTGGTACACAGTCACACAGTGTGAAAGAGCAAACAATGCCTAATAAATGCAATCGGTTAAAATATAGAATGTCCTGTGTGGACGCTGTGTGATGTGAGTTGTGTCATGATTTTATTATACATAAAAAACAGCAGCAATACAACAATATTATACATAAAATACATATTATACATAAAAACAGAAACAATACACCAATAAGATGTAGCTTACACCAGTAAACTGTATCGCAGCCTCGAAGATCAGAAGATACTAAATAGAGATTACAGACTACTAAAAAGTCAGTCATGTAATTAGTTTAACGGAGTACGTTGTGTGTGATTAAAGTGTTATATGATCACTGAAGTCCACACAGTGAAGCATGGTGGTGGAAGCATTATGTTGTTATGATGAGTGGGAAACTGGTCTGGGTTTTATCAGGGTTTTTATTTCAGCCTTATTCTTTTTTTTAGTCTCTGGCAAAAATCACAGAGCATAACAGAATAATTTAGTCATGAATTCTTCCAGTCAGCTTGGCTGTCTTGGATTGAAAACTATGTTCCCCAGTGCCAATTCAGTGCAACTGCCAGTTCTGGGAGTGTCAAAGTTTTCAGAGTGTGACTGCTACTATGACACTCATCTAAAAGCTACAAATAGAAGGATGCTACGGATATGCTAATGGAAATGACAAGATCTAAACATCAGCTCAAGTTAACAGAAACAAAAAATATAACAATTATCTCAAGCTTACTCTGAAACATTTTTGTGTTTATTAAGTCTATCATTAGATGATCTTTAGCATATATTCTGACATGGAGAACATCTTATTTCACAGTCTGTTCTAGAAGTTGGTGAAGGTTTTACTGGAATCATTTCATACCGATTGTATGTGACATGTAATATTAAAAGCCTGAACTCGCATAGCTTTAAACCGGCTGTATTCAGCTGAGTCCTGTATTCTGTGTAAGAAAATTAAAGCAGAGTCCTATTATTAGACATTTTATGGAAAAACCTTACACACTGATAAAAAACATAAATAAAAAAAAATGATATCCAACACCCAAAACAATCTACACTACCGTATGCTCTCAAATAACACAATGTCAGGGGTGTGGCCACATCTTAGCAAATGCCCACACCTGTCCTGGGAATGAGGATGTCATGTCACAGTGTAATACTGTATGTGTTTAAGAAACCTTAAGATAATTAACAACGTCTGTATGACGAGCTAGCTAAGGCATGTCACTCATTCTTCTCACACATCTGCACAGGTTTGGAATCTATCTCTATACAATCAAATCCTTTTAAGGATAAAGGAATAGAATTCCTCATGCGTTGTCAATCGCATGTAGCTGTACTGTACATTGTCAGTGCAATTTTTAGCTTTTTGTGTGGCAGGTGAAAGACAGAAAGGCAGACGGGACTTTCACATTCATAACAGCTGTAGGAAAAAAAAACCTCTTTGAGGGAGATTCCCATTCCTAGTTCCTAGGGAACCTGCATGTTTGGTTTACTCATGAGGGTGAATGTAGGTTGAAGAAATGAGTTTTAGCCCTTAGGCAAAGTATCAGGTTTGACTATAGCTATGCCCCTCTTTCCCCTTTTCTATAGAAAGGATGAAAAAATAAATTAAAAAATTGCATATATATATATATATATATATATATATATATATATATATATATATATATATATATATATATATATATATATATAAATTATAATGTTTTGTTTCATTTTTTTTTTTTTAACATAACATTCCTACATTTTCCATCTGTGCTGCTTTTTGTTTCTTTCCTGAGAATGATGGGGATGCCGTTTGCCAAGTCAACCTGATTTTTTTTTTGGCACAGTATAGGAAGTGACCCAATGACCTATTACCCCCAGGCAAGGTGTCTAACAGGCAATCTGGTCTACTTCATACCAAACATCCTTACCATACGCAGTCCGAATATAGTGGGAATTATTTTGGTTCATTTTCATCACTGCAAATATTTTCAGCACCATCAAATAAAACTTTTATCCCCCCCCCCCTTTAGTAGTAGGTTAGTAGTTCACAGCCACAGCCTGTATGCAGGTATGCACCCAGCATGCTGAGCGAGTCTCTACATGATTGCTGTCAAAGTAAGCTGTGAAATGTGTCTGGTGTTTCTTTTGGTGTTTCATTTTGTGTTCAGGTTAAGTTTCTTCTTAAAAGAAAAAGTAGCCCTTTAACGAGTATGTGTGGGTTTGGTATTTCTGGTATTTTGCATTTTCGTTAATGAGCAGTAGGGCGTGCTTTATGCGAGCAGCACAACAGGTAGGCTTTCTTTTCTTTTTTTTAACCTCCACACACACCTGAGAGTCAAGAGTCGGCACACGGCGCAGATTCACACCAGTAGATTCCCGACGCAAACTCTTCCTCCTTTTAACCTACACGTAAGCAAAATTCCCTTATTCTATATGACACTTTTTCCTGTTTATGTATGTTTCTGTGATTTGGGTGAAACTCATGTTCCCACTGACATTGTGTAGACTAGATTTTATATGTAATTCTTCATCATCGGGTTTACGCAGATGCGTATTTTACAGGACAGGTACAGCTCCATGGTGAAGTGCAAGTCTAAGGGTGAAGTTTTCGGAGTTGTAATGGCACGAGCTGCAAACCATACACAAGTGCAGGCAAGAAATCAATGCGTAAATAGGACTTTTCTGAACATAATAGCCAAAAAACAACATATGGTAAATATGGTTTAAAAAATATCTTTTGAATTTGGGTCTTTTTACAAACTTTTTGCTGACGAGGAATTTAGTGCACAGCTCCCTCTTGTGGATTTTTTTTTTGAGAATTCAAATATTTTTGAACTGTTCAATTATGTATAAAATATTTGAACTACATTGATATAAAATACAGTCGTTTAATGAGTGGACCAGATACTCTCCTACTGGCTTATTTAGTTAAAGCAAGTGTGCATCCATCCAAAAACAAATGTGCATAATGTAAACTGTCATATTCTAATAAACTCTGAGATATCAGTCGTTTTAATAAATGGAATGTGCAGTGCAATGCACATTGCCAAAAAACATACCCAACGCGCTCCACATTCTGACTAAGCTTCTTACATAACCACGTGAAATAATCACGGATAAATGATGGTTTGTCCTAACGCAGACGCATAAGGAGATGTGTATGAGAGATCTGACTTTAGGATCATAACATTCATTGCATGCTTTTTTTACGAGCTTTTTCAGGATTGTTGCTTTGTGACAAAAGAAGGGAAAAAAAGAAGGAGGAAGAAATGATCTTGCTGTTGAATTAACTTCAGTTCGGGTGATCTGTGTGTGTGTGTGTGTGTGTGTGTGTGTGTGTGTGTGTGTGTGTGTGTGTGTGTGTGTGTTTCCTTGAAAGAGATGCTTTTATTGATTTATTTTTTTCATCCTCACGTTCGTGCGTGCTCATTGTGGTCCAAAGCGATGTTTAGCTGTTGTATAAAACCATATTTCGTGGGTGGATCGTCCAGTGCTTTGCTCATCCATTCCCCACCGCCTCAGTGTTTGAGATACGTGTGTGTGTGAGCACCCTGTGACTCTCTGATAGTGGCAGATGGTGAAGACTGGCATAGGATTAGACACTCACTCACCAGTTTCCTCATTCCGAAAAGCAAGCTTCATTTTTATTTTAATAGATATATTTGACTAGCGCGCATTGATGGAGACTGAAGGTGATGCAAATTCTGCCAGGGATAGTGGAGATGCTCAATCGGGTGAGTTCGAAGTAGTGCACGTCGTATCTGCTTGATATTTTGGCCTGTCTGTCTGTCTGTCTGTCTATCTATCTATCTATCTATCTATCTATCTATCTATCTATCTATCTATCTATCTATCTATCTATTTATTTTTAAAGTTGTCGCCCCAGGACGCATGCCATGTGCAATCTGTGCACGATTTCATTTAGAATTGAAGTACACTGTAGTTTGTCCCCAAAAAAATCAGGAGTTTAAATAGATCCTAGTTTATCATTCCACACATTCGTTTAACACTGGGGCTTTCTGGGCTTTCTGGTGCATGTGTGTACGTGATAATCTGTTGATAGTGAAATCAGCTGCCGCAGCCAACACGATTCATTGAACTGTTATAAGACTCACACTTTTACAACGTAAAGAAAGGGCGTTTTTGGTTAAGTCACGTACTGTTTAAGAGTAAGGATGAGTGTAAGCGTGACTGTAAAGAGCGCACAAATCCTCGGAGCGCGTTTCACTGCGCAGGCGACAGACAACACTTTGAGGGATTCCCTAGTTACCGTTGTTGCCAGATTGGGGTCGATATTACACATTTAAAATGTTTTCTGCTGGTGTTAGTACTCTCAATGATTGATCATTTGTTTATTTCAGTGTGTATCTCTTACGTTGTAAAATCATTAAAATACATGTATAAATGAGGAGGAGGAGGAAGAGGAAGGAGAGGGTTCCTTGTTTTGTACTTTGAGGAACACGTTAGGCTTCCATTTATGACCATAACAAGGTATGAGCATTAGCTTTGTTAAATAAGTCTGATACTACTTTGTATTTAAGCTTTAAACGTTTAAATTTTAATGATGTTTACAATATAAAGCCACAGCTTGGACTGAACAGTGGAGGAAATGTAGATCAAAAAAGGACATCTGGCAACCCTATATTATAGACGCTCTGCGCTATTAAGGTCCCACACTTTAGCTCTGAAAGACCATGTGATTCACTCTTAATGTTAATGCCCTGAAGTGATGCACCAGATTTAAATAATCACACAGTTGCCTAAAACCTCCAGTTAAATGGCAAACTGAAAAAAGAAAATACATTTCTCTGCATCATGCAGTATAATTATTTATATTAGCATATAATAGTGGCAATTTGATGTAGTAAAATGTTTTAATAATAACATTTATACCTCAGTTCTTCAAAAGACAGAAAACAGAGAAGCTGGTAGAGCTTTACCATTCCATAATGTTAAACATATCTATAAACGGTTGAAATGTACGAGGTGTCATTCATTAATAAATCAAAAAGTATGCAAACTGCTGTGGTATTTGCAGATTAAAACACTTCAGGCATTGGGACAGATCACAACACTACTGTTGTTCATTTTCTTATAACGGCACACCCAGTTGCGGTGGTGGTGTTTTTTTGTTTAGCATTTTCCCCCTAATAATAGTTCAATAATAAACTAATAAATTAATAGACCTTTGGGCTTATTTTTCAGATTGTTTTGCTTTCTATTGTTACTTGTGCTTGTCTGGGATTTGATTACCTACTGTATTGAATGAACTACACACATCTTTGTCTTTACTTCCTGTTGGCATGACCCATACTACAACCATCAGCTGTAAGAAATAAACAAGCATTTTCTAATTCCAGCTGTAGTTCATATATATATATATATATATATATATATATATATATATATATATATATATATATATATATATATATATATATATATATATATAATTATTGCTAACTCATTGTAGAGAAATATATTTGTTAGACACAGTTGTAATAAATTCCACAATACTAATGAATCAAACTTTTCTCTGTATAGGAAGAAAAAATGCACAATGCATTCCATCAAACAGTTGAATCATCGTGGCTGGTACACCCACCTGTTAACGACATCAATAATTTCTCTGTTCTAAGGTGTATATAGGTGTCTTATGTTAAACAGACTGAACTTTCTGGTTGTTGGTTGCGCTTTTTTTTTTAACTTCTGGAAGAAAACCGGTAATGTAGCACTGAAGCAGCGCTGGAGAATAAAATTGAAACACAATTTAAAGTGCAAAAAATCAATTGTAAATTATTTTTCTAATTCCAGCTGTAAGTTTGGGAGTCAAATGAATTATTGCCAATGATTTGAGTGAACTGACCAAAGCCTGAGCTTTTAACTCCAGCACATTTCTGGAGGATTAGTTTAGAAGTCCAGTCTAATCAAATATGGAAACTTTAAGAAATCAGACATTTTAACATTTTAAATACCAGGTCTTAGGATTTGACGATCTATAATGAGTCAGGACTCTGTTGGATTTCAGTGTGAGACATGTGTTTTTCTCTCTGTTGATAACCTTACACAGAATTTTAGTGGTTGAAGCTAAACATCTTTAAATTTTAGATAACATTTTAGAACACTTGGGGTATCTCACAGAGCAGAAATGCGTTTAATATCATGTACCTTGAAGATAGAAACATTTCTGTGGAAATAAAATAAAATGGTGGATCCAAAAAAAACAGGTACAAATTAGATTTTTTGCACTTCAGTAGAAAGAGTTAAAGCCACTCTGCTCTTTATTGCTCCAAATAACGTTGTTTGGTTTAATTTTAATTAAAGGGAAAACTGAGATTCCTGTTATGATCTCTGAAAGAGAAAAATGTAACGTTTAATGCTTTGAAAAAGGATTCATCAATAATGGAGGCTTTACTGCTTCACCACTCAAGACTCCTGGGTTTGAACCTGGGCTTGTGCGGCGGTTCACATTATCAGTCCAGGTTTAGAATTAGCATATGTGCAAAAATGTGTAACTTAAATGATAACCTGAAGTTACTTTCACATGTCCTTTAAAAGGATGTATTTTGTCAGTAACGTTAGACTGTTAGAAAAAATTCACGAACTGTGCTTGCGTCATCTTACATGTCGCATAAATATAGAGTATAGACCTATTATTTGAGTCTGAACACAGTGTGATGTCTATGAAGATGCTTTTTCTCTGTTGCCTGGTAGGTTAATGTGACTTCAGCAGTGTCTCTGATTAGCACTCTGTATGTCTGGTACACTGGAACGTGTCATTGTAATTAATTAATGTGTTGGTTCTTCTCTTGTCAGGTGAAACTTGCTTGGTTCAGAGCAGCACAGAGGAACAGCTCTCTGAGCTGGAAGAGGAGGACGAGATGTGGCGGAACGACATGTACGATTCTGTCCCGACGAAGGACAAAGGATCCTCCGGATCCTTTGTCCGGAGTTCCAAAAACAGCGGGGACATCATATACGCTGAAGACGATGTAAGTGAACTCTAGAGATGTACTCTGGAATTGAAAAATCACACATTCTTTAGGTTTTTTCTTTATTGCTTTGAATGTTGAATGTCCAGCTCATTTGCAATTCAAACTAATGCAGAAAGACTATTTGCTGATGTGTTTTTTTATGAGCGCTGCTGCCAGTTCTGAGCCATCTACAGAGATTCTGTGCGTGTACATGTTCTGTCCGTGTTGATTTTGGTTTCCTCCAGAGTCTCAGGGTTTTTTTTTTCCCGCCTCCCTAAAATCTGCTAGTAGGTGGATTGGTTATGATCAATTGCCCCTGATTTAGTGTGAATAACTTTGCACATACAAGCATTATTCCATTCTCACACCCAAGGTTCCCAGAATAATCCAAAGAAGCTACTATGTCTCGCTATGCTATGCTAAAAGCTTCACCTGGTCAGTAGAGTTCAGAGATTTTTTACAGCGCTGTCAATATTCAGAGGGTAATGTGTATTGTATGCAAACGCGTCTTTTTTTTCATCCTATCCGTGCCCTCAGTTGCACCATTTTTGTATTTTCTTTTTTCCACCGTCTTTTGCATGCTTGCTGGCACACCTTTTGATTTGCATTCGAGTTTTGATTTGCATTCGAATTTTGGTTTTTTGTTTGCATCTTTGTTTTTTTGGCTCTCTTTCAACCTGACCACTTTTCTTTGCTTAAATAGGTCAATGTGATCCAGAATGACATTTTGGGCTAAAGGATGATTAAACACACCAGGTGTATTTGTGTGATTTCACATTCTTCGGTTATTATCTTTATATGCAGCCCCTTCTGGGATTTTATAGAATTTATTTGTGATTGTTGATGCTTGATTTAGCTGCATCTTTTATTTATTTATTTATTTTTAAAATGTTTGATTTTTTTTTCCATGCACAAATACTTGATTTGGTGACATTGCAAGTACAGCATTCTTATTTTAAGCTCTTACCAATGAAGACACATATCTAATTACTTTCTACGAGAGCTGTATTCATGCATGTGAATCAAAAAGGATTTTGGCCGAATGCATCCTGCGATGTCACATAAATATTTGTCTTGCCCCAAACCTGTGGAAAATCTGCTGTAAATTTGAATACCAGAATATTACAAAATTTCTTTGATTTTGTCTTAACTTCTTTTTATGAAAGGACTGAATACGATGAAAAAAAAATAATAAGTTCCTTAGCTTGGACCTCACTTTTTCTTAGTGAGTGCAAAGTTGAAAAAATGGAAAAAAATAGTGCACATTTATGCACAAAATCACTGTTCATCAGATGGAGCTATAAAGAGACAAGCGTTGTTGGACTTCCATATGGTCCCTATAAGGAAAGCATTTTGAAAATATTTTCATTTCACGCTTAATCTTTTTAAGGCTGGATTTTCATCTATATTTTACAATGCAAGATTTTAAGAGTGGCCATTGGTCTTACA
The DNA here is from genome assembly GCF_030014155.1 of Tachysurus vachellii. Lineage (NCBI taxonomy): Eukaryota > Metazoa > Chordata > Actinopteri > Siluriformes > Bagridae > Tachysurus > Tachysurus vachellii. The sequence goes on from NC_083460.1 coordinate 37,761,430, forward strand.
CTTCCTTCTATAACCCTCGATGAATCATAAAACTCAATTTCCTGTCATGCGTTCAGAGTCGATCTTCTGGCAGCGTCATAAATATATAAAGCATGTTTGCAAAAAAAAAAAAAAAAAAAAAGGCATTTCATAAGAAATGCAATTGATTCTGATCCTGCCCACATTGTTTCCACATTGTGAGCGTGTGTTTCAGTGCAGAATGTGATGTGATTTCATTCTAAAAGCTCAGCTCTGGAGAAGAGACAAGACGTTGAGTGTTTCTCTTCTTATGGATGTGGTGACATTTTCATAGACCTCAACTGTCGTGAGAGGCGTCATTACAGTTTATTATCCAGAGGCAAATATTGACTTCAGAGTGTACCAGTCAGCATACACCTATTATATTTTTAAGTACATTGCTCATTTCTGTGTCACCCCACAGGCTTTTCTGTAAATTCAGGATTGGGGATGAAGGATGTTCTGTAAACGTTTTTACATACTGTAGTTAAATGAATTAGAGCCATAGTAAAACTTAATGAACAAAACAAACAAATAATTTACAGATTAAACATCAGGCTTGGTTTAGGAGTCTCGTCTCTTAAACCAATAGTAGTAGTGTTGGTTTGTGTACTCTTAAATAAATAAGATATATGACCTGCACATGTAGACGCCAAGTCAAATGTTGTGTGTGTGTTTGGATATGACTAAGCTTCTATGACGACTTCTAGACAGGGCACTATGTTCTTTGGAGATCTAATTAGAGCTGGTTCAGGATGACCTTGAAAAATTTCTCTGTATATAGGATAAAATACTTTTTGTGATTGTTAATATTTATTGTGATGGTTGGAGTCTTGTCAACCGGTGGTAAGCTTGCTGGGGATTGATCTGCATGGTAAGCCAGTGACTCATAGAATTGCTGTGGATGGAGCCACCTGGAGACTGTCATGCCTTCTTGTATAGTCGGGTCTTCATATACGATCGTTTAAAGACTTTGGCAGGAAGGAATTAATGTTGGGTCTGTGGTGAACTCAGAGAGCAAGAGTGCACTGACCCTTTAGTTTCTCAGGAGCTCTCGGTTGCATAAACTGTTGTAGAAATTAAATTATTTACATTTTCATTATTACCTGTCCAGTGTCACTCAAATGAGGTTGAGATGAGGTTCCCTTGAGTCTGGTTCTTCTCAAGGTTTCTTCCTCATATCGTCTCAGGGAGTTTTTCCTCACCACCGTCACCTCCGGCTTTCTCATTAAGGATAGATGTTAGAGATACAGTATATTGTATTTTAAATTATTATTTTACAATTAATTTGAAACTTTAAATGTATGTACAAATTAATTTATTTTTATTCTTATTTATTTATTTATTTATTTATTTATTATTTTTTTACAGTTCTGTAAAACTGTTTTGAGACCATGCGAATTGTTAAATTTGGTATACAAATAAAATGAATTGAATTGAAATGAAATTGTACAGCTGCACAATGAAACTAAGGCTCTCTCATTTTAAAGGTGCACACATTCGCACACATACAACGTAAACAGATATAGTGTAGATGTATTCAGATGGTACGAAATGCAATTGTATACAGATATACAATTTGCAACACTGGGTCGAGTTCAAAGTGAGCGGATATGTACGGTAAATATATTAAAATAAAGAAACGAGAAGAATTAAAGAATATATAACTATTAGGAAGAAGTGTAGATTGCACATCTACTGTACTAGTTGAATGTTCTGAGTGTTTTGAGTATAGTGATGTCTCCATCAGCTGGAGTTTACTTCTATAATGGCTCTTGGGTAGAAACTACTTAGGAGTGTGGTGGGAAGTGTTTTTAGGCACCAACAGCGTCTTCCGAAGGGCAACAGAGTGAAGAGGTTGTTGCCGGGGTGAGAAGAGTCCCAGATTATGGTTTTAAAAGTTTCATGTTACTTTGTTTTCAAGAGTATGTCTAAGAGAGGAAACTTGTCCATGTTGTCTGAGTGAACAGGATGGTGTTACTCTCTCCGTGTCAATCTGCCCTATTGTGAGCATCTATGAGATTGCGTATGGAGAAAGTGTCTTCCAGTGTTGTAATGTAACGGAGTACAAATACTTCGTTACTGTACTTGAGTAGAAATTTCACGTATCTGTACTTTACTTCGCTATTTAAATTTATGTCAACTTTCACTTTTACTCCACTACATTTCCGAGATAAAATGTACACTTTTACTCCGTTATATTTCCACTAAGCATCTTCGTTACTCGTTACTACAAAATAAAATCAGAAGAAATGCGTGCGACTGCAATAAGGGCGGTTTAGCGAATCACTGCTCCTAGATTGCATTACGCAGCTCCGCACGCTCTATTTCAGTGTAATGTTGCCAAAGGAGGAGGAAGCACAACTGAAACCACCATGGAAGCACCTACTGGAGGACCTCTCGTTATCGTACACGACCACCCCGACGATAGTGGTGAACTCGGTGAACAGGGTGAAGATGATAACATTATACACCCGTGGCCGTATTTGCAAGAAATGTTTCTGTACATTGGAATGAAAGATTCTTCCTACCGGATGAAGTGCCTATTATGCCTACTGAAAATCACTGAAATTTTACTTTCTACTTTTACTTCAAATACTTAAGTACATTAAATATCAGAAAATGACTTTTGATACTTAAGTACATTATATGTCAGATACTTTAAGACTTTTACTGTACTTGAGTAATGTTCTAAAAGGTAACTTTCACTTCTACCAAAGTCTTTTTCTAGTACGTTACTTGTACTTTTACTCAAGTATTGCTTTCTAGTACTTTATACAACACTGGTGTCTTCTAGCGTTTTCATGTAAGTGTGTTTCACTGCCCTGTGATGTAGCATGAGCAGCAGTTTGAAAAGACAGAATGGTTGTTTTCATGTGTCATGTAGGAAACATGAGTTAGTAAACCTGGTTGTTAGCTGTCATGTGGTGGTGAACGCTAAGTAGTGGATGATTTGCATTCCAGGCTTCTGTTTATATTTTCACAGCTCAGAATGAAGAAGCCTTTCTTTGTCGCATAGACATTACAGCACAGTGATATTTTGACACTTTCTTTGCATGTACCAGCTTGTGAGAGTCAGGGTGCCTCAAGCAGAGACGGTTAAGGGCCTTTCTCAAGGGCTCAAGGGCAGCTTGGTGATCTTGGGGCTTCTGATCAGAAATCCAGATTTTTAACCGCCTTAATTTTATTTTTATTTTTTAACAAAGAACATTTTTATTTTTTATTTTTTTTAAATGAAGTTTCTTAAGACAGCTGTGTAATTCTGCCACATTTCCTTAAAAGGCAACCTAACAAGCTATACATTACATACTGTATATTTAACAGCAGAAAATGGGTCGGTTGGAGGATTGTAAAGGTTTTCCATTACAATTTTACAAACGACTCCTTTCATTTCTTCACGTTCCCTCCGTCCACACTCTCTCACCCAGCCATGTTGTCTTTCCGCCCACAGCTTCTGAACAGTCAAAGTACGAACAAGTTGCCTCAGCACTCCAAATTAGGACCCTATTTCCAGGACGGCCAGAGGCGCATCGATTACATCCTAACCTACCATGTAGACAAACTACACCTCACTCGTCTCCATGCCTTTAGCCCCTTTAAGTGCCTGAAAGATTGCCTGTGCTGCATTGGGAAACGCAACAAGGCCAGCTCCGACCATCATGACCCTGAGTGTGCCAATACTGCACAGGTCCACAGAGAGGAGTTTGAACAAAAACTTATAGACATGGGACTCGAGCTGGAGAAGGAGGAAGACGTGAGTATACAAGATTTATTCCCTCACTTGAATTCTCCCTGTTCCACATGATGTTATGTTAGAACATGTTCATCTGTTAACATTGTTAATACGCACATTCTAATGAAGTATCACTTCTATAATTACAACTTGTACAATGACTTAAATGGTGGACTTCAAATAAAAATGAATACATTTTTTTATCATTTTTATACACGTTTTTTGGAAGGAGATGAAGCTATAATGGAAAAGCATAAAAACATGAAGTCTTCTGTTTTATTCAGTTCACAATGAGATCAAATCACAAGACTACCAAGCTGACTTTACTGGGCCCTTGAGCAAGGCCCTTAACCCTCAACTGCTCAGTTGGACAGAAATCATATTGATCATTTTGCCATAATTGCAAGATTTGTTGGCTTGCCCTTCTGACGGAATCTAAAACTCAGAGTTAAGCTAGATGTGGGACACCACAAAAGCTTTTTAGATTTCTTTCCGGGAAGATAAAAACCCTTGAATAGTTTTCACATTAGTGTAACATTAGCTTTGCACTAGCCTCTGTGTAATAAAGGCTAGATTCATAACTCATGATCACTAAATCCACCATTTCAGAAGAATTCAGATTTGCATTTCATGTAATTTTTATTGTCATTGCCTGCATTTGACCTCTAGCTCAGATGACAAATCTGCAGATGACAACAAATTAGCCTTACAGTACATTACACTGTAATGGGGTTTGTTTAGAATTAGCTAACTATATACTCAACTATATTAGTTTGCGGACTTAAATACACTTTCAATCCCAAACCTGATATGCGTATTATTTTTCTCTCACACACACACACACCCTCTCCATCTCTTTCACTCATTAACTCTCTCTCTCTCTCTCTCTCTCTAGCTCTAGCTCTCTCCCTCACACACACACACACACACACACACACACACACACACACACACACACACACACACAGACACACACATCCTCTCTCTATCACACACAGACACACACACTTTCTCTCTCTCATTTACACCCTCCCCCCTCTTTCACTCTCTCTCTATCTTTCACTCTCACAACTACACACAGACACACATGCACAATCACACTCTCTCTCTCTGTCTCACTCACTCACTCACTCACTCACTCAATCTCTCACACACACACACACACACACACACACACACACAAACTCTCTCGCTCTCACTCTCACACACACTCACACACACCCTCTCTCTATCACACACACACTCACTTTCTCTCTCTCATTTACATCCCCCCTCTCTCTGTCACTCTCTCTCTTTCTCACTTTCTCACACACACACACACGCACACACACACACACACACACACACTCTCTCTCTCTCTATAGCTCTCTCTCTATCTCTCTCACACTTACTCATTGTCTCTCTTTCCCATTTTCTTTCTCTTATTCTCCCCTTTTCTTTTGTTTGTTATCCTGTTATCCATACTTGAAAATGGAAAGAGGAAATTCAGTATATTTATAACGAGCATATATTGAGTTCAAGAGAAAGAACACAGAGAGAGTCACCATAGGGAATCTCTGTTTATAGGTGCTTAAGTACAGCATGCTGTAAATAATGTTAACCTTCGCCTAAGTTGTTCTGTCACAGTTATAATATGCCTCTGTGGCTGGAACAAATGATCCTAAATATTATCCTACTCATTTAAATAATGTGACTAACATTCACAAAGTAGGATTCTGTTTGGAGGTGGTGTGTAAAATTTATTCAGAGTTAAGACTGGAAAGCCTGGCTGCAAAAAGTTTGAGAACCCGCGCTTTAGATGAGAGAATGCAGTGTTGCGTTTGTACAGACAGGGTCAGGCTTGATGTGTGGGCTGGCAGTTATAACAAGACTGGGACATGAAGATAATCTTACATAACACACCCTCCAGCTGGAGATAACTAAATGAATCCCCGTTTTCCCTCATACACACTGCAGAATTTGTTCTCATTTGTTTTCTTTGTTGTACTCATAGGTCACCAGGTACAAATGAACTGATTTAATTTTATTCATCGTGTTTTAGGCTCTTTATTTTTCTACCACACAGTCCACATGAGTGCAATATGAATAACAATAAAAAGGTCCACTTTGCTTTTTGCTGTGTTGTCATTTCAGGCTAAAATTCCAGATGTGGGCTTTCTGAAGATTCACGCACCCTGGCATGTTCTCTGTAGAGAAGCAGAGTTCATGAAGCTCAAGATGCCCACCAAAAAAGTAAAAAAGTTTTTCCTCTACTGAAAAGATTTTTGCATATTGACTGATGGTGACCCAACGTATTCCAACCGTGTGTTGTGTCGTGTACATTTTTCAGAAATACGAAGTCAGTCAAGGAAGAAGTGGTATACATGCCATAAACACGTTTATGAAAAGGTTGTCTGCACCTCTGACTCCCACGGTCGAGGAGAAGTCTCCCCATAACGAGAAGCACATATGTTATCCGTTCTCCAGGGAAAAACAGCACTTGTGAGTAAAACACTCCAGCTGAAATGATGATAAAGCATTGAATTTATAGCCAGATTAGAGAGATTTCTATCACAGTGAGCAACTGATATGGAAATTATGCTCTTGGAGCACTTGTAGCTCCCTCATTAGAGCAGGTGTGGCAGAACCACAACAATATATAAGCTGTTTAACATTAATATTAATCTTTAAACGTTCTCATTCACACAACCATTCTTTTTAAAATTCTGCATACAAACATGCACATGATCCCGTTTAACTCTAGGTATTATTTTCAATTCAGTTCAATTCAATTTTATTTGTATAGCACTTTTCACAATGGACAATGTCTCAAAGCTGCTTCACAGAATATAATAAATATATTTTATAAATATTTTATTGAATAAAGTTCATAATAATATTAGACTTCTATTACCTTTATTTGTATTTATCCCTAATAGATGGATGGATGGATGGTAGATAGATAGATGCATGCATGCATATATATATATATATATATATATATATATATATATATATATATATATATATATATATACACACACACACAAGTAAAGACAGATAAAAAACAAAGATATTGAGTCACTCCTCAGTGTTATGACGAATAAATCTTGAGAGAAACCAGACTCATCCTCACTTGGGTGACACCAGTGAGTGTGATTATATATCATTATAAACACCGGAGAGTGTGAATTATCATAATCTTGATTATAAATAATGTCACCGATGTTTGGAGTTGTGTATCCAGGATCTCCTCATACATTAGCGTGGTATCTGATTTCATAATAGATTTTACACTATCTCCTACTTGAGACTTTCAACAAATGAGATACAGTATATGCACTATATTAGGAACACCTGTCATTGGAAATAATTTAATCGACCGATCGTGTTGCAAATGCATAAAATCCAACAGCTTCAGGTTTTTGCATTTACCATCTATTAACCAGTCATGATTTTGCTGTTGGCATGATTGTTGGTGCCAGAGGACAGACTGGCCGGTTTGAGTATTTCGCTCACTGTTGATTTCCTGGGATTTTCACGTTTCCACAAACGGAGCAATTAAGAAAAAACATCCAGTGAGAAGCATTTCTGTGGACAGAAACACTTTGTTGATGAGAGACATCAACTGAACTGGAAAGATTGACAATTATATAGAGCAAATGAAGCATCTCAGAACATAAAACATATAAAAAATGAGGCAGATGAAGTAAACACCAGATTCCAGATCAGGTTCTACTTCTGTCAGCTAAGAGCAGGAAACCGAGGCTTCAGCTCACTAAAGATGTAGAGAGAAAGACTGGAATAAAACATATCCTGGTCTGATGAATCACATCAAAACATCAAGGCACGCAGATGGTAGGGTACGACATTGGCACCAGCAGCATGAATCCCTGGAACCAACCTGCCTTGTGTTAACATTCCAGGCTGGTAGAGGTGGTATAATGTATGGGGAAAGTCAATCATCTCTTGAATGTTACAGTCTATGTATTGCTGCTGATCATGGCAATCTCTTCATGGCCATAATGTATCATCTTCTAATGGCTTCTTCCCAAAGCAAACGTCATTTCAACTGGTTTTATGAACATGACAATGAGTTGAGTGTCCTTCAGTGGCCTTCCTGGTCACTAGATCCAATAGAACCATTTTGGGATGGACCAGAATCTCAAAGGAACGTTTCTAACATCATGTGGAATTCTTGTCGTGAAGAATTTAGGCTCTTATGAGAGGAAAAACGACGCTCTACCCATTTAGTATTGGTTTTGTGTTCCTAATAAAGTGCTCGGTGAGTGTACATCACAAAGTTTAAGAGAGAGAAAGGAGGATTATGTAAGGAATAAATATCTATACATCAGAAATGTGTGCACACCACAAGGATCTAGTTTCCCACACAAAGGCTAAGAAAAAGAATTATTATTATGTGTTTTTTGTGCTCGTTTCAATACTTTTTTGTGCTTTTTGATATTTTTTGATGTTTAATTATTTAGACGCACCTATTCTATTTAACACAGGTGAACAAAGGTGGTTTTAACAATTCACTAAATAACAGCTGAGTGACGTCAAGATGTTTGAGATCATGTCATTATTATTGTCTTCCTGCCCCACCAACATCTATAGTCATGAGCCATTTAGAGTGTCTGAGTGTCTTTCTGCTGTCTTAGAGTGTCTTAATCATAGACTGTTGCAATAATCTGCCTATAAATGGTTTATATTAACCTGAATAGTAAGCCGTCAAGCTGAATAAACCTTTTCCATTAATATATCATCTTTCTTCACAGGTTTGATCTCTCAGATAGAGATTCCTTCTTCGACAGTAAAATCCGTGCCTCAATCGTGAGTATCGACCAACCGTTACTGCGCTTTCTTATCAGACAGCCGATACACACTGTACAAAAATAAAACGCAAGCCTCAAAACTTTATTCTGTAGCCTGGTTTGAATCTCGGACAGAATCATACGAGGAGTGTACTGAAAGTTCTTTCTGTCTGTTGTGCACATTCTCTCGTTTCAGGTGTGTGAGATCATAAAGCGAGTAAAGTGCATAGGAGTGAAGGATATCATGGGTAAGTGCTATAATCTCATTTTGAGAACCACATATCCATCTCTTCTCCATTTCAGAAGTAAAGCTAGTAAAGTTTGCTAAGACCTCTATCCCATCACCTCATAGAGTGATGGCAACGGTCTCAAAAGAAAATGATATAAAACCCAAAGAAAATGAAAAGAAATCATGGAATTGTGACTAAATCCTTTGCTTGTGCATACAAATGCTAAAAAGCACCACAGCCAGTATACTGTAGTATGAGCTAAAACTTAAAGAAAACATCCACCCTGAATGGCTTGCATAGATTTATTTTAGAATCAATTTCTGAGTTTTACTTAAATCATGGATGTTGGTTTAATTTGCGCTTTGGTTGATTTCCTCTAACACTAACAGTAAACAATGTTTGACTACCTAGCGAAGCGTTTGGATTTTCCCTCCGAAGACATCGATTCAGCAGTGATTTACTATAGTACTATAGTCTTTAGTCCAGTGTTATCAGTTTCCAAATCTGTCCATTTGTCATCTACGCCATCACACTCTTTAATAATAGCATAATATGAATCGCATTTAAAAAAAAAAAAAAAAAAAACATATTTGTGACAAGAATTTGGAGTGTGTAACTGAAACATCATGTCTGTAGGCATTAACACACTCATCGCTCATGGAGTTTACACCTCAGCCTACACTCTACATGATGTAAGTAATGGAATCTCAGTGTTTTGTTTAACATGCTTCAAAATACTTAATTTAGATCTTGTAACTTATATCACAGTCCACTGCAGGTCTACTGTGTCATGATGCTGATAATCATCTCATGTACTTTTTCTTGTGTTTCAAGGTGTTTTCACTTGTTAAATGTGTGTGTGTGTGTGTGTGTGGGAGATAACAATACAATTGAGCTGAAGGTGTAATAATATTCTGTCCCTATTACAGGGAGAAATTGAGGGTGTTGACGCCGAACCAAATGACAGAAAGGTAAGGAAATCTAAATATAACTCTAGAAACATTGTCTGGAAAAATCCCTTTACATGCTGAAATTCTGACTTTTTATTTATACAGAATATTTTATTTATTTAATTAATTATTTATTGTTCGTTCGTTTGTTTGTTTTTAAAGATTTCTTTCCGATTTCTGATTACACACTGAAATGATTAGTCTTGTGTCCACTTTGTCATCATTGTTCCAAGCCCTTGGTCAAAACATCACATCTTTAGGTTACATTCAGATTATCAACTTGATATGAAGGTTTAAGATCAAAAATGTGTCTCCAAATCAGACCTGAGCCACGTTCATGTGTGCTCATGTTTCATTATTGCTCATGAGGCATGAATGACTGTGGGCAGACTGGAATTTGTGTGGCATTTTCCCAACATACTTTAACACACATATCACAGTCATCATTGTCATTAGCGGTGTTCGTAACATGACAAAACATCAATGGAGGACAGCAACAACAGCAATTACAGTATATTCAATAGAAGGATAAGGAAAACAATTATTTACTTTACATTACTCTTTAATTGATTGCTATAATAACAGACATGTTAGAAATAATTGCACATGAAATGGCAAATTGCAGCCAAAAACAAATGCAGCTACAATGCAGAAGTCGTGGAAAACTGATATCAGTGGGCATGTACTGTAATGTTATTGACTTTTGGAGGTGTGAATTCATTGTTATTTAAAAAAAAAAAATCCAACATTCTTCCATCTAGACAGATCCTGACAAAAAAAGACCAACGTTCTTCCATTTACTGCAGATTTTTCATTTACCACTTAAGAGTTTCATGATGAAAGGTGTAAATACTTATGAAGTGTTTTAAATGGGTATATCTGCCAACGTATCAAGTATACTGAGAGCTGTTCTATGAATTTTAATTCAATTTACATTGAGCAAAATATAAATGTGCTCATGCGAAGACTGAGGCCTTGTCAGGGGCGGCCCAGTGTGGCTTTGGACGAGATCTCTGCTTTCAATGAGGCATAATTATCAGTGTGTGAGTGTCACCAAGGCAACAGTATAATTTCCCACTTCACCATCTGTGAGCTGTGCGTCAACACGCGTGTTGGCGTGTTGGTGGTGAAGCAATGTATTGCCAAGAGTAATTCCTGTAAACATGCTCAGAGGGATTTTCAATGCAGACAAAATCAAAGAGATTTATGAATCTCTCCACTTATGTCATTTCCTTGTTTATTGGCTTGTCTGTGGAGTATTTGCGATGATTTGTTTTGCCCAAAACTTGCACCTTAATGGCTTGTTGATACACTTATGTGCAGTCAGTGTGCATGAAGCATAACACTATTGGCCGAGCAGCTGCACAATGAACATGTCTGGTTTATTTCACTTCATACATCATGTTCTAGACGTACCCGGCATGAAGTCCATTAGAGACTAAATGCCACATTGAAATGTTTTTTTCTCTTGTTGCCGTTGTTGTTGTTGTTGTTGTTATTATGAATCCATCTCTGTTAGTTTAGATCTCGTTTCCTAATTCCCATTACACGTGGGAGTTTAATCACTGCGTGCCTGCTTTCCTGACAAGTGGCATAATTGCATTTGATTGATTAACAGCTGAATTCCATTCATTTTCAATGCAGGTGCTATACGAGCAGTGGGCGAGATACAGCCTCTTCTACAAGTTCCAGCCCATCGGACTGATCAGGTAAGAACTATTAAAGATAGAATCAGGTAATTTATTTGAATTCTTCCTGGACATAACGGAAAGCCCTAGCAACTGGTCAGTGAGAATAAAGGCTAAGAAATCTTGCTTTTTCCAAGACACATGAAACCACTTCATCTTTTTTTTTTTTTAATTGCTCCCCATGCATCATTATGTCACAGGAAGGACGAACCACTCAGAAGAACCACTAACTTCACAAACATGAGCTCATAGACGCCCACAATTGACAGGGGAGTGAGTAATGTGATCCCGCCCACCCCGGCAGTATGGATAATTACTGTGGTGTAGGACATCTGATCACAGATAGCTAAAGGTTGTTAGGATTCCAACTTTAACTGGATTTTTACAGTCACTGTATTTTTCTTTTATTTAAAATGGAGACTAACAGATATTTTAAAAATAAATTGATTCAGAAAACATGCTCAGATTGTCACAAAATAATAATTTTAACAAAAATAATACAAATAAAAGTAACAACAAATAAAATAATAATAATAACAATAACAATAATAATAATAATAATAATAATTGGAGGATAATGATACCATAATTATTTTTTTCTGCCATAGAATATTATGTTGTTACAGTTATATTCTGTCAAAATTCAGCATGTCAAAATTCTCAAAATATAAGACTAAAGCAAAGGTTATTAGCATTTTTAACATTATAAGTCATTATTCAGTGTTATTCAGTCTATTTAGTTATCTTGACGTGGCGATGTTTTGCTGTTCCTTCTTGCCAAAGCATTCTAATTCTGTCAAATTGGCTAGGTAGCTCCTGTACACAACCCTCTTTAGGTCACCCCACAGATATTTGACTGGATTTAGATCAGGATTTTGGCTTCTGTTTCAGCAGAAGTCCGAAAAAAGGTCTTAAGGTTTTGCACCAGAATTGATTAGTATTTGGACCTATTCGTGATTCCCTTCTTCCTGATTAATTAAAGCCCTAGTTCTGGCTGGAGAAAAGCATCCACAATGAATGATGCTACCACTTCCATGCTTCACTGTGGAGGATTAGGTTGTTTGTGTGTGTGTGTGTGTGTGTGTATGTGTGTGTGTGCGCATTATATGCAGAATCTTTTGGTATTATGGCCAAAACGCTGTTCTCATCAGAACATTTAGAAGACTGGATGTTTCTTTCTTGCCACCCAGACGGAAATAACCCAGACATATGAAGAATTGCAGGGAACAACCACTACTTGCCAGAAATTGCTGCGGTTCTTTTAATGTTGCTGTAGGCCTCTTGGCAGCCTTCCTGACTAGTTTTTCCTGGTCTTCTCTACAATTTTATCGAGATGTCCTGTTCTTAGTAATGTCACTCTTGTACCATAATTTCTCCACTGGTTGTTTATTCTCTTTATAGTGTTCCCTTAGAAAAAATGTTTTTTATATCCATCTCCTGATTGCTGTTTTTCAGCAATGAGATAACATATCTCCCTAGTAAGGTTGTAAAAGCCTATGGCTTTTTATATAGCTGAATATCCTATAGGTGTAACTGTACAGTACATTATTTGGGGTTAATGACTCACTGCCACATTAACCACCTTTGGCCTTTTTTGTTCTTTTGTTCCATTCTAATGCTTTCTATTAACTAATGCATTAAGGTGTGACAAAAGAACATAGAGTAAAGGTGGAGACTGCATTATCTGTTTTGGTTGTACAGGGAACACTGAAAATAAGCATACTCAATCTTGAGGATACCCCAGATCCCAATCACACCCGGACTACCCTCCTTCTCTGTCTCTCTCTCTCTCTCACACAGGAAGTATTTTGGGGAGAAAATTGGTTTGTACTTTGCCTGGTTGGGTGTGTACACTCAGATGCTGATCCCAGCAGCAATCATCGGTGTCATCGTCTTCTTGTACGGCTGTGCCACTGTGGATTCAGACATTCCCAGGTCAGTCCTGTCAGCCAGAAACAAGTCGCATGAGTCATCTAAGGGAACATACACATCCGTGTCACTACAATGCATCACTGTAATTGTTAACAAGTTTGTAGATTTGTACTCAACCTACCCTACCCTCCTGCAGTGTGTCTAATGAGTGGCACAGGTATGTCAGGTGCTAATATTTGGCTACACACTTTCAATGTTCCAGTTGAGCAGGTTCCACCCAAGTTCTCACACGCAGCATAGACACACATGAGTGCTGATAGCACAGAACATGTCTGAATCAGTAAGAAACCATGCCCAATAACGGTTACTACAAAACTGCCAAGTGCCCTAGGGCTTTTACTTGGCTAAGGCAGGCAAAGAAGTAAAAAATAAAAGTCATCAAGGAAGCCGTTATGCAGGTAAAACTCACTGATCCATCGAACTGACAGTAAGTTACTCAGCTTGCCTCTTGATGGATTTCCAAACACGTTGTAATTAGATGGACAAAAGTTATACAGTTATACAGTTGTCTGCAGTCATAATGGACACTAATGTAGACTTTAATGATAGTTCTCAAGCATATGCGCTGAATACGCAGCACTTTGGAGCTGCACTTAAGGCAGAGATTAACTACGTGTGAATGGATGCCGCCTTGGATGCCTGGTATCCTTTTATCGTCTGAAGCTTTCACAACACCAATGAATACTTCTTTTACTGTAATACTAATGTGTTATTGTACAGAGACCTACTGCACTAACAACTTATTTGATGCCAGGTTATTATTTCCCGTCAGGTTTTTCGGCCACAGAACAGAACATGGTGATAGGAACAGAAAAGTGCAGTAACGGATCCCAAGACATCAAAATACAAATTAAATTTAATATTCTATATATATATAATCCTGCCTTGATGCCCGATGACGCCTGAGATAGGCACAGGTAGTTCGGATAAGCGGTAGAAAATGAATGAATATATATATATATATATATATATATGTGTGTATATATATATATATATATATATATATATATATATATATATATATATATATATATATATATATATATTCATTCTATATATTATACAGTATGTAATTATATATACATATATATATAATTACTGATATAAAGATAACAGAATATATAAAATAGAATATATATTATTCAATTCGATTCAGTTTTATTTTATATATGGACATTTGGGCAGCTTTAAAATTTTGATGTCAATTTATTTGCATTTATCCCTATTTATCCCCAATGAGCAAGCCTTAGGTGACTGTGGAAAGGAAAAACTCCTTAGATGATATGAGGAAGAAATCTTGAGAGGAACCAGAATGAAAAGGGAACCCATTCTCATTTGGGTGACACCAGAGTGTGTGATTATAAATTATTACTCTATCTATCTAGACTGTATTAATTATTGTATGCTGATGATAATGCAGGGTTTCATCTGGAGACAGAATGTGGCCTTATTAGATATCTCACAGTGTATTTATGTAAAGATGTAAAACTTTTAAATGCTTATATGCATAAAACTGTGTATATGCAGTGAAGTGTCAAAGATTTTGATTTATGTAGTTCAAAACTAGACCCAAAAACCAAAGAGCTCTGAATGTCATATGTAATTATTTAGTATGTATTTATTACAGTTATTACAGTATAACTCGAAACCATTATTATGTGCAAAAAATAAATAAATAAATAAATAAAAATGAGGATTGTTGGGAACATTGGTAACTAAGGAACATGCCATGTTAAATTTCACAAAAAAAAAAAAAGTTTAGCAAGTAACCCAGGAACACACAGAGAAATCAGCTGAACTAAATGTTTTTACACCTGCAGAACTTTGCAATGTTTAAATATGTCCAGCGATTTTTTGCAGATTTGGGCTGAGACACGTCACGTGACATCATTGCAAGACGCGTTCAACTAAATCCTTCGCCGCGATTTTGGCGATCATAGAAAGTGGTTCAAATATGTCCTTTGCTTGCAAATTTGCTAATTCAACTAGTTTTACACAAAAAAGCACAAAGAATTTGTCTAAAAACAGATTTTTACCCAATTTTTAATGTCATGAGAATTTTTATCTCAACAAACCTTTAATAATAATATGTAAGATGGAGCGTGAAAAACATTTACTGTATATGATGGAGCCAAAAAAAAAATCTTTATAAAATCTTATCTGAATGTTTAAAATATTTTTAAAAAATAACAATTTAATTAATTATGTTGTATTTATTATATTATACAGTACAATATTTTTTAAATTGTTTGAATATTTAAGCAAAAAACATATCTGCTCATGAAGCTAATTCCAGTACAGCCAAACAATTGAAATCTTGATTTAAACTTGTGAAGTGACTTTTTGATGCATTGCCTAAGAAGAGCTTGCCATGTTCATGATGTATTTTTAATCGAAATGAAAAGTCTGTACAAACAAAACAAGAGAGGTATTAAAAGATGTCGTTTTAACATGTAGGCCTTTTCTTTGAGTGGAAAGAGAGACATAGAAACATTGTGAAGAAAGGTCAGTCTTGCCTACAACACTAGAGCTGACATCTTTTGACAGTGGCAACAATTAAATGCGTGACATTTTGTATTTAGAACAGAGTTTCTTGCGTTAATCCTTTGTGAATGCTGATTCACTTTCAGGGTTATGAAATTGAAGTATGTTTCCTCTGCTGTGTTTTTTTTTTTTTTTAATATTGAAAATGGCAAAGAAGTGTGTGAGTTGTTTAAGTGTATACTTAGGGTAAAAGTGTCAGCTTATAAATAAACTAACGACTTGTGCTGGCTGTGGTCCTGTTCGTGACGAAATCCAGTGCAAACGTACAAGCATGCATTACTTTGACCTTATTTATTATGAAAAGTACATGACGAATAAATTGTATATGTTGAAAAAAAATCAGTTTATTTTAACTTGTGTATCACTTTTAATGACGAAAATTGTCACAAAACAGCTTAATAGCATTGCTTGATTGGTCCCACTGTCTCTCAGGGTAAGAGGTAGGTATACATCAATTCTTTAATGCTCTGGCATCGAGGTGGTGTAATGAACTTCCCCTAGATGTCTGAACAGCTGAAACACTTCAACTAACACTTATTTTCCCTGTTTTTTTTTTTTTTAAATAATAAAATAAATACCCTGAACAGAGTTTTAGGTTGATTGTATCCTAAGTCTGTAAACTAGTGAAAAAGTGTTCACTGATTGAGACTCCAGAGCAATTTGTCTGTCGCTCTTTATAAGGACGCCTGCCATATGCCGCAAACGTACTAGAAATGTATCAGTTTAGAATATAAATGATCGATTTTAAACTTAAATTTATCCCTAATGACGAAGCCAAAGGTGACAGTAGTGAGGTGATACAGTATGAGGAAGAAACCTTGAAAAAAGGGAATATGTTATGGTCAAAAATTGCCCTCATCATAATTCCAAATTCAGAGTGTAAATCTGCTTAAATGCTCCTGCTATTTCGTTTTTCCCCTTGTTTAAACCAATATCTAATGGAATAGTAATTTTCAGGACAGAGATAACATGCTGATGATCTGCTTATCCACATGCTTCAGTATGGAGATCTGTGATGAAAGGAACAACATCACCATGTGCCCGCTGTGTGATCGTGCATGCAGCTACTGGAAGCTGGTGGAAGCCTGCGGCACTGCCAGGGCCAGCCACCTGTTCGACAATGCGGCCACCGTCGTCTTCTCCATCTTCATGGCGCTCTGGGGTGAGGGCCTTTCTAACATGCCTTTTTCAGTTCTGTTTATTCTTGCATGATAAATATAAATTGGATGAAAGTGTTGTTAAGAAGATAAAATGGCTCTAGCTACTGAGTTGTTACTGTAGATATCATCAATTATTCTCCATCTTAGTGGCTACATGCAAGAAGTTTTGTAGTGACTCATGATTCTGTATTATGTACAGATTAGATGGTTGTGTTCGCTGCATGCATTACAACAGGAAATCCTGTTCTTATCAATAGTCTCTCTTTCTGTATCTCTCTTTCTGTGTATCTCTCTCTTTCTGAATCTCTCTCATTGCTCTCTTTGCATCTCTACACCTCTCACTCTCTGTCTCTCTCTGTATCTCTATCTCTCTTTCTGTATCTCTCTCTGCATCTCTCTCGTGCTGTTTCTGTATCTCTCTCTCTATCTCTCTCACTCTTTCTGTATCTCTCTGCATCTCTCATTCTTTGTATCTCTCTCTTTATCGCTCTCTCTGCATCTCTTTTTACATCTCTCGCTATCTTTTTCTCTATATCTCTGTATCTCTATCTCCCTCGCTCTCTTTCTTTATCTCTCTCATCGCTCTCTCTACATCTCTTGCGCTCTTTCTCTCTCTCACTGTATCTCTATCTCTCTCGCTCTCTTTCTTTATCTCTCTCATTGCTCTCTCTACATCTCTTGCGCTCTTTCTCTCTCTCACTGTATCTCTATCTCTCTCGGTCTCTTTCTGTATCTCTCTCTGCATCTCTCACTCTATGTATCGCTCTCTTTATTGCTCTCTTGCTCTCACTCTCTCTCTCTCTCTCTCTCCCTTGTGTGTCATGATTTTGAACTTTGACTTTCAAACAGTTAAATCTTTTTTTGCTGTCATATCCACGGCTTATCGCTTCCTTACTGATGTTTCTGTTCTTAGGAAATGTCACTGGAATTGACAGCTTGAAAAGTGGCTACTCTTTTTTTTTTTTTTTTTTTTTTTTTTCCCCCTCAAAGTTTTTTCCCATTTTTAGCTCCAGGCTTTAAAAGACTAAAGCAACTATTTTCCTGTTTTGCTAACAGCTCCAGGAATCACTTTCATATCATCAAGACACACTGCGTCTATTATTTAAGTCATAATAATCATGTTATAAACCTATTCTTTATGCTGAAGTCAATAGTAAAATGGGCTAAAAAGACTAGATTGGTCAGAACCGTTAATTGAAGTTACCGTCTTTATGTTCTGCAGCCACAACGTTTATGGAGCACTGGAAGAGGAGACAAATGAGGCTTAATTACATCTGGGACCTGACAGGCCTTGAAGACGAGGAGGTTTGTTGGTCAATCTGACACTGGAAATTAAAAACCCAGATTCGAGAATCAATTCCGTGTTTTGTTTTGGGTTTTTTCCCCCACCAGTCACTTTCAGCTATTGATTTAATCCTGAAGCGCTGTCTTGTCTGGGGAATGAAAGCATCTGATAATGCTTAATTTTGTTTGTGTGTCTTGTGCAGGAAGAAAATAAGGTTTGGATTTACGCTATTGAATTCTAACACCACTCTTAGCCATTGCATAGAGGCTGGGACACTTACTCTCGTGTGTCTTCACGTCCTGTCATCATTTTGTTTTATGTTTTTAAGTTTTTTGCTGTGGTCTATAACGTTTGATTAGGGGATAGGTTGCTTAAAACCCCTACACTCTTAATCCAGATCACCGTGTAGGGGTTTGGTGGCTCCTATTCTCCTGCGGCTACGGTCACATGCAGCTCACCGTCCATTGTCTGTCACTCGGGGCACTGCATCACTGTTACCGTTACAGTACACTGAGAATGCCACTCAGAATAACTGCACTGAATGTCTAGTGGATGCCTTTGTGTTCGTGTCATGCTCACTAAATTCTAACATGGCGCTTTTGGCAGAATTCCTCCATTTAAATTTGTCACCATGCACTTGACTCTTTCACCAATCACTTGTTTGGATGAACTGGGTGTCAAAGCCTCATGCACATTTTCAATTGTACTGTCATCTCCAGAGCCAACCGCGACCAGAGTACGAGTTTCACGTCAGAATGAAGAGGCTGAAGAAAGAAAAGAACAGCGGTGAAAATCTAAAGGTACGGAGAAAACTTTTTTTTAACTATTTCAATTCAAGTTTATTTGTATAGCTTTTTACAGTTGACATTGTTTCAAAGCAGCTTTACAGAACATAAACATAGAACAAAAGGTTAATATAAAGAATAATATAAAGATTATAAATATAAAGAATAATATAAAGATTAATAGAATACATATATATATATATATATATATATATATATATATATATATATATATATATATATATATATATATATATATAAAATGTGTGTGTGTGTGTGTATTTATTCCCAATGAGCAAGTCTGATTTTACACATTTTATTTATAATTAAAGTTTTCTTTACTCTTAATGGAATTAAGGTCAGGGGATCTCTAGCACCTTTGAGATACTATTATATAAAATCTAAGAAATTAAGAACTATTATATAAAAAAACTAAGAACTATTATATAAAAACTACATGTCAGAATGTGGTTCTCTGTATTTAATCATCATCATCATCTTTTACATTTTCTTTTTTTTTTAACAAAGAAAAGCATTTGTCAAAAATGTGACATTTTTACTGACTGAAATATCGTGGTATTTTTTGTGACTGAAGAAGGAATATTAGCATATATAAATTAAACTATACTATGTTTGCACCCATTAAATAAAATAGTACAGCTCTTCCTCCCCTGGATTAAAACACAAGGTTAACTGTCTCTAGAGCATGTGACGAATAAGCGCTTGACTTAATGGCCCACCAGTGGTTCTGTGACGGTGGTTGGATTTTTAAATGGTAACCTTT